>NC_086445.1:275190783-275553283 GCF_028390025.1 Pseudophryne corroboree
TTCACGGGAGGGCCCCCGTTTTCGTCAGTGAGGGGTCATGCCCAGCGCTCTGTGAGCTGCTGGCATGCCCCCAGGGGCGGATTATGAGTCTGGGGGGCCCAGGGCACTTGAGGCAGGGGGGCCCTATCTCATTGCTGTGCCTACTGTGGGTTTGGGGGCGTAGCCAAATCGTGCCCACATGGCCACGCCCCCTTATGCAAATTCCGGATATTTTTTTTTTCATGGGATTTTGGCCCCTCAACTAGGGGTAAATCCAGAGGGGGTGGTCGTTCCCCCCTACACACCCGCACAGGCAGAAGAAAGCAGGGAGGCTGCTGCCTCCCTGCACCACCACAGACCTGCCAACACGCAGCATTGTGCTGACTGTAGTACAATGCTGCTGCTGTTGCTGACAGGACGGGGGAGCTTCAGAGCTGGGACAGAGCTACTCCAGCCGGGTAGGCCCCTAAGACTGTGGGGCCCACGGTACGTACCCCCTGGTCCTCCCCCCTTAATCCGTCTCTGCTGCCAGAACCCCCCCTTAATCCGTACCCCCTGATGCCCCCTTGCCCCCTCTCCTCCTGTCTCCACTAAATAGACGCTGTGCGCATCTATTCACCGCTGCTCTGCTAAGCAGAACAGCGAGTTCAGGAGCTTCCCAACTGCCCCCCCCCCCCCCCCCCCCACCGGCTCACTGTGTGCTTGACCCCCCCACATCAGCAAACTCAGCAGGGGCTCTCTGGCGCGGAGGAGCGTCACTTTCTGGCACACTCCACGCTTCTTAGCTGCAGTTTTGTGGGGCACCTGCCGCTGTGCAGGTTCCGTACTGCCTCTGTTATCTCCAGCCCTGGCAACCCCACCGCTAGCTGCAGCGCTGCCACCCGCAGTGAGGTGCGCCCAGCTCCTTCACACATTTTAGCCAGCGGGTAGCGCTGCAGAAGTCCACGCTGCTTGCAGGCTCCGACCCCCTCCTCCCTCCAGCCGCAGCGTCTCCTGGGAGCTAACCAGTCACTCCCAGTCTCCCCTTTCCACAGTGCCCGGCAGCCACAAGGTCCACGCCGCGTGCATGCTATGACCCCCTCCTCCCTCCAGCCGCAGCGTCTCCTGGGGGCTAACCAGCCACTCCCAGTCTCCCCTTACCACAGTGCCCGGCAGCTGCGCGAGGTCTGCGGTGTGTGACTGAGGAGGCAGGGAGGGATGCGGACGGGTAGAGGAAGCAGGACTCCAGCCTGAGAGAGTCAGCCATGCCAAGTCTCCACCAGCAGCAGATCCCAACAGGTTGGAGTGTAACAGCAGCAGCCAGCAGCAGTGACTCCGGTAAGACACATCTGTCTGTTACCACTGTTATGTCCCAAATACCAATCTCTCCCGTGCCCTGTGTTCTGTCATGTCCCTGTCACCCCTGGCCTTACTCTGTCACCCTCATCATGGCCCTTTCACCCGTATCCTGGCCCTTTCACCCTTATCCTGGCCCTGTTACCCCTATCCTGGCCCTGTCACCCCTGTGCTTGCCCTGTCAACCCTATACTGGCCCTGTCACCCCTGTCCTGGTCCTGCCGCCCCCCTACCCTGGCCATGTCACCCCTATCCTGGTCCTGTCATTTCTGTCCTGGCCCCGTCACCCCTGTCCTGGCCCCGTCGCCCCTGTCCTAGCCCCGTCACCCCTGTACTGGCCCCGTCACCCCTGTCCTGGCCCCGTCACCCCTGTCCTGGCCCCGTCACCCCTGTTCTGACCCTGTCACCCCTGTCCTGGCCCTGTTACTGCATACCCTCCAACTACTTTTTTGGCAGGTACAGTACCCGCAGCGCCTCCAGACCCCTCCCCAATGCACCACACCTCCGTACCTTCCCCTTCACCATATGCGGCACTCCACCCCTCCCCCACACGCTGTGCCTCCAGACCCCCTACACCACCCGCGGCTCCCACACCCCCGCCCCTCCACCACCCACAGCACCTCCAGGCCCCCTCCACCATCCACCCCCCATATATATCTCACCCCACACACCTGCCCCCCCTCCACCCACAGCATCTGCAGACACCCTCCTCAATCCGTGATCCCCCCCTCCCCCACCCACCCACGGCACCCCCACACCTGCCCCTCCACCACCTGCAGCGCTTCGAGACCCCCTTCCCCATCCGCCGCACCACCTGTACCTGCTCCTCCCCCACCCATGGTGCCTCCGGACCCCCTACCCCACCCCCGGCACCCCCGCCCCTTCCCATCCCACAGCACCTCCGGAACCCTTCACCCATCCGCAACATTCCCGCACCAGCCCCTCTCCTACCCGTGCCATTCCTGCCCCTCCCCCATCTGCAGCCCCCACTCCTCTGCCCCTCCCCCATCCGCAGCACCTCCCGACCCTTCCCCATCCGGGCCCCCGCGCTTCCGCCCCATCTACAGACACCCTCCCCCATCTGCAGTCCCCCCGTACCCGTTACATTCTGTAAATCATGTCCTGCAGGTGCTGTTCACACCGTCGCAAGGGGCTGCGCCTCCCTCACCATCGCTCGCCCTTTCATTGTGCAATATTTAACCACTAACAAAGGAATGCAGGTAATATTCCATATAATACAAATATTGAACCCCAGAAAGGCATGCAAGGGTTAAGGGGGCGTAGCCCCTTGCAATGGTGTGAAGAGCGCACGTAGGGCGCGATGAAGCACCTAGTATATATATATATATATATATATATATGAAAATGCAATTGTTCGGAACAGTTTCCGTTCAGAACAGGCATGGCACTCCAGGACTTAGTGAAAATATATCTTTATATCAACACATGTGTAAAATGTGTATACATCACCAAGCACTAGCAATTATTGCTGCATTTCGGGCCCCGCAGGGTCCCTTCCTCATGTATATGCAAATGCTGAAAATGAAAAACAGACATGTACAAGGTGATAACAGTGAACTTACCTAAATAGCCTCCCCATGCCGGCGTGTGCAGCCTCCGGTCCGCGTGGAGCTTCCGGTAGTCTCAGGGCGCCGCCCTGATGACATCATTCAGATGCTCAGTAGTCATGGCAACCCGGCCATACCGTTCACTACAGCGCCGCTGAGGTCACCATAGACTTGCATGGAGAAGCTACTGTAAACAAAAACAAAACAAAACACTACTAAATAACTACATAACATATACATCTACAGCATACAAGAACTGAATATACCGGGTGGCACCTATAAAATATACAGAATGCCCCACTGTAATGTAACAGCCTCATATGTAAATACATCACTGCGTAGTCACGAGAAATAATCCCAGACAATGAACAACAAAGAGAAAGAAAGGAAGAGAACATAATGGAAAAATGTAGAAAGACTGTATCTCATCTAAACCAGTATATTAAATGCAATAGGAGTATTCGTAAGGGCAACAAAAAAGAGCAGTATAAAGGCAATGACAATATACTGCCACTATGTGACAGTTAATTGGAACGGAGGGCATTCCAATTAATTTTTTCATTTAAACCATGTGGTTGTAAAGTATAAAGCTCCATGATCCATTTTGTTTCTAATCTATACAATGTGAGTAATCTGTCTCCCCCTCGATGTAAAGGGGGGACATGATCAATAAGTTGATATTTCAGATCAGAAAGAGCATGAGCTTGAGCACAAAAATGTTGTGACACTGGCTGATCATTCGCTTTACCACACAAGGCTTGATTAATATTCGCGCGATGTAACGCCATCCGTTCTCTTAAAGTGCGACTCGAGAGGCCCACATATAACAGTTGACATGGGCAAATAATGCAGTAAATAATAAAACGGGTGGTACAGGTCATCACATGCCTAAAGGTAAATTTCTTTTTGGTTAGAGGATGAACAAATTCTAAACCTGAGATCAAGGCAGTGCACGTAGTACAAGATGGACAACGGTAGCAGCCAGGTATTTTGCTTACTCCAAAAATGCCAACTTTTGGAGAATAGTCGGTTATGTCCGTCTTTACTAAATAGTCCCGCAAGTTTCAGCCTCGTCTGTAACTGGTCATCACTTGTGTATTCTGAAAACAGGTCAGTGATTTGTCAGATTTGACAATGGGCCATATAGCCTTGGTTGCCCGTGGAATAATGGGACTGGCTGTGGAGTATCGTGTGGACCATATGAACCTGTCTTGGACTACTTTGGGACGTTGTTGAAATATAGCATCTCGATCCATACACATAATGTCCAACTTCGTGGATTCCAGTTCTTTAGTGTCATAACCCCTTTTCGCAAATTTATCTACCACATCCTGTAAGGCATCATCCAAAAGCGAATGTTCACTGGTGATCCTTGCCACTCGAAGCATTTGTGAGCGAGGGAGACCTTTCTTAAGTGCAATCGGGTGATGGCTACTCGCGTCCAGTAGCTAATTTCTGTCAGTGCCCTTGTAAAAATCGGTAGTTGATAGTTTGCCGCCCTTCAAATGAACTGTCACGTCTAAATAATCTACATGGCTGGAATTGTAGAGATACGTAAACTTGATCGGACCTGGTGTAGCATTAATCTCATTCATCATTAATTCAAAGGATGTACCGCTGACAGTCCATAAGACAAACAGGTCATCTATGTATCTGATGAACCATAATATATTGCGCAAATATGTGGGATTATCAAAGAATACATTTTGTTCTTGTTCGAACATAAATACGTTGGCATAGGCCGATGCCACGCTACTTCCCATGGCACAGCCTGCCAACTGAAGGTAGAAATTACCATTAAATAAAAAGTAATTCCTTGTGAGTATTAACCTGAGTAATTGCAAAAACAATGGTTTGTCAAAATCAAAGTCGTCTTCCAAACTGTAGATAAATGATTCCATAGCCCTAATACCTGCTTCATGAGGGATAGATGTGTATAGGAAGGAGACATCCATGGTACACAGTAATGTGTCTGAGGGCAGATTCTGAAATGCCAAGATTTTTTCCAAAAAAGTAGATGTATCTTTCAGGTATGTTTTTCGTTTGGTGATGTGTGGTTGCAGGAGAAGATCTAACAGTTCAGCAACTGGTTGATAGAGGGATCCCCTCGCTGAGACGATCAGACGTCCAGGGGGGTTGTCCAAACTTTTGTGGATCTTCGGCAGCGTATAAAGGCATGGAATGATGGGATGTTTCGGAATTAAAGCTTCTTTGAGCTTGACCTCTAGATGTTTATTCATAACTGCCGTTTCCAGAATTTGGGATAATTCTTTGTGATACTGCTCTGTAGGATCCCGATCCATTTTAGCATATGTAGTGGTACATGACAATTGTCTCATCACCTCCTTGATATATTGGGGTCTATCCTGTATTACCACACTACCACCTTTGTCCGCCGGACGTATGGTGATTGATGTATCCTCACTCAGTTTTTTTAAAGCACCTCTTTGTTCAAATGTCAAATTTTGATGTATTTTGCCTGGCGTGGCTATGAATTGGTTCACGGAATCATTCATCAGACGACTAAGTTTTCAGAGATGGATTCAGGGATGGAGGATCAAATGTAGAAGTAATATATTTCTGTATGATCTTATGTTTAGGTACTTTGTCCTCATCCTTTTTCTGATGCTGGAAAAATTCTTGTAATCTCAATTTGCGGTTCATTTGATGTAAATCGGTTTGCCATTCAAATGCATTATGGAAATTGGTGGGTACGAAAGAAAGTCCTTTGTTAAGTACAGATATCTCGGTGGAGGTTAAAGGTCGAGATGATAAGTTAAAGATCAAGTTGTCTTCTTTGCTTTGTTTGCTTTTGTTGATCCTTTTGTTTTGTCGGTTTCTCCTTGTGGGCTTGGGCCAGCCTCTGCTCTGGCCCTGGTGGTAGCCCCTAAAGGGGGTCGCTGTGCTGAAATGGAATCATCGGAGTCTGCAATAGCAAAGTCACTGTCACTATTAGATGTATATTGCCTTTTATCTGAACGTGTCCCACGTGGTTTCCGGAAGGATCTCCCTGATGCTCTGTTGTAGGATTTCATCGTATCCGTGCCTGTCAGCCAGCGATACACTTGGTGGTCTTCATAATTTAGATTTTTTGAATTTCAACAGGTCACGTCTATAAGTTTCCACCTGTTGAGTCAATTTTGCCCATGTCGGGGCATATCCAGGGTCGGATAACGTTTCCACCCGAGTTGTATTCAATGTATCAATTTTGGCTCTGGTCACTGATAGCTCTCGGCCTGACTCCTCAATTACGAGGAGCATCAGGTCAAAGCTACACTTATTGAGTATTGAAATCCACCGGCGACAAAAGTCGGGATTAGTCCTCCCTATGGTCGGAGCATTCCGCATACGGAAACCACAGGGAATCATTTTCTGTCTATAATATCAGATAAAGTAGAGCCATGTAATAAATAACAAGATTTTACTCACCGGTAAATCTATTTCTCGTAGTCCGTAGTGGATGCTGGGACTCCGTAAGGACCATGGGGAATAGCGGCTCCGCAGGAGACTGGGCACAACTAAAGAAAGCTTTAGGACTACCTGGTGTGCACTGGCTCCTCCCACTATGATCCTCCTCCAGACCTCAGTTAGGATACTGTGCCCGGAAGAGCTGACACAATAAGGAAGGATTTTGAATCCCGGGTAAGACTCATACCAGCCACACCAATCACACCGTATAACTCGTGATACTATACCCAGTTAACAGTATGAAATATAACAGAGCCTCTCAACAGATGGCTCAACAATAACCCTTTAGTTAACAATAACTATATACAAGTATTGCAGACAATCCGCGCTTGGGATGGGTGCCCAGCATCCACTACGGACTACGAGAAATAGATTTACCGGTGAGTAAAATCTTATTTTCTCTGACGTCCTAAGTGGATGCTGGGACTCCGTAAGGACCATGCGGATTATACCAAAGCTCCCAAACGGGCGGGAGAGTGCGGATGACTCTGCAGCACCGAATGAGCAAACTCCAGGTCCTCCTCAGCCAGGGTATCAAATTTGTAGAATTTAGCAAAAGTGTTAGACCCTGACCAAGTAGCAGCTCGGCAAAGTTGTAAAGCCGAGACCCCTCGGGCAGCCGCCCAAGAAGAGCCCACCTTCCTCGTGGAATGGGCTTTTACAGATTACAGGTTACAGATTTAGGATGCGGTAGTCCAGCCGCAGAATGCGCAAGCTGAATTGTGCTACAGATCCAGCGAGCAATAGTCTGCTTGGAAGCAGGAGCACCCAGCTTGTTGGGTGCATACAGGATAAATAGCGAGTCAGTTTTCCTGACTCCAGCCGTCCTGGAAACATACATTTTCAAGGCCCTGACTACGTCCAGTAGCTTGGAATCCTCCAAGTCCCTAGTAGCCGCAGGCACCACAATAGGTTGGTTCAAGTGAAAAGCTGATACCACCTTAGGGAGAAATTGGGGACGAGTCCTCAATTCTGCCCTATCCATATGAAAAATCAGATAAGGGCTTTTACATGACAAAGCCGCTAATTCTGACACACGCCTTGCCGAAGCCAAGGCCAACAGCATGACCACTTTCCACGTGAGATATTTCAAATCCACGGTTTTAAGTGGCTCAAACCAATGTGACTTTAGGAAACCCAACACCACGTTGAGATCCCAAGGTGCCACTGGAGGCACAAAAGGGGGCTGAATATGCAGCACTCCCTTAACAAATGTCTGAACTTCAGGCAGTGAAGCCAGTTCTTTCTGGAAGAAAATCGACAGAGCCAAAATCTGGACCTTAATGGAACCCAATTTTAGGCCCATAGTCACCCCTGACTGTAGGAAGTGCAGAAACCGACCCAGCTGAAATTCCTCCGTTGGGGCCTTCCTGGCCTCACACCACGCAACATATTTTCGCCATATGCGGTGATAATGATGTGCGGTTACATCTTTCCTGGCTTTAATCAGCGTAGGAATGACTTCCTCCGGAATGCCCTTTTCTTTTAGGATCCGGTGTTCAACCGCCATGCCGTCAAACGCAGCCGCGGTAAGTCTTGGAACAGACAGGGTCCCTGCTGTAGCAGGTCCTGTCTGAACGGCAGAGGCCATGGGTCCTCTGAGATCATTTCTTGAAGTTCTGGGTACCAAGCTCTTCTTGGCCAATCCGGACCTACGAGTATCGTTCTTACTCCTCTCCTTTTTATTTTTCTCAGTACCCTGGGTATGAGAGGCAGAGGAGGGGACACATAAACTAACTGGAACACCCATGGTGTCACTAGAGCGTCCACAGCTATCGCCTGAGGGTCCCTTGACCTGGTGCAATATCTTTTTAGCTTTTTGTTGAGGCGGGACGCCATCATGTCCACCTGTGGTCTTTCCCAACGGTTTACCAGCATTTGGAAGACTTCTGGATGAAGTCCCCACTCTCCCGGGTGGAGGTCGTGCCTGCTGAGGAAGTCTGCTTCCCAGTTGTCCACTCCCGGAATGAACACTGCTGACAGTGCTAACACGTGATTTTCCGCCCATCGGAGAATCTTTGTGGCTTCTGCCATCGCCATCCTGCTTCTTGTGCCGCCCTGTCGATTTACATGGGCGACTGCCGTGATGTTGTCTGACTGAATCAGTACCGGCTGGTTTTGAAGTAGGGGTTTGCTTGACTTAGGGCATTGTAAATGGCCCTCAGTTCCAGAATATTTATGTGCAGGGAAATCTCCTGGTTTGACCATAGTCCCTGGAAGTTTTTCCCTGTGTGACTGCCCCCAGCCTCGAAGGCTGGCATCCGTGGTCACCAGGACCCAGTCCTGTATGCCGAATCTGCGGCCCTCTTGAAGATGAGCACTCTGCAGCCACCACAGCAGAGACACCCTGGTCTTTGGAGACAGGGTTATCAGCCGATGCATCTGAAGATGCGATCCGGACCACTTGTCCAACAGGTCCCACTGAAAGGTTCTTGCATGGAACCTGCCGAATGGAATTGCTTCGTATGAAGCTACCATTTTTCCCAGGACTCGCGTGCAGTGATGTACTGACACCTGTTTTGGTTTCAGGAGGCCTCTGACTAGAGATGACAGCTCCTTGGCTTTCTCCTCCGGGAGAAACACTTTTTTCTGTTCTGTGTCCAGAACCATCCCCAGGAACAGTAGACGTGTCGTAGGAACCAGCTGTGACTTTGGAATGTTTAGAATCCAACCGTGCTGTTGTAGCACTTCCCGAGATAGTGCTACCCTGACCAACAACTGCTCCTTGGACCTCGCCTTTATCAGGAGATCGTCCAAGTATGGGATAATTAAAACTCCCTTTTTTCGAAGGAGTATCATCATTTCGGCCATTACCTTGGTAAATACCCTCGGTGCCGTGGACAGCCCGAACGGCAGCGTTTGGAATTGGTAATGACAATCCTGTACCACAAATCTGAGGTACTCCTGGTGAGGATGGTAAATGGGGACATGCAGGTACGCATCCTTGATGTCCAGGGATACCATGTAATCCCCCTCGTCCAGGCTTGCAATAACCGCCCTGAGCGATTCCATCTTGAACTTGAATTTTATTATATGTGTGTTCAAGGATTTCAAATTTAAAATGGGTCTCACCGAACCGTCCGGTTTCGGTACCACAAACATTGTGGAATAGTAACCCCGACCTTGTTGAAGTAGGGGCACCTTGACTATCACCTGCTGGGAATACAGCTTGTGAATTGCCTCTAGCACAGCCTCCCTGCCTGAGGGAGTTGTCGGCAAGGCAGATTTGAGGAAACGGCGGGGGGGGGGGGGGGGAGACGTCTCGAATTCCAGCTTGTACTCCTGAGATACTACTTGAAGGATCCAGGGATCCACCTGTGAGCGAGCCCACTGATTGCTGAAATTTTTGAGCCGGCCACCCACCGTACCTGGCTCCGCCTGTGGAGCCCCACCGTCATGCGGCGGACTTGGAGGAAGCGGGGGAGGACTTTTGCTCCTGGGAACCGGCTGTCTGTTGCAGCTTTTTCCCCCTACCTCTGCCTCTTGGCAGAAAGGACGCGCCTTTTCCCCGCCTGCTTTTCTGGGGCCGAAAGGACTGTACCTGATAATCCGGTGCTTTCTTAGGCTGTGAGGGAACATGGGGTAAAAATGCTGACTTCCCAGCTGTTGCTGTGGAAACAAGGTCTGAGAGACCATCCCCGAATAACTCCTCACCCTTATAAGGCAAAACTTCCATGTGCCTTTTAGAATCTGCATCCCCTGTCCACTGCCGAGTCCATAAGCCTCTCCTGGCAGAAATGGACATTGCACTTATTTTTGATGCCAGCCGGCAAATATCCCTCTGTGCATCTCTCATGTATAAGACTGCGTCTTTTATATGCTCTATGGTTAGCAATATAGTGTCCCTGTCTAGGGTGTCAATATTTTCCGACAGGGAATCTGACCACGCAGCTGCAGCACTGCACATCCATGCTGAAGCAATAGCTGGTCTCAGTATAATACCTGTGTGTGTATATACAGACTTCAGGATAGCCTCCTGCTTTCTATCAGCAGGCTCCTTTAGGGCGGCCGTATCCGGAGACGGTAGTGCCACCTTTTTTGACAAGCGTGTGAGCGCTTTATCCACCCTAGGGGGTGTTTCCCAACGTGACCTATCCTCTGGCGGGAAAGGGTACATCATTAGTAACCTTTTAGAAATTACCAATTTTTTATCGGGGGAAGCCCACGCTTCTTCACACACTTCATTTAATTCCTCAGGTGGGGGAAAAACCACTGGTAGTTTTTTTTCTCCCCAAACATAATACCCTTTTTTGTGGTACCTGGGGTAAGATCAGAAATATGTAACACATTTTTCATTGCCTCAATCATGTAACGAGTGGCCCTATTGGACATTACATTAGTCTCATCGTCGTCGACACTGGTATCAGTATCCGTGTCGACATCTGTGTCTGCCATCTGAGGTAGCGGGCGTTTTAGAGCCCCTGATGGCCTTTGAGACGTCTGGGCAGGCACGAGCTGAGAAGCCGGCTGTCCCGCATTTGGCATGTCGTCAAATTTTCTATGTAAGGAGTTAACACTTTCACGTAATTCCTTCCACAAGTCCATCCACTCAGGTGTCTGCCCCGCAGGGGGTGACATCACATTTATAGGCATCTGCTCCGCCTCCACATAAACCTCCTCATCAAACATGTCGACACAGCCGTACCGACACACCGCGCACACACAGGGAATGCTCTGACTGAGGACAGGACCCCACAAAGCCCTTTGGGGAGACAGAGAGAGAGTATGCCAGCACACACCAGAGCGCTATATAACACAGGGATCCCACTATAAATGAGTGTTTTTCCCCTTATAGCTGCTTATATTATATATATATATATATATATATATATATACTGCGCCTAAATTTAGTGCCCCCCCTCTCTTTTTTACCCTTTTGTAGCTTGACACTGCAGGGGAGAGCCAGGGAGCGTCCTTCCAGTGGAGCTGTGAGGGAAAAATGGCGCCAGTGTGCTGAGGGAGATAGCCCCGCCCCTTTTGCGGCGGACTTCTCCCGCTTTTTCTGGAATTCTGGCAGGGGTATTTTTACACCTATATAGCCTTCCTGACTATATATGGTGTAGATTTGCCAGCCAAGGTGTATTATATTGCCCTCAGGGCGCCCCCCCCCCCCCCCAGGGGTTAATGTACATCCATATAGCCCTGGGGGCTATATGTGATGTATTTTTGCCAGCCATCAGTGACCGGAGTGTGAGGTGTGCATGAGGAGCAATGGCGCACAGCTGCAGTGCTGTGCGCTACCTTGTTGAAGACAGAAGTCTTCTGCCGCCGATTTTCTGGAACACTTCTTGCTTCTGGCTCTGTAAGGGGGCCTGCTGCGTGGCTCCGGGACCGAACGATCGAGGTCGGGTCCTGTGTTCGATCCCTCTGGAGCTAATGGTGTCCAGTAGCCTAAGAAGCCCAAGCTAGCTGCAAGCAGGTAGGTTCCCTTCTTCTCCCCTTAGTCCCTCGTTGCAGTGAGTCTGTTTCCAGCAGATCTCACTGAAAATAAAAAAACTAAATATACTTTCTTTCTAGAAGCTCAGGAGAGCCCCTAGTGTGCATCCAGCTCAGCCGGGCACAAGATTCTAACTGAGGTCTGGAGGAGGGTCATAGTGGGAGGAGCCAGTGCACACCAGGTAGTTCTAAAGCTTTCTTTAGTTGTGCCCAGTCTCCTGCGGAGCCGCTATTCCCCATGGTCCTTACGGAGTCCCAGCATCCACTTAGGACGTCAGAGAAAATCGGTCTCTCGTTTTCGTAGTCTGTATAATTGTTTATACAAATCATCGACAGTGTCCTCCAGCGCCTCAGGTACACAATCCTCAGCAAATAGGATACGTTCAGCCTGCACCTTACTATAACTCAGGGTTTCATCTGTATGTGAGCCCAAATTGGCGAAGGCAGTCACATCAAATCTCTCCACATTGGATTCTTCCATATTAAGTGACTGTAGATCCGTAGCGATGAGTCAGGTAGAAGTAACAAAAGATGCTGTAGGTGCCTTGATACTATGGGAGTCTATACCCACACAATACAGTCTAGTACAAATCCGGCACTCAAATAGTCAAAAGATCAATTGCCCGTGTGCCTTTGCTAAATTATTCATAAATGCAATTGTACGGAACAGTTTTTCTTCAGAACAGGCACGGCACTCCAGGACTTAGTGAAAAAATATCTTTATATCAACACATATGTAAAATGTGTATACATCACCAAGCACTAGCAATTACTGCTTGGTAATTGCTAGTGCTTGGTGATGTATACACATTTTACATTTATATTTTTTCACTAAGTCCTGGAGTGCCGTGCCTGTTCTGAAGGGAAACTGTTCCGAAAAATTGCATTTATGAATAATTTAGCAAAGGCACACGGGCAATTGATCTTTTGACTATTTGAGTGCCAGATTTGTACTAGACTATATATATATATATATATATATATATATATATATATATATACACACACACATATATATATATATATATATATACATACACACACACACACACATATATATATCTATATATATCTATATACATACACACACACATATATATATATATATATATACACACACACACACACACACACACAGGAATCGTACGTGCGGCACTCCAGAACTCAAAGAAGACTCTTGTAAACAGCTTTACATAGTGACGTTTCAGTGCTTTAATATCCGCACTTTTATCAGGCTTAAAACAAACATAAATATAAAAATCACCTTATAAACACGTTCACCATGTGGACGCCATCTCCTGGAAGCGGGACTACGGACCCGGCCGGCGGCGCGTTGTAAGTGACGTCATACAGCATGAGTCACTGGTGCACCCATCACCATAGATACTACAGTATACGGAAGTAATACCAATGCGTTGTTCAGGATAAAAACACATCATCTGCAATGCACAGTATCAAAGCATACATAACAATAGTAAATATAGCACATGTATAGTAAAATCTAATACATAAGATAAGCTAAATCTATCCAACAATATATACTAAGATAACCTGAGCAAAATCAGAGACATAAGGGTCTGAATATATGATATATAATATAAGCTATAGTACAGTATGAAATCGTATACTATAATACCATAAACTAACCACTCGTAAATATACAAATCAATATGCTAATAGTGGCCTGAAGGTGATGATGTTATATACCCAAACACATAAAAAAAAATATATAAGCTAATGGTCAAGCTAGTGCAACAATATATATGGCACTAGTGTAACTGACCAAACCATAGACTATCAAACCAAGACATATGGTGAATGCATATCTGCCAAATATGGTTTACAGAAAATTAGACAATCCCAAATGATCGTTGAGACCCCTTGGTGCAAGTGTGCCTAATCTATAAATCCACTTGCTCTCACACTGGAGTAACTTCAATGCACGGTCTCCCCCACGGATAGAGGGGGGAATACGGTCAATCATGCGATAACGCACAGCAGATAATGGATGTGGGGCTTGGCAGAAGTGCCTGGCTACAGGCTGCTCGCTAGAGCCAGTCTGAAATGCTGCCCTAATCGCCGATCTGTGGCCTATCATACGTTCCTTAAAGGTGCGTTCAGTTTTGCCAATGTATGACAGCCCACAGGGGCATATAATCTGGTACACCACGAATCTCGAATTGCATGTCAATGTATGCCTGATAGTATATCGTTGTCCTAACAATTGATGGAAAAAACTGTCTCCTGATATAAGAAAACTACATGTGGTGCCCCCATTGTTATGCCCCCAGTAGATATGTCCGCTGTAGTTATATCCCCAGTAGATATATGACCCCAGTTGGTTTGCCCCCAGTTGGTTCCCCCCACCTCAAGTAGTTCCGCTTGCACACACAAAAATAAAAAAATAAAAAAACACAATACTCACCAGCCCTGCTCCTGCTTCCAGACCGCTGCCTGGCCGCCCACTCCTCGGGAACTATGGGAGAGATGTCTTGACGTCTCTCTCATAGCGCCGCACAGCCGCACACTGCCTGAGCCGGAAGCCAGAGCTCAGGACGGAACTCCTGCCTCTGGCTGCCGCTGAGGAGAAGGAGCTGGCAGAAAACAGTGAGGAGAAAAAAGAGACTCTTTTGTGGGCGCACTCTTTACTACAAGACAATAATGTAAATATTACATAATAAGAATATGGAAAAAATCTAGATATAAAATATAACTTTTATTAGCATCATATAGTAAAAGGGTGTGTGGTCGTCAAATAAGGTGACATTCCAATGTATACAAAAATTATTATTATTTGAATCTCAGTAACACAAACAAATAATGTGTAAATAATTGTACAAATAGTAACAGGTCAATGCTAAAATTAGCATAATAGGTCCCGATTGCATAAATCTGGTAGGAATGCTATATATGAAAAAATATAGCGTATAACGCCTAAGGAAGAATCTGGGGCTGCCTCAGCTAGTTGGCCCTATGACCATGCCACTAAATATTTAGTGAACTCTCATCAGTGATTCCAGAGCCCTCTCTGTCATCCGCAATCCTCTACTATCATACCACACTGTAAACGCCCGAAACCGTCCGATCTTGGAAGCTAATCGGTGTCGGGCTGGGCCAGTACTCAAGTGGGTGACCATTGAGGAATACCCGGTGTTGTAGAGCTTACTTTGGTCCGCCATGCTCTGAGTCTAACGCTGACAGCAGATTCACACTGCTATCCTTTCTTTACATGTTCTCTTCTTTGTCTAATCAGCGAGCAAATTACCACTACAATTAGATTTGGCATGGTCATAGGGCCAACTAGCTGAGGCAACCCCAGATTCTTCTTTAGGCGTTATATGCTATATTTTTTCATATATAGCATTCCTACCAGATTTATGCAATCGGGACCTATAATGCTAATTTTAGCATTGACCTGTTACTATTTGTACAATTATTTACACATTATCTGTTTGTGTTACTGAGATTCAAATAATAATAATTTTTGTATACATTGGAATGTCACCTTATTTGACGACCCCACACCCTTTTACTATATGATGCTAATAAAAGTTATATTTTATATCTAGATTTTCTCCATATTCTTATTATGTAATATTTATATTATTGTCTTGTAGTAAAGAGTGCGCCCACAAAAGAGTCTCTTTTTTCTCCTCACTGTTTTCTTACAGTTCCATTGACTCGGGGTGCACCGCCAAATTATATTTGAAAACTTAGTGTTTCCTTATATCTATGGATTTTGGCTGTTTTTGATTTATTTCACTATATTCTACCACCAGTGCGGTATTTCTCCATATACGAGAAGGAGCTGGCGCCTGCTGGTAACATAGTCTCAGCGGGCGCCCGGCATCTCCCTGGGATAGGTGAGCCAGAAGAAGTGGAACTGGTTCAGTCTCTAAATGGAACTGTTGGAATGCAGTTCCGCCCCGTTTCAGCTCACTTTAACTTCTGCATGTAGGAGATCACCTAGTTCGGAAGCTGCCTGTTTGTGTAAGAATATAACCAATGTCATCATCAAACAAAGGTTAACCCAGGTTCGTCACTTCCTACCCCCCCTGAATCCACGCCAGCATCTTGTGTTTCTCCAGCCCCCTGACTTTCCAGCCTTCTGCTCATTGTGTCAAGGTAGCATCTGGGTCCTTTCCACAAAGGGAAAATAGACACAACCCTTGTGTCAATCCAGCCTCCTTTCATTCCAGAACTCCACCCGTGTCCCTCAGCCTTCCCCCTCACTCTGTCGGCCCGTGTCATCCTCCCTATGTCTCGCAGTGCCTCCCCTCTGTGCCTCAGCTTCCCCCAATGTGCCTCTCAGTGCTCCCCCTCTGTACCTCTCAGCATCCCCCCTCTGTGCCTTAGCTTCCCACCAATGTGCCTCTCAGCATACTGTTTTTCAGCCAGGTCTGGGTTCACTCAGATCTGGATCCTTGGATATTACAGATAGTATCCCAAGGTTACAGGTTGGAATTCAAGACCTTCCCCCATGCCGATTTTTCAAATCAGCCTTGCCAGTTTCTGTTCAGGACAGCACAAATATGCTGAACGCAATACAGAAATAATGTCAAGACAAAGTCATTTCCTTGGTTCCTGACGAAGAATAGAACCAAGGCTTTTATTCAAGCCTGTTTATGGTGCCAAAGCTGGATGGCTCAGTCAGACCGATTTTAAACCTAAAATCTCTGAATCTTTACTTGAAAAGGTTAAAATTGAAGATGGAGTCCCTGAGAGCGGTGATCTCCAGCTTGGAAGAAAAGGAATTTCTGGTGTCAGTGGACATCAAGGATGCTTACTTGCATGTCCCCATTTACCCGCCACATCAAGCATACCTGAGGTTTGTGGTTCAGGATTGCCACTCCCAATTCCAAACATTACCGTTCGGGCTCTCCACGGCTCCGACAATATTCACAAAGTGATGGCGGAGATGATGGTTCTCCTTCGCAAGCAAGGAGTCAACATAATTCCATACTTGGACGATCTCCTCATAAAAGCGAGATACAGGGGACAAGTTACTCCAGAACATAGCATTATCCCTGACGGTACTTCAACAGCACGGTTGGATCATCAACTTTCCAAAATCACAGTTGGAACCGATGATGAGGTTATCATTTCTGGGAATGATACTGGACACCGAGGTACAAAGAGTATTTCTACCGGTGGAAAAGGCTCAGGAGATCCAGAGCATGATCAAACAAATTTTGAGACCACGAAGAGTATCGATTCATCAGTGCATTCGCCTGCTGGGGAAAATGGTAGCAGCTTACGAGGCGCTACAATATGGCCGATTCCATGCCAGGGTTTTCCAGTGGGACCTACTGGACAAGTGGTCCGGGTCGCATCTCCTTATGCATCAAAGGATAATCTTGTCAGCGAAAGCCAGAATTTCGCTCCTGTGGTGGCTACAAATTTCTCACCTCCTGGAGGGACGCAGGTTTGGGATTCAAGCCTGGATCCTGGTGACCATGGATGCAAGTCTCCGAGGTTGGGGAGCAGTCACGTAAGGGTAAAGCTTCCAAGGAAGATGGTCAAGTCAAGAAACTCTCCTTCACATAAACATTCTGGAATTGAGACCTGTGTACAACAGCCTTCATCAAGCGGCACACCTTCTTCAAGGTCGTCCTATACAGATCCAGTCAGACAATTTAACAGCAGTAGCTTACATAAACTGTCAAGGCGGAACAAAAAGCAGAGCGGCAATGGCAGAGGTGACAAAGATACTCCTCTGGGCAGAAAGACATGCAAAAGCTCTGTCGACAATTTTCATTCCGGGAGTGGACAACTGGGAAGCAGACTTCCTCAGCAGACACGATCTCCATCCAGGAGAATGGGACCTCCACCCAGAAGTCTTTGCGGAGGTAGCAAGTCATTGGGGCGTTCCACAAGTGGATATGATGGTATCACATCTCAACAAGAAGCTTCAGAAATATTGTTCCAGGTCGAGAGACCCACCAGCAATAGCAGTAGATGCACTGGTAACCCAGTGGGTGTTCCAGTCAGTGTATCTATTCACTCCATTTCCACTAATTCCAAAGGTTCTCAAGATTATCAGAAAAACAAGGGTTCGAGCAATCCTCATTGCTCCAGACTGGCCAAGGAGGGCTTGGTATCCAGATCTTCAGGAGTTATTACTGGAAGATCCTTGGCCTCTTCCTCTTTGCGAGGACCTGCTTCAGCAGGGGCCGTTAGTTTATCAAGACTTAACGTGGCTGCGTTTGACGGCATGGCTGTTGAGCGCCAGATCCTAACCCGTAAGGGTATTCCCAATGAAGTCATTCCCACACTTATCCTGGCCAGGAAAGGGGTAACGTCCAAACATTACCATCGTATTTGGAGAAAATATGTATCTTGGTGTGAATCTAAGAAGTCTCCTGCGGTGGAGTTTCAATTAGGACGACTTCTCCTATTTCTACAGGCGGGTGTGGATACTGGATTGAGATTAGGGTCTATCAAGGTCCAAATTTCGGCCTTGTCCATTTTCTTTCAGAAACAGTTGGCTTCCCTTCCTGAGGTCCAGATGTTTGTGAAGGGGGTTCTGCACATCCAACCTCCCTTTGTGCCTCCTGCAGCGCTACGGGATCTTAATGTGGTGTTGCAGTTCCTTAAATTGGACTGGTTTGAGCCTCTGCAAGAGGTGGAGTTGAAGTTTCTAACTTGGAAAGTGGTCATGCTGTTGGCCTTGGCTTCAGGCAGACGAGTGTCTGAGTTACGGGCTCTGTCACACAAGAGTCCTTATTTGATATTTCACGAAGATAGGGCTGAACTGAGAACACGTCAGCACTTTCTTCCTAAGGTTGTGTCTTCTTTCCATATCAACCAACCAGTGGTGGTGCCAGTGGCATCTGACACCTCAGCCATTTCAAAGTCCTTGTCGTCAGAGCGTTCAGGACTTATGTTACAAGAACAGCTTGGATAAGGAAAACAGAATCTTTGTTTGTCCTCTATGAACCCTACAAGATTGGGGGTCCTGCAGACTATTGCGCACGCTGATTCCACGGCAGGATTGCCGTTACCGACTTCGGTAAAAGCCCATTCTACTAGGAAAGTGGGTTCGTCCGGGGCGGCTGCCCGGGGTGTCTCAGCATTGCAAATCTGCCGAGCTGCTACTTGGTCAGGTGCAAACACGTTTGCTAAGTTTTACAAGTTTGATACCTTGGCTGCTGACGACCTTAAATTTGGTCAGTCAGTTCTGCAGGAACATTAGCATTTTGCCGCCCGTACTGTGAGCTTTGGTACATCCCCATGGTACTAAAATGGACCCCAGCATACTCTAGGACGTTAGAGAAAATAGGGTTAAAATAACCTACCGGTTCATATTCTCTGACAAATGGCCAGAAAATCACAAATTCTGCTAGGGTATGTAAACTTATGAGCACATCTGTATATATATATATATATATATATATACACATATATATATATATATATATATATACATACATACACACACACACACACACACACACACACACACACACACACACACACATATATATATATATATATATAAAGTCACAAATGGTGGCACTCGTAGGACTTATACCAATTGGTATAAGTCCTACGAGTGCCACCATTTGTGACTTTGTATCTGGTTGCTAAACCAAGCTGGGGGGCACCAAGGCACGAATACACTCAAGGAGAGAGTGCCGGCTATTTGTTATATATATATATATATATACACAGACACACATATATATGTATATATATATATATATATTAATATTAATAAAATAAGGAGAGCGCACCAGTGAATAATAGTAAAAAGTAACAATTTACTTATGTAAATATCCACGTACATCAAGGTTCACATTCAAGCACTTAGCCACTTCTCCGATAACCTCCGCCGCAACGATGTACTTCAGTCAGTGGGGTATTTTTCCGGAGATGCCGTCTGCTCTGTATCAGGCGGAAGATAAGATTCGTCTTGCACTTGTAATATATATATATATATATATATATATACACATACACACACATTATATATATATATATATATATATATATATATAAATGCAATTGTTCGGAACAGTTTCCGTTCAGAACAGGCATGGCACTCCAGGACTTAGTGAAAATATATCTTTATATCAACACATGTGTAAAATGTGTATACATCACCAAGCACTAGCAATTATTGCTGCATTTCGGGCCCCGCAGGGTCCCTTCCTCATGTATATGCAAGTGCTGAAAATGAAAAACAGACATGTACAAGGTGATAACAGTGAACTTACCTAAATAGCCTCCCCATGCCGGCGTGTGCAGCCTCCGGTCCGCGTGGAGCTTCCGGTAGTCTCAGGGCGCCGCCCTGATGACATCATTCAGATGCTCAGTAGTCATGGCAACCCGGCCATACCGTTCACTACAGCGCCGCTGAGGTCACCATAGACTTGCATGGAGAAGCTACTGTAAACAAAAACAAAACAAAACACTACTAAATAACTACATAACATATACATCTACAGCATACAAGAACTGAATATACCGGGTGGCACCTATAAAATATACAGAATGCCCCACTGTAATGTAACAGCCTCATATGTAAATACATCACTGCGTAGTCACGAGAAATAATCCCAGACAATGAACAACAAAGAGAAAGAAAGGAAGAGAACATAATGGAAAAATGTAGAAAGACTGTATCTCATCTAAACCAGTATATTAAATGCAATAGGAGTATTCGTAAGGGCAACAAAAAAGAGCAGTATAAAGGCAATGACAATATACTGCCACTATGTGACAGTTAATTGGAACGGAGGGCATTCCAATTAATTTTTTCATTTAAACCATGTGGTTGTAAAGTATAAAGCTCCATGATCCATTTTGTTTCTAATCTATACAATGTGAGTAATCTGTCTCCCCCTCGATGTAAAGGGGGGACATGATCAATAAGTTGATATTTCAGATCAGAAAGAGCATGAGCTTGAGCACAAAAATGTTGTGACACTGGCTGATCATTCGCTTTACCACACAAGGCTTGATTAATATTCGCGCGATGTAACGCCATCCGTTCTCTTAAAGTGCGACTCGAGAGGCCCACATATAACAGTTGACATGGGCAAATAATGCAGTAAATAATAAAACGGGTGGTACAGGTCATCACATGCCTAAAGGTAAATTTCTTTTTGGTTAGAGGATGAACAAATTCTGATCCTGAGATCAAGGCAGTGCACGTAGTACAAGATGGACAACGGTAGCAGCCAGGTATTTTGCTTACTCCAAAAATGCCGACTTTTGGAGAATAGTCGGTTATGTCTGTCTTTACTAAATAGTCCCGCAAGTTGCGGCCTCGTCTGTAACTGGTCATCACTTGTGTATTCTGAAAACAGGTCAGTGATTTGTCAGATTTGACAATGGGCCATAAAGCCTTGGTTGCCCGTGGAATAATGGGACTGGCTGTGGAATATCGTGTGGACCATATGAACCTGTCTTGCACTACTTTGGGACGTTGTTGAAATATAGCATCTCGATCCATACACATAATGTCCAACTTCGTGGATTCCAGTTCTTTAGTGTCATAACCCCTTTTCGCAAATTTATCTACCACAACCTGTAAGGCATCATCCAAAAGCGAATGTTCACTGGTGATTCTTGCCACTCGAAGCATTTGTGAGCGAGGGAGACCTTTCTTAAGTGCAATCGGGTGATGGCTACTCGCGTCCAGTAGCGAATTTCTGTCAGTGCGCTTGTAAAAAACGGTAGTTGATAGTTTGCCGCCCTTCAAATGAACTGTCACGTCTAAATAATCTACATGGCTGGAATTGTAGAGATACGTAAACTTGATCGGACCTGATGTAGCATTAATCTCATTCATCATTAATTCAAAGGATGTACCGCTGCCAGTCCATAAGACAAACAGGTCATCTATGTATCTGATGAACCATAATATATTGCGCAAATATGTGGGATTATCAAAGAATAAATTTTGTTCTTGTTCGAACATAAATACGTTGGCATAGGCCAGTGCCACGCTACTCCCCATGGCACAGCCTGCCAACTGAAGGTAGAAATTACCATTAAATAAAAAGTAATTCCTTGTGAGTATTAACCTGAGTAATTGCAAGAACAATGGTTTGTCAAAATCAAAGTCGTCTTCCAAACTGTAGATAAATGATTCCATAGCCCTAATACCTGCTTCATGAGGGATAGATGTGTATAGGGAGGAGACATCAATGGTACACAGTAATGTGTCTGAGGACAGATTCTGAAATGCCAAGATTTTTTCCAAAAAAGTAGATGTATCTTTCAGGTATGTTTTTCGTTTGGTTATGTGTGGTTGCAGGAGAAGATCTAACAGTTCAGCAACTGGTTGATAGAGGGATCCCCTCGCTGAGATGATCGGACGTCCAGGGGGGTTGTCCAAACTTTTGTGGATCTTCGGCAGCGTATAAAGGCATGGAATGATGGGATGTTTCGGAATTAAAGCTTCTTTGAGCTTGACCTCTAGATGTTTATTCATAACTGCCGTTTCCAGAATTTGGGATAATTCTTTGTGATACTGCTCTGTAGGATCCCGATCCATTTTAGCATATGTAGTGGTACATGACAATTGTCTCATCACCTCCTTGATATATTGGGGTCTATCCTGTATTACCACACTACCACCTTTGTCCGCCGGACGTATGGTGATTGATGTATCCTCACTCAGTTTTTTTAAAGCACCTCTTTGTTCAAATGTCAAATTTTGATGTATTTTGCCTGGCGTGGCTATGAATCGGTTCACGGAATCATTCATCAGACGACTAAGTTTTCAGAGATGGATTCAGGGATGGAGGATCAAATGTAGAAGTAATATATTTCTGTATGATCTTATGTTTAGGTACTTTGTCCTCATCCTTTTTCTGATGCTGGAAAAATTCTTGTAATCTCAATTTGCGGTTCATTTGATGTAAATCGGTTTGCCATTCAAATGCATTATGGAAATTGGTGGGTACGAAAGAAAGTCCTTTGTTAAGTACAGACATCTCGGTGGAGGTCAAAGGTCGAGATGATAAGTTAAAGATCAAGTTGTCTTCTTTGCTTTGTTTGCTTTTGTTGATCCTTTTTGTTTTGTCGGTTCCTCCTTGTGGGCTTGGGCCAGCCTCTGCTCTGGCCCTGGTGGTAGCCCCTAAAGGGGGTCGCTGTGCTGAAATGGAATCATCGGAGTCTGCAATAGCAAAGTCACTGTCACTATTAGATGTATATTGCCTTTTATCTGAACGTGTCCCACGTGGTTTCCGGAAGGATCTCCCTGATGCTCTGTTGTAGGATTTCATCGTATCCGTGCCTGTCAGCCAGCGATACACTTGGTGGTCTTCATAATTTAGATTTTTTGAATTTCAACAGGTCACGTCTATAAGTTTCCACCTGTTGAGTCAATTTTGCCCATGTCGGGGCATATCCAGGGTCGGATAACGTTTCCACCCGAGTTGTATTCAATGTATCAATTTTGGCTCTGGTCACTGATAGCTCTCGGCCTGACTCCTCAATTACGAGGAGCATCAGGTCAAAGCTACACTTATTGAGTATTGAAATCCACCGGCGACAAAAGTCGGGATTAGTCCTCCCTATGGTCGGAGCATTCCGCATACGGAAACCACAGGGAATCATTTTCTGTCTATAATAGTCAGATAAAGTAGAGCCATGTAATAAATAATCGGTCTCTCGTTTTCGTAGTCTGTATAATTGTTTATACAAATCATCGACAGTGTCCTCCAGCGCCTCGGGTACACAATCCTCAGCAAATAGGATACGTTCAGCCTGCACCTTACTAAAACTCAGGGTTTCATCTGTATGTGAGCCCAAATTGGCGAAGGCAGTCACATCACATCTCTCCACATTGGATTCTTCCATATTAAGTGACTGTAGATCCGTAGCGATGAGTCAGGTAGAAGTAACAAAAGATGCTGTAGGTGCCTTGATACTATGGGAGTCTATACCCACACAATACAGTCTAGTACAAATCCGGCACTCAAATAGTCAAAAGATCAATTGCCTGTGTGCCTTTGCTAAATTATTCATAAATGCAATTGTTCGGAACAGTTTTCCTTCAGAACAGGCACGGCACTCCAGTACTTAGTGAAAAAATATCTTTATATCAACACATATGTAAAATGTGTATACATCACCAAGCACTAGCAATTACTGCTTGGTAATTGCTAGTGCTTGGTGATGTATACACATTTTACATTTATATTTTTTCACTAAGTACTGGAGTGCCGTGCCTGTTCTGAAGGAAAACTGTTCCGAACAATTGCATTTATGAATAATTTAGCAAAGGCACACAGGCAATTGATCTTTTGACTATTTGAGTGCCAGATTTGTACTAGACTATATATATATATATATATATATATATATACACACACACATATATATATATATATATATATATATATACATACACACACACACACACACACACATATATACACACACACACATATATATATATATATATATATATATATATACACACACACATATATATATATATATATATATATATATATATATACACACACACATACATACCTCCCAACATGACCCTCTCCAGGAGTGACAGAATGCTCTGCTCCTGGACTTCCCTCTTAATTTATGATTGCCATCACCTGTGGTGACACACCTTTCTTATTCATTAACCTGTGCAACACAGGTGCTGGTAATCATAAATGATGAGAAAAGTCCAGGAGAAGAGCATTCTGTCCCTCCTGGAGAGGGTCATGTTGGGAGGTATGCACATATATACACACACACACACACACACACACACACACACACACACACACACACACACACACACACACACACACACGAATCGTACATGCGGCACTCCAGAACTCAAAGAAGACTCTTGTAAACAGCTTTACATAGTGACGTTTTAGTGCTTTAATATCCGCACTTTTATCAAGCTTAAAACAAACATAAATATAAAAATCACCTTATAAACACGTTCACCATGTGGACGCCATCTCCTGGAAGCGGGACTACGGACCCGGCCGGCGGCGCGTTGTAAGTGACGTCATACAGCATGAGTCACTGGTGCACCCATCACCATAGATACTACAGTATACGGAAGCAATACCAATGCGTTGTTCAGGATAAAAACACATCATCTGCAAGGCACAGTATCAAAGCATACATAACAATAGTAAATATAGCACATGTATAGTAAAATCTAATACATAAGATAAGCTAAATCTATCCAACAATATATACTAAGATAACCTGAGCAAAATCAGAGACATAAGGGTCTGAATATATGATATATAATATAAGCTATAGTACAGTATGAAATCGTACACTATAATACCATAAACTAACCACTCGTAAATATACAAATCAATATGCTAATAGTGGCCTGAAGGTGATGATGTTATATACCCAAACACATAAAAAAATACAGTATATATAATCTAATGGTCAAGCTAGTGCAACAATATATATATGGCACTAGTGTAACTGACCAAACCATAGACTATCAAACCAAGACATATGGTGAATGCATATCTGCCAAATATGGTTTACAGAAAATTAGACAATCCCAAATGATTGTTGAGACCCCTTGGTGCAAGTGTGCCTAATCTATAAATCCACTTGCTCTCACACTGGAGTAACTTCAATGCACGGTCTCCCCCACGGATAGAGGGGGGAATACGGTCAATCATGCGATAACGCACAGCAGATAATGGATGTGGGGCTTGGCAGAAGTGCCTGGCTACAGGCTGCTCGCTAGAGCCAGTCCGAAGTGCTGCCCTAATCGCCGATCTGTGGCCTATCATACGTTCCTTAAAGGTGCGTTCAGTTTTGCCAATGTATGACAGCCCACTGGGGCATATAATCTGGTACACCACGAATCTCGAATTGCATGTCAATGTATGCCTGATAGTATATCGTTGTCCTAACAATTGATGGAAAAAACTGTCTCCTGATATAAGAAAACTACATGTGGTGCCCCCATTCTTATGCCCCCAGTAGATATGTCCGCTGTAGTTATATCCCCAGTAGATATATGACCCCAGTTGGTTTGCCCCCAGTTGGTTCCCCCCACCTCAAGTAGTGCCGCTTGCACACACACAAAAATAAATAAATAAAAAAACACAATACTCACCAGCCCTGCTCCTGCTTCCAGACCGCTGCCCTCCGCCTGGCCGCCCACTCCTCGGGAACTATGGGAGAGATGTCTTGACGTCTCTCTCATAGCGCCGCACAGCCGCACACTGCCTGAGCCGGAAGCCAGAGCTCAGGACGGAACTCCTGCCTCTGGCTGCCGCTGAGGAGAAGGAGCTGGCGCCTGCTGGTAACATAGTCTCAGCGGGCGCCCGGCATCTCCCTGGGATAGGTGAGCCAGAAGAAGTGGAACTGGTTCAGTCTCTAAATGGAACTGTTGGAATGGAGTTCCGCCCCGTTTCAGCTCACTTTAACTTCTGCATGTAGGAGATCACCTAGTTCGGAAGCTGCCTGTTTGTGTAAGAATATAACCAATGTCATCATCAAACAAAGGTTAACCCAGGTTCGTCACTTCCTGCCCCCCCTGAATCCACGCCAGCATCTTGTGTTTCTCCAGCCCCCTGACTTTCCAGCCTTCTGCTCATTGTGTCAAGGTAGCATCCGGGTCCTTTCCACAAAGGGAAAATAGACACAACCCTTGTGTCAATCCAGCCTCCTTTCATTCCAGAACTCCACCCGTGTCCCTCAGCCTTCCCCCTCACTCTGTCGGCCCGTGTCAGCCTCCCCATGTCTCGCAGTGCCTCCCCTCTGTGCCTCAGCTTCCCCCAATGTGCCTCTCAGTGCTCCCCTCTGTACCTCTCAGCATCCCCCCTCTGTGCCTCAGCTTCCCACCAATGTGCCTCTCAGCATACCTCCTCTGTGCCTCAGCTTCCCACCAAGGTGCCTCTCAGCTTTCCCCCCTCTGTACCTCCCAGCCTCCCCGTCACCACACACACCAGCTCACCAACACTCGGTCCACTTCAATGCGACCATCCCAGGACGCAGAAAGTGAGCACAGTGCCGATAGCTGCACAGGGAGGGTTGTCAGCAGCAGCATCATCATTGTAGCTGCGGCAACATTCAGCAGTGCACCCAGCCACTCAGCTGCGGGAACACTTGCGACACTAGGGAACACTCGGCAGCTGCGGGAACACTCAGCCCCCACCCAATCGTCACGGGAACACACGGGATTGGCTGCTGGCAGATCGCGTCCTGGGCACCCACTCATTTTGAAAATGTGAGTCCCTGGTCCTCAGAAGTGGGTAAAATGCACGCTATATCTGCCATTCATCAGGCTTATTGGTCTTCCTATTTGCCTGTTCATGCCCTACTGTGAGATCATTCAGCACAAGTTGGTGCTTCCTGGGCGGCTCCCTATTGGCGCCTCAGTGGAACAACTGTGCAGAGCTGTGACTTGGTCATCTGTTCACACCTTTACCAAATCCTATAGTTGCCATACTTTTGGTATGGAGAATGCCTGTTTTGGGTGAGAAATTGTGTGTGCAGCCGTGCTAGACTTAACCCCCAATTCTTAGCTTGCTTTGAGGATTTCCAGAGGTCAGGGCTAGATTAAACATGGGGCGGATGGAGTCATCCCATTGAAAATAGGCCCACAGACCCCTCCAGTGCAGCCAGCCAGTGTACCTGGTGGAGCCAGTGTCCGATGCAGGTAATTTTAGCATTGTTTGCTAAAATGTGCTGTGCTCCCAACCTCTCACTGCTCCGCCTCCGCTCTGTGCCATCCAGGGGTGGGCGGAGAGTGTGAACTGTGAAACTGGGTAGTCACGCCCACAATGTCATTGCTGGGCCAATAGGAGTAGGATGGGGCAGGGAAGGGAAAGTAGCCACCGGAGCCAGCATCATTAGGTGGGCGGGGTGTGTCCAGACCCTTGAGGCTCTGGGTTGTGGGCAGGGCCAGACTGGGCATCTGATTCTGAGGTCACCCGTAGCTACCGCGAACACAGGATGTTTGGCTGCTATAGGGCTCAACCAGTCCACTCCCCCTGTAACCAGTAACGCTACACATGCTTGGGAACGCCACGCCTCCCAGCAACAGAGAGTCAGATTGGACCACACTAGGATGAGAGGAGCCCGCAGCCTGACACCTCCGAGAGGTAAACGCACACCTAAGAGGTGAGCGCTCAGCGTCTGCAGTGAGCTGCAGAAACGCTTAAGTGAGCACAGGCGGGAGGTGTGTCCACTCATGGGGGAATTCTGTGGAAAGAAGCGAGTCTCTAGCTGCTTGGAGGGGGAAAGGGCATAGCAATGGGGCACACACAGATATAGTAACTCCCCTGACCCTATGTGCCTGACTCCATACCCGTGTGTGTTCCTGCCACTTCACCCTATGTGCCTGCCACCTTACCCCTGTGTGTGCCTGATGCCTCACCCTTGTGTGTGCCTGCCACTTCATCCTATGTGTCTGACACCTTACCCCTGTGTGATGGCCACCTTACCCTATGTTCCTGCTACCCCACCCCTGTGTGGGCCTGCCGTCTCACCTCTGGGTGTGCCTGCCACCTCACCCTATGTACCTGTCAACTCATCCCTGTGCTGCCCCCTTACCCTCACCCTATGTACCTGCCGCCTCAAGGCCATTTAAGTGGAGAAACATAATGTGGGTGCCCCTCCATAGGGAATACAGCACGACAGTCACGGGGACCGATGACTGGCGGTAGCCAGCCAGCCACCACCACTACTGCATTGCCAAATAAAAAAATATTTCTGGCTCAGGCCGCGTTTCAGACCATCGCTACTCGTAAGATGAGTCCGCTGCTGCCTAGGCCATGACATCATGGAGGTCATGCACATGCGTGCCGCACAAAGCATACTGACTTATGCTGCCGCTGAGGGCAAGCGAGGAGGCGAGAAGCCAGATTCCACTGCAAGTTTTGCAATGACAACTCTGACAGACTGTCTTAATTTCAGATGAATTGTCTGTGGGGAGTAGAAAGTTTATCTGTGTTTGTGTGTTTTTTAAGTTTATCTGTATTGTCTGTCAGTAAGTGTGTATGTCTGTAAGTTTATTTGTGTTGTGTGTGTCAGTATATGGTGTCTGAGTCAGTAAGGAGAATCGGTTATTAAGTGGTGTTTGTCAGTAAATGATATCTGTGTCAGTAAGTGGTGTCTGTCGTGTGTGTCTATCAGTTAGGAGTATTTGTGTCAATAAGTGTGTGTCAGTAAGTGGAATCTGTGTCCATAAGGGGTGTACTGTCAGTAAGTGGTATCTGTCAGTAAAGGGTGTCCATGTCAGTAACTTGTATTTATGTCAGTAAGGAGTGTGTCAGTATGTACTGTATGTGCCAATAAGCGATGTATGTCCGTAAGCGGTGTGTGTACCATTGTTTATGTCATTGAGTGTGTCTGTGTCAGTATGTTTGTCAGTAAGTGGAATTTGTGTTAGTTAGGGGTGTCTGTGTTAGTAAGTGGTATCGGTCAGTAAGGGTGTCTGTTTATGTAAGTGTCTGTGTCAGTAAGGGGTGTATCAGGGTGTCTGTGTCAGTAATTGGTATCTGTCAGGAAGTGTGTTTGTGTAAGTGTGTACATGTCAGTAAGGGTGGTCTGTATCAGTAAGTGGAATCTGTGTTAGTACGGGGTGTGTGTAAGTGTGTCAGTAAGTGGTGTCTATGTCGGTTTTGTGTCCCAGAGCCCTAAGTTCCCTGTCTGTATTGCCCCCATCTTTTCTAATCATTCCACATCTACTCTGTTTTGCCCCATCATTGCTCCCCTTTCCACCTACAGCTCTCTGTATTATATGTCAGTCACTGCGATGCTCCCTGTATCATATGGTTGTCACCGATGCTCTGCATTATATGGTGGTTACAAACTTTTTCTTGTTATAGTTAACCAGTAAGTTGTTGAAGGTATGTACTAGCTATGACCTCCATGAGATAAATAGCCCCACTCATGGCACAGGTCAAGCCCCATATTTATACCACACCTACACCACACTGGTCACACCCACTCATCGCTAGTTGCACCACTACAGCACTTGTCACACCTCCTGCAGAGGCACACAATAGGCCCTTCATACATTTTAGCTCCAGGCCCATGTGGACCATAATCTGACACTGCCAGAGGTAATGACTCAGTGTCGCCCAGATGGATGAAAGAGGAAATAGGGTTTATTACTCACCATAAAATCTCATCCTCAGAGTCTATCTGGGGGATGCTGCCATCCCTACCTCATTTGTCTGGTTTCTTGCAATTAGTGTTTTCTCTATTGTCATTGTTGTTTTGTTCTGTTTTCTACTTTTTGTTCATAGCTTTTTCCTTGTGTTTCTACTCCATACAGCTTTCCTAAACGTAGACTGAGATGCTGCTGGAGGAGGGAGGGGTTAGGGGGAGGGAGAGATAGTTGTTATATGTCATAGTGCCAAACTCCATAGCCCACACTATGGGGGCCATTCCGAGTTGATCGTAGCTGTGCTAACTATGATCATCTTCCCAGACATGCGGGGGGACGCCCAGCACAGGGCTAGTCCGCCCCACATGTCAGTCCGCCCCCCCCCCCCTGCACAAATACAAAAGTATCACACAGCGGTGATGCTTTTGTATTTGTGGAGTAACTCCCGGCCAGCACAGCTCAGTTGATCGTCACTGCCACTGGCTGCAGTGGCTGTGTGAGACGTCACGCAGCCGCCACGGCCTGCCCCCCCAACGGTCAGGCCACGCCTGCGTTGGCCGGACCGCGCCCCCTAAACGGTGGCGTTAAGCCCCCTCTCGCCCTGCGACCGCCTCTGCCTGTCAACCAGGCAGAGGCAATCTCTAACGAACGACGGCCTGCGGCGCCGGCGCAATTCTGACCCGAACGCTGCGATAAACTGCAGCGAGCGATCGGGTCGGAATGACCCCCTATAACCCTAGAGGTAATGATGCAGTATCCCCCAGATGGACTCTGAGGAGGAGATTTCTACGGTGAGTAAAACAAATCTTATTTTTTCCTTATTCATAAATCTGATTACAAAGAGTCTAAACCATTAATACTTATTACTAGTCTGCTAAAATGCTATAGTTTTGGAGATCTGTACACAAATAAATCTTGGTTGATAAACTTGTGATTTTTGGTCTTTCCCCTACAGCTCCTGTACATCCTGAACACTCTCCCCAGCTGGACCTTGGTGACTGGCCGCGAGTTTCTACTTCATAATCTCCCTGATGCTGCTGTAGGCCGGGGCTCTGTTTCCTGCACCCGATGACCACTGGATGACTAAACCCTCTCTGCACATCCATGCCCCAAATCCATTACAATTCCACTAAATCCGGGATGTAGAGCATCCCTACCATAACCCTAGTACCCCAAGATAACCCTAAACATTAACCATAAAACCTGAACCCCAAACTTCTCCCAGCGACACATGGGGAGGGGGCACTTAACAGTGGGGGCCCATTGACACTGGGGTAAGTGGCCTCTGCCAATGGGATCTATTACCAATAGAGGGGTGGGGGTAGACTGAGGACCTTTCGCCACTGGGGAGGGGGGCTGTTTCTGATGGGGGGATTGAAGTAATTTTACAATGGGGGCCTATGGACATGGGGGAATGAGGGGGGTGTAAAACACCGCCTAGGTATATTTTTTAAATAGAATATTTATAAATATTATTAAAAAGTATTTTTAAACTTTTTTTTAAATTAACAAAAACCACCCCAATTTCTGAGCGTTTTTTCAAAATAGAAGTCGTCAGTTAAGCATGAATAAAAACATGACCTCTTAGGGTGTCTTCAGGACTGAGGTTGAGATGCACTGAACTCAACAACATAACTTACTGTGCTTTCTCTGTTAGCCAGATAAAGAGATGAGCCAATCAAGGCAAGTAGTTTGTCCCATAAAGGATTTCCACTGTACCACGGTTGGCCAGTTCCAGCCTAGCAAGAATTCTTAAAATAGTGTGTCAACAGGTGTAATCCAATCAAGAACCCATACTGGATGCTGTATAGGAAGCAGTATGTATATTTCATACATAGAGGTAGATCTCTGAAACAGTGATAAAAGTGGGGCAGTGTGCCATGGCAACCAATCAGATGCTAAGTATAATTTAATAGAAAGCACTTGATAAATGTTACTTCAAAGCTCTTATCACTGCTTCATACATTTACCCTTGAATCGTAAATAAATTAAAATAACAGCGCCTGAATACCCAGGAACAAACAAATATAGTAGGATTATATATAAAATTGCTCTGATGACTTTTAAGATTTTTTTTTAAAATAGTTTTATTAACAAATATAAAACAGTCATTGTAACAGGACTGTACCTTTTAAAAAGACAGTGCTTTTTAACTCCTTAAAGCTTTGGGTAGAATGATTATTAGCTGAAAGCTCACCTCTGTCCTGGAAACAGCGTCATCCAAATGGCAGCAATCGTTAATTAGCCGTTGCAGGCAGTGCTGTAACTAGACATTGTAGCACTGTGTGCAATAAACAGCATCGCGCCCCCCCCCCCCCATTATAATTAAAACAGGGCAGTACGCACGGCAGGCGCTTGCCAAAAATATAGGGGTGTGGCCACAAATACAACCAATTCATATTACACTGCACAGTAGTCTCCATTATTCAAATTACGCTGCACAGTAGCACCACTTACACACATTACACCAGGTAGAGCTCCTGTCACACATTACGCCAGGTCGAGCCCCATTTTACACATTACGCTGGTCGAGACCCATTTTACACATTACAGCAGGCAAAGCTCCCTTTTACACATTACGACAGGCAGAGCTCCCTTTTACACATTACGGCGGGCAGAGCTCCCTTTTACACATTACGGCGGGAAGAGCTCCCTTTTACACATAACGACAGGCAGAGTCCCCTTTTACACATTAAAGTCTGGAGGGTCGGTAAAGCAGGCGTGTACCCACAGAGTTGGGGAAGTGCAGGTGATAAGCAGTACTTGCCAGTGCAGCAGTGATGTAGATGGGGTCAGGTCGGTCCTTTCTTGACAGCTCTTGTCAGATGCTTTTTGGTCAGGAGGTGGGTGGGGGAACCAGCAGGCTCGTGGATAGGGTTTGCTTCTGGTGTCAAAGCTTATGGCCCAGTCCTCTCGTCCAGGATCCACCTTGTCGTATATGGACTCACAGTTGTACAATCCTGATTAAAGGATGGTGCAATTTAATTTGGGGGGTTTGATGTAAAATCTGGGGTAGTGGGAGACTCGACCGTGAACTAAGTGTCTCCCGCAGAAGGTGGGAGGGTAGGCAACTATGGCCCAGCTGTACACACATATATACACACTGTACATACATATACACTGTACACACATACATATACGATGTACATATATACTATACACACACACACACATACACTGTAAATATAAAGTATACACACATATACAATATACATACACTGTACACACATACATACTATATATATATATATATTATATATTATTTTTTTAATATGTGTGTGTGTGTGTGTGTGCGCGTGTGTATATGTATGGGATATACACCTGCCATGGAGCACAGTCTCTGAGGTGGGGGTCTCCCTCCCCTATATGATACAGGCATGTCTGAAGCACATGCATGATCTTAAATGTCTGATGCAGGCTCAACAGGGTCATGTACTCCGTCCCGTATTTCAGCCACTCGGAACCCGCCAGTGAAGATCTTCTCCTCCTGCATGTACGAAGCTATCACGCTGTGGGCAGCGAGGTAGCCGCCGTCACACAGAACACGCGGGTGCTGCTTGGAGGCTGGAGTGGCGTGCTGGTGGTCTGGCAGGAAGGAGGTCTCAGGACCAGGAGGCAGTGATTGGCTAGTGAGACGGGCACAGATGAATGAGCAGCTTCTTGCACGACGCGCTGTCAGTCAGTCTCGTGTGCGCCTCAGTCAATACCATTTCAGTACTGGCTGAGGCACACAAAGGACTGACTCACAGCGATTTAGTATTTAGTACGTATGTACATACATACATAAAACGAGATTTATGGTAAGAACTTACCGTTGTTAAATCTCTTTCTGCGAGGTACACTGGGCTCCACAAGGATTAACATCGGGGGTATAGAGTAGGATCTTGATCCGAGACACCAACAGGCTCAAAGCTTTTGACTGTTCCCAAGATGCTCAGCACCGCCTCCTCTATAACCCCGCCCCCATGCACAGGGTGCTCAGTTTCGTTAACCAGCCCAATGCAGTAGCAGGTACCAGAGACGACAACCGCTTGTAGCCAAGTACACCACACACTCACCACAGGAGAGGGTGTCAGTGGCTATGCGCATACCAACCCAAAGAAGTTAAGTGCGTCAGGGTGGACGCCTTGTGGAGCCTAGTGTACCTCGCAGAAAGAGATTTAACAATGGTAAGTTCTTACCATAAATCTCATTTTCTGCTGCGGGGTACACTGGGCTCCACAAGGATTAACATCGGGGATGTCCTAAAGCAGTTCTTTATGGGAGGGGACGTACTGTAGCAGGCACAAGAACCCGGCGCTCAAAGAAAGCATCCTGGGAAGCGCCGGTATCAAAGGCATTGAACCTTATAAACGACCACTTAGCCGCCTTGCACAACTGTTCAAGGGTCGCACCACGGCGGGCCGCCCAAGAAGGTCTAACTGACCGGGTAGAATGGGCCTTGATGGTAGCAGGTGCTGGACGACCAGCCTGTACATAAGCATGTGCAATCACCATTTTAATCCATCTGGCCAGAGTCTGCTTGGAAGCAGGCCAGCCACATTTGTGAAAACCAAACCAAACAAAACAAACAGTGAATCAGATTTCTGAACAGAGGAAGTTCTCTTCACATAGATGCAGAGAGCCTGTACCACATCCAAAGACCGTTCTTTGGGAGACAACTCAGGAGAATTTAAGGCCGGAACCACAATCTCCTAGTTAAGGTGGAAGGAAGACACCACCTTAGGTAAATAACCTGGTCGTGTTCTAAAAACCGCCTGGTCACGGTGAAAAATCAAATAGGGAGACTTGCAGGATAAGGCACCCAAGTCCGATACCCTTCTAGCTGAAGCAACAGCCGTCAAGAATAGGACCTTAAGGGAAAGCCACTTAAGGTCAGCAGAGGCAAGAGGCTCAAAAGGAGACACTTGCAAGGCCTCCAAAACCACAGACAAGTCCCAAGGGGCCACAGGTGGCACATAAGAGGCTGAATCCGCAACACACCCTGAGTGAATGTATGGACATCCGGTAGGGTGCCAATCTTTCGCTGAAACCAAACCGACAAGGCAGAAATATGAACCTTCGAGGGAGGCCAGACGCAAACCCAAGTCTAGGCCCTGTTGTAGAAAAGCCAATAATTTGGCCGAACTAAACTTGAAAACGTCATGATTATGAGACGCACACCAAGTAAAGTAAGCATTCCAGACCCTATGGTATATCCGAGCAGAAGCCGGCTTACGGGCCTTCAATATAGTTTGAACAACTGCCTCAGAAAAATCCTTGGCCCTCAGGACGGAAGCTTCAAGAGCCATGCCGTCAAAGCCAGACGGGCCAAATCCTGGTAAACACAAGGGCCCTGAACGAGGAGGTCTGGTCGTTGTTGAAGTAGAAGGGGACGATCCAACGAGAGACCCAGGAGATCGGAGAACCAGTGCCGCCTGGGCCACGCTGGAGCGACCAGAAGCAGGTTCCCTCCTTCTTGCTTGAACTTCCGTATTACTCTGGGCAGAAGTGACACCGGAGGGAATACATACAGCAGCCGAAAGTTCCATGGGATTGACAGAGCATCCACGAACGCTGCGTGAGGATCCCTTGTCCTTGCTCTAAAGACCGGAACCTTGTGATTGTGTCGAGACGCCAACAGGTCCACATCTGGGAGGCCCCACTTGTCCGCGAGAAGTTGAGACACCTCTAGATGTAGTCTCCATTCTCCGTCATGCATGTCCTGACGACTAAGATAGTCCGCCTCCCAGTTCAGAACGCCTGGAATGAACACTGCTGACAAGGCCGGCAAATGGCGTTCTGCCCACTGAAGAATCCTTGATACTTCCCTAATCGCCATGTGGCTTCGAGTGCCGCCCTGATGATTTATGTACGCCACCGTGGTGGCGGTGTCCGATTGCACCTGAACAGGTCTGTTCTGTATGAGATGCTGGGCCATTGTCAATGCATTGAACACTGCCCGCAGTTCCAGAATATTTATCAGGAGTCTCGAGACTCCTCCTTGGTCAACCAACCCTGAAGAGAGCGTTGTTCCAACACAGTGCCCCAACCTCTCAGACTGGCATCCGCTGTCAGGAGGACCCAGTCGGATATCCAGAATGGACGGCCCCTGCTCAATTGATGGTCCTGCAGCCACCAGCTCAGTGACAGGCGGACTTCCGGAGACAATGAGATCATGTGAGATCTTATCCAGTGAGGCAGGCCGTCCCACTTGGTCAGAACTAACTTCTGTAGAGGGCGAGAGTGGAACTGAGCATACTCCACCATGTCGAAAACAGACACCATGAGACCTAGCACTTGCATTGCCGAATGTATCGACACTTGCGGACGAGATAGGTAGCATCGAATCCTGTCCTGAAGCTTCAGGACTTTCTCCTGACACAGGTACAACCGTTGGTTGTGAGTGTCCAATAACGCTCCCAGGTGTAACATGCTCCGAGCAGGAAACAGGGAGGATTTCTTCCAGTTGATCAGCCACCCGTGGGCTGTCATGCACTGGACCGTCAGATCGAGATGACACAGGAGAAGTTCTAGGGAAGTTGCCAGGATCAACAAATAGTCCAAGTACGGTAGGATCCCTTGTGTATCACTTTCTCTATAGCTTCGGCTTCCTAAATACTAATTTATTAACACTATAGTTTTTTCACTGGTATGCTACGCTGGGCTTTCTGGCTTATGCTGGTGTTTTGGGGTGCCACACCCTGCACCTAGATATAGCGCTAGGGACCCCAAATATACAGAGACGCCTTGATGCGGCTTTGGGGCTTATTCACACATTTGCGCAAATATGTGTAACGAAGATCTCTGAATTCTATTATCATGTGGAATTTATATCTGGTTACGGTTATTATTCAGGGTGCTGGGGGAAACAAATGCCTTTTTTTCTTGCTTAGAAATACCCCTCCCTTTCGAGCACCTGAATGATATTACTAAGCTAATTGAGCATCTACCAATATATATGTTTGTTGTGAGAGGCAGAGAGGTTCCTGCATTAGGAGGAGGTGCAGGCCCTGACATGCCACATGGAGCATTATGGGGTTGCTCCAAGGTAGGTAGCTCTTAGCTTAGACATATTGTAGTAAGGAGCCATTATCATGTGGCTCCTTGCTGGTTAATCTTAGACCCAGATTGGGGTAATGGAGGTGTGAGGTGTGGTGCCTCTGGACTGGCTGAGCTGGATGGCCTTAGTGTGGCATACTTTTACATTCTATTAACACTTTTCACTTATTCATTTTTTAACACTATTTCTCTATTTTAATTGCATTTCATTTTTGTATCACTTTGTCTATAGCTTCGGCATCCTAAATACTAATTTATAGTTTTTTTCACTGGTATGCTACGCTGGGCTTTCTGGCTTATGCTGGTGTTTTGGGGTGCCACACCCTGCACCTAGATATAGCGCTAGGGACCCCAAATATACAGAGACGCCTTGATGCGTCAATGGTACATACTTTTGGTTTCGCCTGCGCTTCCCGGTCCGGTCCTCAGTCATCAAGGGTGATGACCTTCAGAGTCTGTGATAGTGACCTGGCATGCAGCTGGCTCTTTATACAGTAGATCAAAACATCATACAATAGACACTGTGTGCTCTTCTTCCATTGGTTTGGGGGTGGGACATATCCTGTGCACCGGGGATCATTGGTCAGCTCAAGAAGTGGGCGATGGCTAGGACTTGAGATGTGGTTTCTGTTGTTTGCATCGGAGTTCCCGCCCCATGACCAGTTAAACCCATCACATTAATCATACATAAATCTGGTATTATTAATAACTTAATGTGGTAATATATAATAATATTCTTATTCCCACCAGATTAATGTTTACGTGACTCTGAACAATATGATCCCACACATGATATGATTATCTATTTCCATCCTCAAGATATACATATATCCATATACTCATATATATATATATATGTATGTACACATACACACACATACTCCTGCTATTACAATTTGTTAGGAATTATATATATATATATATATATACATATATACATATATATACAAACACATACATCTCCAAGAGTTTAGACTGTGAATGTTAGTATCTCAGATATGTCTGGTTTGTATTTTTGTTAGCTATTGCTAATTGAGTTTCTATCAGCCTGGGTTTCTGGGTATTGTCTCTGTTTGTTTTTGTCTTCAGGTGAGACAATGACAATCCAGTTCTTATTGCTTTAAATAGAAACTCAGCTACCCTAGTAAACAAAGGTGTTTGCCTTCTTCATAGAATTTCAAAGCTTAGTGTAAATATGCCATTGTATTTTAGTCTCTGGGAGTTTTAATTTATGTGTGACCGATCTTCATGCTATTTAGAAAAGGAAGCAGACAGTGTGGGATTTATGCAATACAGGTTGAGTATTCCTTATCCAAAATTAAAAATCCCACAGTTTTGGGTCCCCTACTGAGATAACATATATATTATATATTATGTGTATATACAGCTATATTATATAGATATATAATATAATATATACATATATGTGTCATTATCTCAGTAGGGGAACCAAAAATGTGTGATTTTGAATTTTGGATAAGGGATACTCAACCTGTATATAGATTAGATTTATGATATGTCTTTGTGGCTTTTCCATGCGAGTACAAATTCCACTGTAATTACTCATACCACGCTCTAATGTGCAGGACTGTGGGAGCGACCATACGCAATTTGTGAATATGTGCACGCACAGCCGAATACGTACGCACACGGAGGCCATCTATGTGGTGTTTGTACGTAATGTGTGTGTTGTAATATTTTCTGACTTCGACACTTGACAGCGGAGTGTAGCCGTCATTACCGCCGTTACTTTGGTGAAAACTCGGGAAGCCGTTGTCAAACCAAAGGGTAACGCCCGAAATTGGTAATGAAGGTTGCCCACCGCAAACCGCAGGTACTGTTGATGAGACACCGCAATAGGAATATGCAGGTAGGCATCCTGTATGTCCAGGGAGACCATATAGTCCCCAGGTTCCAAGGCCAGAACAATAGAGCGCAGAGTTTCCATACGAAACTTGGAGATCCGCACATGCTTGTTCAGGGACTTCAAATTGAGAATGGGCCACGAGGACCCGTTCGGCTTCCGGACTAGAAACAGCGGTGAATAGTACGCCTTGCCTCTCTGAGCCAGAGGCACCTGTACTACCACTCCTGTGGTCAAGAGGAAATGTACCACTGAGTGCAACGCGTTTGCTTTTGACTGATCCAGAGGCACATCTGTCAGGCAAAACCGCTGCAGGGGACGATTCTTAAAGGGTATGGCGTAACCTCGAGCGTCGACTTCCCTCGCCCAGGTATCTGAAGTGGTCTTCAACCATTCCTGGGCAAAACCTAGAAGTCGGTCCCCCACCTTGGGATCCCCCAGAGGGAGGTCTGCCCCGTCATGCAGCAGGCTTGTCCGTTTTGGAAGCTGGCTGAAGGGCGGCCCAGGCACGCTTCGGTCTGGGCTTGGCAGGCCTGGAAGCATGATCTTGCTTTGGGTATGCCTGACCTTTTGCTTTACCTGAAGGATGAAAGGGCCGTGGGAAAGTACTTTTAGCCTTCTGCGTTGAAGGAGCCGTACTAGGTAGGCAAGCTGTTTTTGCAGTAGCCAGATCAGCCACAATCTTATTGAGGTCTTCACCAAAGAGAATGTCTCCCTTGAAAGGAATCACCTCCAGGGTTTTCTTTGAATCCATATCCACCGACCAGGATCTCAACCAAAGGATAAGCCTGGCCAAGACGGACGTAGTAGCAACCTTGGCCGCGAGCACCCCAGCATCGGAGGCCGCCTCCTTAAGGTATAGAGAAGCCGTGGCGATGTACGAGAGACATTGTCATGCATGCTCGGATGCATTGGAAGGCAGTTCCGCCTCAAGTTCCTGAGCCCATGCCTCAACAGCTTCAGCAGCCCAAGTCGCTGCAATTGTTGGCCTATGCACAGCCCCCGTTAGGGTATAAATCGCTATTAAACAGCCCTGCACACGTCGATCCGTCGGATCCTTCAGAGAGGTGACAGTAGTTACTGGCAGAGCAGAGGAAACAACCATACGTGCCACATGAGAATCTACAGGCAGAGGGGTTTCCCAATTTTTACATACCTCCGGAGAGAGAGGATAGCGAGCCAACAGTCTCTTATTCTGTATAAATTTAGTCCCTGGATTTTCCCAGGATTCCTGGCGTATGTCAGCAACGTGATCAGAATGGGGTAAAACTTGTTTAACCAACTTCTTACGCTTAAACCTATCCGGTTTCTTTGAGACAGACTCGGGCTCAGGATCATCAGTCACCTGAAGAATGAGTCTGATCGCCTCAATCAAATCCGGGACATCCACTAATGATTTTCCTTCCCCATCAGAAACATCTGTGTCAGTGTCTGTGGGATCAGTATATGCACCGTCCTCGTCAGAGGATGAGTCTGGAATAGCCGTGGATTGAGAGGAGGTAATGGCCCATTTAGAAGACAACTTAGTCTTAGGCGGGCGAGAGTGACCCTTAGATTTAGTCATAGATCGGTTCAAATGCTGTAACGGAGTAGAAAGCTGATCCGCCCATAGCGGGTTCACATCAGGGACCATAAACTGTTGCAGTGGCACAGGTGGTCCCACAGGGGGCGTTAATTTAGTCACAAGCATGTTTAATAATGTGGAAAATGTAGCCCAAGGTAGGTCTTGTGATGCCCCAGGTGCTACCGACCCACTGGGGGGGCAAGGAACCCCCTGAACCTGAACTCTAAGCTGCCATATTATCCTCCATGACGTCCGCAGCCTCACTACTGCGCAGTGTGGGAGAAGCCGCAGCGTTGTTGCCACGTGTAGCAGACATATCTATGTGCACAATATTGGGCAACCAGGTGCGAAGAGTAGCAGCACTATACCTATCAAGAACTCTCAGAAAGTGTGCCTATGATAGCACAGACCGGGAGTTCAAGAGATACAGATTAAATGGTGACTATAAATCACAAGGAAAAATACACTGTCAGTATACCTTGTGATACACACCTATATTAAACAGAAAAAAAACCTGAAAACACTTGGCCCCCTCAGGTATAGTAATATAGGAATAGCCCACTGAGTGAAATACCCTGTAATTAAGGTAACCACGCAGCAGCTACATGCACACACACGTATATAGTCACAAGCGTGCCATGCAGAAATTATGTACCATAAACTGCACTAGACTAGCTATACAAAGTAATACTCAGTATGGCTATATGTGATAACAATAGACATAACAATGCACAGTAAACACTGGATGTATATCACAGGGTGTTTGTACCACACAACCCTGAATGTATGCACTCTTTCTTAACTAACACTGTCCCAGTGACAGGTTGAATACTTAAGTGTCCTGTAGGAAGCACAGCACTGGCAATCAGGCGGTTCTACAGAGGAGGATTTGTCCCAGCAGTCCTAGAAACAGCTCAGCTCAATCTGTGATGGCCGCTGGTCAGGAGTGAGGGAGAGATATGCAGCTCCAGGGCGGGAACATTGCAGAAATGGCGCCCTGGGGCTGGGGCCTCCGGTCCAGCCTGCTCCCCCTGCTGGCAGTACAAAACGGGCTTAATATAGGAGAAAAACCCCCAGACCTGTGCTCCTTAACTGTCCCTGGTGGCTAGTGGAGCGGCTGCCCAGTAATCAGTGTCCATGCCAGCGCACGCGCGGCCCGCTCCCCACGTCCGCGCTGGATTGCGGTAAAGTGCGGGCACGGAAGCCCCTTACCTCCCCTTCGTCAGCGGCCTTGCAATCCGGGGAGGTCGGTGTGTGTGTGTGACTGACCTTTGGAAAAAAACGGAGCCTCCGCTGCAGTGACCCGGCAACCAGGGCGCGGGAGTATACAGCGCCGCTGGGGGTGATGGAGCTGCAGCAGAGATGTCTATTAGACTTAGCCTGCTGCAGCCCTTGTAGATTCTTATAAAAGATTTCTTCTTTTCTGTCAAATTTAATAGCTAAGAATAGGCTGAGGCAGCCCCCTGTTAAGTGACCTGCTACTGCAGGCACCAACTACAAACTGAGCTCCCTGTGCATGGAGGCGGAGTTATAGGAGGCGGCTCTGAGCATCTTGGGAACAGTCAAAAGCTTTGAGCCTGTTGGTGCCTCGGATCAAGATCCTACTCTACACCCCCGATGTTAATCCTTGTGGAGCCCAGTGTACCTCGCCGCAGAAATACATACATAGCAATATACAGCTGCAGGCACCATGCACATGGCTACTCTCTCCCCCTGCCTCTTCCCCACGAAGCCCCGAGCACATTAGCCCGACACTGAACCCAGCAGGACAAAAATCAGCTTACCTTGGGCACCAATCAGAGGGGGGACTCCGGGACCTGTAGCCAGCAGAGGGAGTGAGGGACAATAATAACTATCCCCAGGAACACACAGAGGACACACAGCACTGACAGCAGCAGTATCCCCGGCCACCTGATGCTGCCTTGCAGACAACTTACTGAAGATGGGGGCAGTGAGTTGAGCACCGCTGATAACATCCATTTCAGTGTGTGCTGGCAAAGAGAGATGTCAGCAGCTGCACCCTCTGCGCATTTGCGCTGTGTACAGCGCACCGCTGGCCCTTAGGTAGTTACGGCCCTGGTTGCGGGCTTTAGTTAATAGAACCTTATTCACAGTAAGTGGTGTTTCCGTTATTCTATACTCATGCACAGTTTCAATATATATCCTGTGTGGTAGTGCTACCACAGAGCAGACTTCCAGAATCAGTGATTACCTGGATCGCTAGGCTGCAATGAACACTGTTGGGTTAACAGTAGACTCTGCTGGAGAACTCTCCTGAGCGTCCTTGGGTGTAGTACTGCTTGGTCCTTTGGGGATATACCGACATGTGCAATTGCCGGAATGAGTCCTCTACTAGCTGCGAGCGTGTCACTACTGAGTCTGTGCAATCTGCAGTAGTGGAAAATATCTCTTATACACTACTGATTCCAGGACAAGTAAGGTGGAAGCGGGTTCTACCGCGTTTCGGCACTTCTGGAGTGATTTTTTCAAAGGCATCAGGAGGCACTGGCTAGCACCAGAGCCAGATTTACATGCAATATATGAAACAAAGGGTATATGTGGGCATTATACACAGGTGCAGCAGTATAAGATCCTGAAAATTTGGTGAGTTTTGATCAGAGATGTGCGGAAAAGATAGGCTGCCTCACCAGCCATAGAGTTTTGGCTATAAAATTGATTAGAATAATGTAAATAAGATATTTCAAACTAATTCTTTGTATTATTCATATACTTTACACAGTCAAAACTCTGGCACAAATGTTAGTAGAACAGGAAAGGCTCTGCCTCACCTCACTGCGGATATAAAATAACAGAAACACCGCTCACTGTGAATAAGCTTCTATTAACTAAAGCCTGCAATGGATAATTAACTATTGCTGTCATTTGGATGACGCTGTTTCCAGGACGGAGGTGAACTTTAAGCTAATAATAATTCTAAAAAATGCTTTAAGGAGTTAAAAATCACTTGTGTCTCTACAGAATAGAGGCTAAATGGATACTACTTAAAAATTTGGCTAACTATAAGTAATAAATTGATACTGTGTCTTTTAAAAGGTACAATCTTGTTACAATAACTGTTTTATATTTGTTTGTTAATAAAATAATTTTCTTAAGTACCACCGTAGGAATTTTATATATACTATATTGGTTTGTTCTTGTGCATTCAGGCGCTGTTATTTTAATTTATGTATGATTTGGTTACCTTATAAACCCCACAGAGGTTTATGTAATAGCGGCCAGAATACACAGGATCTATTAAACCCTATTGATATTTATTAGTGTTTAGTTTAATTAATCTGGGGTGGCACTGAGGTTTCTTGTGTAATTTTACCCTTGAATCACATACCTGTAAACGGAGTCATACGACAAAACCAGCTATCTAGCAGGCAAGCCCCAGGACTGCTACTATATAGAGCAGGGCTGGCCAAACCAGTCCTCGAGATCTACCAACAGTTCACATTTTCCAGACCACCTAGCTGGTGCACAGGTGTAGTCATTACTAATTAAGATGTGCTGCATTCATTCCTAACTGCCAATTCTACAGATCTCCAGGAGGCCTGGAAAACATGAACTGTTGGTAGATCTTGAGGACCGGTTTGGCCAGCCCTGATATAGAGGAACAAGAAAAGAAATGGAAAAAACAACGCAACTCCTTCTACGAATAAAACAACACTTTTATTTCTGAAGGGGACTGATCATGCCCCAAACAGACTTCTACAAAAATATTTAGAAATTGTAGGCTCATTTTTAATAATAAAAACTCTGTGGCAGGTGCAAAGTATTGTTTACATACCAAGAAGTGCCCATGAACAAAGTTTTTCCTAATAACCTGTTTTCTTTGCATTGTGCTGCAGATCAGTTTTACAAAACAATTAAAAACAGAAAAGTTTGTGTGTGTTCATGTCCTCAGCTGTGTGGTCTCTTCCCCCATGTCTCTTCTCACTGTTAGTCACTCTTTTCATCTCCTTGGTAATGTCTGTATTCTGGCTTCAGCTCCCACGTGTTCTTGTGAGCTCCTTTCACATTGTGAATGCCAATCTCTCTCAAGATTTCTTTTAAATATGTCTGCAGGATACAAAAACAACACAATGCACCATCATTTTTTTGATTCAGCTAACATACATTTGGATAGTATTAACAATATAATATAATTTATGCATTCTCTACTTTTCAAAGCTTCCACACCAATAAAAATAAAAATGTTCAACAAGGGGTGGTATTCATGTGACCGGCGGCCTGCTGACCAACAGTCACATGACCCTCTCCACCATCCCGCCGGCTCAGTATCCCGATGGTCGGCATGCCGACCAACAGGGACTATTTCCACTCGTGGGTGTCCACGACACCCATAGAGTGGGAATAGAACCCGTGGCGACCGCAGGTCGCCACCGAGCCCGCAGCGTGGCGAGCGTAGCGAGCCCGCAAGGGGCTTGCTGCACTCGCCCCTCCCCGCCGGGATTCCGGCGTCAGTATGCTGCCGGGATCCCGGCGTCGGTAAGCTGACCGGCGGTCAGCCATACTACACTCTTAACAAGTGATTCTTGACGTTTGGTATGGTATCCCAGTGGTGAGCATACGGACACCGGGATCCCGGCCGCCAGAATGCAGGCAGGGTGGGCGAGTGCAATTAAGCCCCTTGATGCGCTCGCCACAGGTTCTATTCCCACTCTATAGGTGTTGTGGGCACCCACAAGTGGAAATAGCTCCTGTTAGCAGGGATTCCGGCTGTCTGCACTGTCAGTGGTCGGGATTCTGGCGTCAGTATTCTGACCACCGGGATCCCGACTGCCGATAGTGTAACTGCATCCCGATTCTTGTTATCACTCATGACAAATGATAAATAGTGCTCCAGCCAATCAGCTCCTGACATGTGTTTGAGAAATGGCAGTTAGGAGCTGAGAGCACCACTAAGGGGCAGAGGTGCTAAGCCTCGGACAGTTATAAATAAGAGACAGATAAAATGGCAGCCAATCAGCTCCAAGTTGTGTTTGAAAAGTGATAGTTAGGAGCTGACTGACTGGTACTTCATCTCTCTCCATGGTTTACTACTTCTCTCCCTAAGTCTGTATTAAGTATTTCTCAAAAGAGCAATTTCTTTAAACAAACTTGTAACAACTAAATTCTACACCCTGACAGTTGCTCACCTATTCACTGGTTCTCTGGTACTGGGGTCCCTGCTAATCACTCCCCTGTCTCATTATCAGCCACTTACCCACAGGCGTCACCATCACTTTACCGACTAGTATATGGATACCGACGCAATTATCACTTGTTGCCCCACAGCTACTTGCTGCTTTTTCACAGTCCAGCTTTAGTACACAGTAGCACCCTCCACCCCACCACCCATCACTGTACTTTCAGCAAACATTAATATAGGAAGTTTAGGGTTCAGATGTGGAAGGGTGGAACTTAAAACACATGCTCTTCTTAGAAGGTTTAACTGATGGTTTAAAGAAATTCAACCATCTATCCCCTCTGTGGTATTCTTATTCTTTCAGTACTGGAGGATTAAATAATTGAAACAGTTAATTTTTCTTTTTTTCCCTAATGGGGTGTTGCGGTGGTGGGTGTTGATATTATTACGCTTTTGTTGTAATGAACATGTTTTAGAATTAACATAAGTTAATACTAAATTTTCAAAGCCAAATCTACACTTTGCTCACCACCCAGCAGATGGCAGCAAACAGCCACAGTCGCTGTAATTCCAATATGCATCATCCAAGTCATTCAAGGCTGTACTGAATCTAGATTTTAGCAGCGGGTGGCATTAGGAAGTACCCAGGTACAGGCAGTGTAAAACTTTGCAGAAAAATGTTAACAATTTGAAATTAAAACTTTTTGAAAAGGCTCTTATTGCCCACTATTGCCCACTTGCTGTCTACACACAGATATAATTGTGTCCAGCAATGCACGCTGAGACACAGTGCATGTCTGCCCTCTAACCTCTCTGCAGTGTCTCCGTCGTCCAAACCACACCCTCGTGTAGATTTACTAAAGCTTCTGAAACAGACAAGCGGTGGTGCTGCCCATAGCAACCAATCAGTTTCTATAATTTTCCATAGAGAAATGATAGCTAGAATCGGATTGGACCGTTTTAGAAGCTTTAGTAATCTACCCCGTCTTTTAATGATGGGGGAGAGTTCTCTCTCTGTTACTATGCCTGTTACAGTAATGTAAGCACAGTGAGACTCTGATCCCCTGGAGCAGGATAGTGCCAGGTTGTGCGCCCATGACATTGATCCTGGGGAGAACGCTGCAGAGCAGGATAGTGCCGGATGCAGCGCCCATGACACTGATCCCGGGGAGAGCGCTGCAGAGCAGGATAGTGCTGGGTGGTGCGCCCATGACATTGATCCTGGGGAGAACGCTGCAGAGCAGGATAGTGCTGGGTGGTGTGCCCATGACATTGATCCTGGGGAGAACGCTGCAGACCAGGATAGTGGCAGGTTGTGCGCCTTTGACATTAATCCTGGGGAGAACGCTGTAGAGCAGGATAGTGCCGGATGCAGCGCCCATGACATTGATCCTGGGGAGAACACTGCAGAGCAGGATAGTGGCAGGTTGTGCGCCCATGACATTGATCCTGGGGAGAACACTGCAGAGCAGGATAGTGCCGGATGCAGCGCCCATGACACTGATCCCGGGGAGAGCGCTGCAGAGCAGGATAGTGCTGGGTGGTGCGCCCATGACATTGATCCTGGGGAGAACGCTGCAGAGCAGGATAGTGCTGGGTGGTGTGCCCATGACATTGATCCTGGGGAGAACGCTGCAGACCAGGATAGTGGCAGGTTGTGCGCCCTTGACATTAATCCTGGGGAGAACGCTGTAGAGCAGGATAGTGCCGGATGCAGCGCCCATGACATTGATCCTGGGGAGAACACTGCAGAGCAGGATAGTGGCAGGTTGTGCGCCCATGACATTGATCCTGGGGAGAACACTGCAGAGCAGGATAGTGCTGGGTGGTGCGCCCATGACATTGATCTTGGGGAGAATGCTGCAGAGCAGGATAGTGCTGGGTGGTGCGCCTATGACATTGATCCTGGGGAGAACGCTGCAGAGCAGGATAGTGCCAGGTGGTGTGCCCATGACATTTATCCTGGGGAGAACGCTGCAGAGCAGGATAGTGGCAGGTTCTGCGCCCATGACATTGATCCTGGGGAGAACGCTGCAGAGCAGGATAGTGCCAGGTTGCGCCCATTACATTAATCCTGGAGAGAACGCTGCAGAGCAGGATAGTGGCAGGTTGCGCGCCCATGACATTAATCCTGGGGAGAACGCTGCAGAGCAGGATGGTGCTGGGTGGTGCGCCCATGACATTGATCCTGGGGAGAATGCTGCAGAGCAGGATAGTGCCAGATGCAATACCCATAACATTGATCCTGGGGAGAATGCTGTAGAGCAGGATAGTGCCAGGTTGTGCACCCATGACACTGATCCTGGGGAGTAGAGAGTCCATGACATTGATCCTGGGGAGAACGCTGCAGAGCAGGATAGTGCCGGGTGAAGTGCCCATGACATTGATCCTGGGGAGAACGCTGCAGAGCAGGATAGTGCCGGGTAAAGTGCCCATGACATTGATCCTGGGGAGAACGCTGCAGAGCAGGATAGTGCCGGGTGGAGCGCCCATGACATTGATCCTGGGGAGAACGCTGCAGAGCAGGATAGTGGCAGGTTGTGCGCCCATGACATTAATCCTGGGGAGAACGCTGTAGAGCAGGATAGTGCCGGATGCAGCGCCCATGACATTGATCCTGGGGAGAACACTGCAGAGCAGGATAGTGGCAGGTTGTGCGCCCATGACATTAATCCTGGGGAGAACGCTGTAGAGCAGGATAGTGCCGGATGCAGCGCCCATGACATTGATCCTGGGGAGAACACTGCAGAGCAGGATAGTGGCAGGTTGTGCGCCCATGACATTAATCCTGGGGAGAACGCTGTAGATCAGGATAGTGCCGGATGCAGCGCCCATGACATTGATCCTGGGGAGAACGCTGCAGAGCAGGATAGTGGCAGGTTGTGCGCCCATGACATTAATCCTGGGGAGAACGCTGTAGAGCAGGATAGTGCCGGATGCAGCGCCCATGACATTGATCCTGGGGAGAACACTACACTCCAGAGCAGGATAGTGCTGGGTGGTGCGCCCATGACATTGATCCTGGGGAGAACACTGCAGAGCAGGATAGTGCTGGGTGGTGCGCCCATGACATTGATCCTGGGGAGAACACTGCAGAGCAGGATAGTGCTGGGTGGTGCACCCATGACATTGATCCTGGGGTGAACACTGCTTAGTAGGATAGTGCCAGGTGGAGCACCCATGACATTAATCCTGGGGAGAACGCTGCAGAGCAGGATAGTGCCGGGTAGACTACCCATGACATTAATCCTGGGGAGAACGCTGCAGAGCAGGATAGTGCTGGGTGGTGCGCCCATGACATTGATCCTGGGGTGAACACTGCTTAGTAGGATAGTGCCAGGTGGAGCACCCATGACATTAATTCTGGGGAGAACGCTGCAGAGCAGGATAGTGCCGGGTGGAGCACCCATGACATTAATCCTGGGGAGAACACTGCAGAGCAGGATAGTGCCAGGTGGAGCGCCCATGACATTAATCCTGGGGAGAACGCTGCAGAGCAGGATAGTGCCGGGTGGAGCACCCATGACACTGAACCTGGGGAGAACACTGCAGAGCAGGATAGTGCTGGGTGGTGCGCCCATGACATTAATCCTGGGGAGAACGCTGCCGAGCAGGATAGTGCCGGGTGGAGCACCCATGACACTGATCCTGGGGAGAAAGCTGCAGAGCAGGATTAGTGCCGGGTGGAGCACCCAAGACATTGATCCTGGGGAGAACACTGCAGAACAGGTTTTGTGTTACACTGAATTTATATTCTCTGCAATATCAGTGCACAGGACAACCAATATCACTTCCAGGAGTTGAAAGTGAAGATAAAAGATTAATTTACATTTTATCTAAATATTACAGGAGGGTCGCAGATTATTATTTTCTGTCTGTCAATGTTTCCGCCATGTCACCTTGTGCAGTTACGTTGCACACCTGAGTCCTTTGCTACCAACTACCACAACCCAACATGGAATGATTCCAGTGTATGTTGGCAGAGCCACGGTCATGTTCCATTAACTATGATGGTTTACAGGGTTTGTTTGGATTAGGGAAAGATCTTAAAATAATTTGGGGACTGCCCCAATGCCAACAAATGTTATCAACAATGGTGATCTCCAAAAAACAGAAGCAACTGACTGGTATGTGCAGTATAGAAGACTCCATTTGTGTATAATTAAGTCACTGGAGTACATCAGAGTGACCAGGGTAGGGGTCCAGGAGGGTTTTCCAGGAGATGGGAGGGGGAGTGGGGGGTTGGGGAGGTCCTGAGGGCTAGATTTAAGTGGTGAGATATGGGTGGGACGGAAAACAGACAAAAGGAGCTTCCAGTAGTTGATGTGGGTATAATGAGACAGTGGATAAGAGTTTGAGTGTCATGGACTGAGGAAGGGTCTAATCCTAGCACTGTTTCAATGAAAACATCAGGCTGCAGATAGTGACTGGATGTGGGGAGTGAATATGTGAAACATGTATAATAGTGAAAATGACTGTTTTTCACAGAGAGGGAGAGGTTTGGAGGGACGTTAATGAGTTCTGTTTTAGACTTGAGGGCCTTTAGATAACATTGTGACATCCATGAGGAGATACTAAAGAAATAGGGAGCGCAGGGCAAGAGCGGCATAGGGGGGAGGGGCGGCAGGCGGACCAACGACGGGAACGAAAGGGAGGTGGGCAGGTATGCCCGTTCTTCCTTTCACACCTGGGCAAGTAGGGGCAGCCAGTGAGGCGAGGGTAGGGAGGGCCAGGTAGGAGGGAGTTAAAAGGCAGAGGTGGGCAGCATTCACAGTAGAACAAAGGGCCGGGCCAAAGCCATGAGCAGCCTGTAATCTCAGCAGGAACAGCAGAACACTTTCCACGATTTGTGCAGTATCCCAGCAGCAGCGTCAACTCGCAGGCATGGAGAATCAAGTAGTGAGGTCCAGCAGGAAGCGATCCATACTACAGAGATTCCGGGAGGATGTGGGAGAGGAAATCATTCTGAGCAAAGACTTCCACAGAGAGGACACTATGCAGCAGAGGGAGCAGAGAGGATCTAGAGCAGAGGGAGCTCCTCCTGGTGGCCGGAACCCCGGCAAAAGATCCGGCTGGAGTAAAGAGGAGGAAAAGAAAAGTTCCAGCACAAGCGGCAGGGTGGCAGAAGCACACAGCAGCAAATCGAAGCACGGAGCAGCAGCATGGGGTGGTCGATTTACCAGCCATATACGAAGGTATGCCTGTGGCCACGGAATCAGGTGGTCCAGAATCTGGGACAGAGGAGCCGAACGCATCGAGAACAGCGCAGGCCCTTCTCCCCCAGGCACAACACTCCAGCCGGGTACAGGGCAACAGGGGCACAGCAGGTACCAGGAGCCCTTTGCTGGAGGTTCAGGGCTCACGGGTGCATCAAGCCTCCACACAGCTATTCAAAGAGTTTTGAACAATTTCCGGCAGCATCATCAGGGAGAACAAAGGGGCAGGGCTCAGCCCAGCGCGCCAAGGGGGAGAGGCATCACAGACGGAACGTGAGCAGAGAATTGTTCCAGGGGCAGCAGTCCCCACATTATCTATCCCCCCCCACGGAGCATACGGCATCACTCACGGCCCCATGGGAGAGCATCGCCCGTGGCAAACAGCGGACGACACTTTTCAACATCAAGGGCATACAACAACGGGATTGTCAAGGTTGCAGCTACTCCAGGCAGGCAGGGAGGCAGGAGCAGCGGTATCAGCATCGGGAGCCGGGTCAGCGGTCCGAATTTCAAGCAGGCAATATCGTAGTCCACAGAGGTGTTGCCTCAGCAGCACAGCACAATGGGAGCACAAGCACTTGTTGGCAGCTTGCTACACGCCAGACAGGACACTGCAGGGGAGCAGCGCGAATCACAATCCACGCTACAACATACTAAGGAGGTGTCACTATGAGAATCAGTCAAGGTGCTGGGAGCCAAGGCAAGGACAGGAAGACAGGGGCTTTGCTAGGGTCAGCGTTTCTCCAACGCTTCTCACGGACTGCACAAAGCACGTCCAGACACTAGGGACACAGCTGTGCGCTTTGCTCGGCACCAGAACTGCAGCAACCGAAAGAAGCATCTGCAGGGGCGGCTTGGTCGAGGAGGAGTCGGCACGCAGGAATGGTGAGGACATTGTCAATAACAGCAATTTTGCATAATGTCATTGTTACACCAGAAAATGTGCAGAATGTACAAAATGTTAGCAATGCTGTGGTAAAATTTGCGATGCAGTGCAATAGTGAGAGGGTGCAGCGGGGTGCAGAGCTAGAGGAGGGACCAGCGGAGTCAGATGAGTATGAGGCAGCTAGAGTGTTAAGGGTGCAGCTGAAGGCAGCGATAGCAAATTGGAAAAGTAAAAAGAGTCTCATACCCGGGGCAGATGCGGTCAGGGAGTGGGAAGTGCTGCAGGATAAGGTGACAGAGCCTTTGCGCAAGCGGGCACCTTAATGGGATGCGCTTTCAGGTCAGTAGCAGGCCATTTGCCTATACTAACCAGAAAGGAAATAGAGAAAGGGTCTTTCATAGATAATAATAATAATAATAATAATTTTATTTATATAGCGCTCTTTCTCCAATAGGACCCAAGGCGCTTAACAGATACATAGCATAATATAGTACAGAAAAATAATGAAGTACATTTTCATAAAATACAGAAGCATGAAGATACTAAAAGGGACATTATGGAAATGCTTGAGTAAACAGAAAAGTCTTGAGTCTACTTTTGAAGGATTCTATAGTTGGGGCCTCTCGCACTGTGCAGGGAAGTGAGTTCCATAGAGTCGGAGCCGCATGACTAAAAGCTCGACCCCCAGATGAATTACGGTAGATTCTAGGTACTGCTAAAAGTCCTTCATCTACAGATCGCAGTAATCGAGTGGGGCAGTATGGGGTCAGAAGCTGTTTCAGGTACCTTGGGCCTTGGTCATGTAATGCTTTGAAACTCAGTAAGCCAATCTTGAAGATGATTCGCCATCTTACAGGCAGCCAGTGAAGGGAGTAGAGGATGGGTGTTATGTGGCTAGAACGGGGCTGGTTGGTTAATAGCCTGGCAGCTGTGTTTTGCACCAGCTGTAAGCGCTGCAATTCTTTTGCTGGTAGACCAAGGTAGAGGGCATTACAGTAGTCTAAACGAGATGATACAAATGCATGTATGACTTTTGGCATATCATCTGAGGGAATTAAGTGCTCGATTCTGGCTATGTTCCTCAGGTGAAAGAATGAGGATTTGATTGTGGCTGATATCGGATGTTTAAAGTGTCAAGATATATGTTCCTTACGGAGGCACATTTGAGGAATAAGGAGAAGGCCAAACCAAAGGGGGAACGCAGTCAGCTATAAAACAATTGAGCATTGGCTGAGCGGAATGTTCACCTAGTCAGGCTGCTACATGGAAGCATATCCAGAGGTAGCCATGAGCATGTTCAAATATACAGATTTCATATATTCCATGTACAAGGAACATGGAGGAATGGTGTGGCAAAAATATGACGAGGGTTTCAGGAAAAAAAGCCGTGGACGGGAAGCCCATTGACTTTGGCACTAGGGATTTAGACATCTGGCTCAAACCGCAGGCAGCGGGCGTAGCAGAAAGGGGCACAGCACCGCAAAAATTCAGCGCAGGGAGGCCTGGCACGAAAAAGCAGGAGCTTAGATGCTGGGCTTTTAACGATATGCGTTGTACCCATGCTCAGTTCAAATACAAGCATGCATGCACATTCTTTGGCGCTAACCATGCTAGAACGGTTTGTTTAATCCTGCACCTCTTGAATAAATGAGTATATAATTACAAATACCAAACATGTACAATTCAGTGCAGTAACATAATAATAAAGAATGTTGGTGGTGCTCCCGTGAGGAGAAATGATTATTGTATCACAAGGGGTTTTGTTCTTGCAAGGAAGCAAGAGACAGAAAGATTTGCCTGTGTGTGGGGGCACTCGTATATGAAAATTGTAAAAATTAGATAAATATCACATGTAAAAAAATAACATTTACTTAATTTGTTTAAAATCTGATGTGATAACCTCTACTCCTTTGTAATATTTTTTTATGATTTAATTTATATGTATAAAAAAAAGAATTAAAAAGAATGAGAATGGGGATTAATTGACCCAAATTCTCATAATTACTTTGTGACCATTCAATAGTTTAAACAGTTTAAAGTAAATATAGACCTTGAATATAGAGTCTTACCCCTGGTATATTATATCCAGAAAGGGTGAGAATATTCTCATGTAAAATACAATTTGTTCATGAAATAATAAATTAAGAGTGCACTAACCATGCTGCCAAGGAGTGCAACAGAAAGAGGGGTAGTCACAAGCAAAAGGTAGCCACAGCAGAAGGGCCTAGGAAAAGCGAATAGTCCCATGGACGTGGACAGTATCCTGGCATGGCTGGCCAGGTATCCCAAGATTCAGGAAGCCAATTTGCTGTTGGGGGGTTTCAAGGAGGGTTTTAGGAAAACCTATAACCAGAGAGCCCACCGGTAGCTCCAAGAACTTAAAGTCCATCAGGGAGCAGCCGGGGGTGGTACGCGAGAAAATCGCTAAGGAGCTAGCGTTAGGTAGGATGGCAAGGCCACTTGCAGCCCCACCATTGCCAGGAATGGTAATTTCACCTTTGGGAGTGGTCCCTAAGAAACAGTGACGTGCGGTGAGGTCATTGGCTGGGGAGGCACTGATATATATATTATTTATATATATATATATATATATATATATAGTGTTTGAAGTGGAAATTTTGAGGTGGGGGTATGCAACAGTTAAGGATGCAAGTATGTGCGCGCCGAAGGCGCGCACGCTCCAGAAAAGGGGGCGTGGTCACCCAATAGGTGGCGTGTCCAGTGTAGTAGAACTGTAGCACACTGAGCCGACATTCACATTGTAGCACACTGAATGAGCCGACATTCACATTGTAGCACACTGAGCCGAAATTCACATTATAGCACACTGAATGAGCCGAAATTCACATTGTAGCACACTGAATGAGCCGAAATTCACATTGTAGCACACTGAATGAGCCGAAAGTCACATTGTAGCACACTGAATGAGCCGAAAGTCACATTGTAGCACACTGACTGAGCCGAAAGTCACATTGTAGCACACTGAATGAGCCGAAAGTCACATTGTAGCACACTGAATGAGCCGACATTCACATTGTAGCACACTGACTGAGCCGACATTCACATTGTAGCACAATGAATGAGCCGACATTCACATTGTAGCACACTGAATGAGCCGAAAGTCACATTGTAGCACACTGACTGAGCCGAAATTCACATTGTAGCACACTGAATGAGCCGAAAGTCACATTGTAGCACACTGACTGAGCCGAAATTCACATTGTAGCACACTGAATGAGCCGACATTCACATTGTAGCACACTGACTGAGCCGACATTCACATTGTAGCACAATGAATGAGCCGACATTCACATTGTAACACACAGAATGAGCCGACATTCACATTATAGCACACTGAATGAGCCGACATTCACATTGTAGCACAATGAATGAGCCGACATTCACATTGTAGCACATTGAATGAGCCGACATTCACATTGTAGCACACTGAATGAGCCGACATTCACATTGTAGCACAATGAATGAGCCGACATTCACATTGTAGCACACTGAATGAGCCGACATTCACATTGTAGCACACTGTATGAGCCGAAATTCACATTATAGCACACTGAATGAGCCGAAATTCACATTGTAGCACACTGAATGAGCCGAAATTCACATTATAGCACACTGAATGAGCTGAAATTGTGATAGCAGGGAGAGCCAGAGTGACGACAGGGAAAGCCAGAGTGACGACAGGGAGAGAGTGACGACAGTGACAGCAGGGAGAGAGAGTGACAGCAGGGAGAGAGAGAGTGACGATAGTGACAGCAGGGAGAGAGAGAGTGACAGCAGGGAGAGAGAGAGTGACGATAGTGACAGCAGGGAGAGAGAGAGTGACAGCAGGGAGAGAGAGAGTGACGATAGTGACAGCAGGGAGAGAGAGTGACGATAGTGACAGCAGGGAGAGTGACGATAGTGACAGCAGGGAGAGTGACGACAGTGACAGCAGGGAGAGAGAGTGACAGCAGGGAGAGAGAGAGTGATGATAGTGACAGCAGGGAGAGAGACGACAGTGACAGCAGGGAGAGAGAGAGTGACAACAGTGACAGCAGGGAGAGAGATTGACGACAGGGAGAGAGAGTGTGACAGTAGGGACAGGGACAGTAACGACAGGGAAAGAGGGTGACAGCAGGTGAACATTACCTGACTCATTTGTTGCGGCTGGTGGCGGTGAGTGGCTGGCGGCGGTGGGCGGCTGGCGGCGGTGAGCCGCTGTGCGCTCTACACAGTCGCCGGCCATCAAGCAGGGGCTTCTGTCTGAGAGAGGGCGGAGGAGGAAAGCACCGGGCGCCGCTCAATTCACGCTGGGTCTGTGGCTTTCCACCGCTGTCGCCGTGCACATTAGCCAGCGTTTGGGCCAGCGGGGGACATGGCACACACACATTAGCTAGTAGGGGGAGGGGGGGACATGCCACACACACATTAGCTAGTAGGGGGAGGGGGGGGGGGGGGACATGCCACACACACATTAGCTAGTAGGGGGAGGGGGGGACATGGAACACACACATTAGCTAGTAGGGGGAGGGGGGGGACACGGAAAACACTTTACCTAGATTACAGTAGGAAGATCTGCCGTTCCGCTCTCCCCCTCCTCCCTGTACCGCTGCTGCTGCACTCACTGTCTTCAGGCTCTGCCTGTGTGTGACAGGCGCCGGACCAGCAGCGGCAGCAACAGCAAGGACACTGTGAGTAAGGAGGCAGGGAGGGGGAGCTGCTCTTAATGAAGTCAGCCCCGCATGGACTCCTGGGCATCCCGGCGCCGCCGCAGCTGGAGCAGTATAACTGGTCCCGGCGCCGCTTCTCCCGGCCGCGTCTATGTGATTGGACCAGCGGATCCAGCACTGGTCCAATCACAGGTGCCTCGCTAGCAGGGGCGTGCTTTCCCTGCCAGCGAGGCACTTGTATAAGTGCCGCATTCTAGTCTTTTTGTAATGGGCTTTTCCAGCCCAGCGCATGGCCCCGCCCCCCCCGCTTTGTCCCGTTATCACTAGCTACGGGAGGCACTAGCTGTCAGTGCCTCCCAAACGTATTAGATGGGCTAAAATTATTAAATTAATATAAAGAGGGTACAATACATATGACACAGAATATGTGTCTTATGTATCTTCTTTCTATAATTTTAATCATAATGACAGGGGAGGCACTGCCTCCCCTGACTGCACGTCCCAGCTAAGAAACCACCTGGGAAGTTCAGGCTCCTCTAGCACCTGTCATACCCAGAGGGAGCGTCGGTAAACGACGCATTAAGCAAAGACCAATGCTCAGTGCAGTACCAATCATTTGACGCGGCCGTTAGGACAGTCCGAGCACAAGGCAAGGGAGCCCTGATGGCAAAATTAGACATAGAATCAGCCTTCAGGCTGCTTCCCCTGCATCCTGAGAGCTTCAGTCTCATGGGACTAAGTTTTGATGGATATTTTTTCGTGAATAAATGTTCGCCGATGGGTTGCGTCATTTTGTGCGCTTTCTTTGAAGCATTCAGCTCTTTCCTGCAGTGGTGCTGGTAAGAGTGTACGGGGTCGAGGGCCACAGCACACTACCTAGACGCTTTCTTGATAGCGGGGCCACCACAGTCAGCGCATTGCAGCCAACTGTTCCACGCTCTCTATGTACCCCATCTGTGTCACCCCTGTCTGTCTACCCCTCCCCTTAGAATGTAAGCTCTCACGAGTAGGGCCCTCTTCCCTCATGTGCTTACACTTTTCTTACTTTAATAATCCTCAACTGCCCAGATCCTGCAGTTTTTTGGCCACCTAGAACTTATCTCTATGTTGTTTACTGGTGTAGATATGCTTAGTTACCTTGTACTTGTCCTATATTGTCTTCAACTGTAAGTCACTGTTTTCCTGTTTTGACTATGTGCATATATACTCTGTAATTGGGCGCTGCGGAACCCTTGTGGCGCCATATAAATAAAGGATAATAATAATAATAATAATAATAATAATAACTGCTGCGCGAGCTGCAGGTCATGCTTGAGGAATTCAGCGTGCCTATCGCGCCAAAGAAAACCGAGGGTCCCAAAACAGTCTTTACATACTTAGGGACCGAGATCGACACGGAGATGCAAGAGTGCAGGCTAACTGTGGAAAAAGTTGAGAAGCTAGAAAGGGAAATAGGTTAATGTGTTAGGGCAAAGAAGGTTACGCTGGGGCAGCTGCAATCATTATTGGGGAGCCTCAATTTTGCATGCAGAGTGATCCCCATGCACAGGATATTTAAAAGGTGGCTCGAGCAAGCTACTGTGGGCGTTGTGAAAAGGCACCATTTTTTACGCATCTCCAAGGAGCTGAGTGAGGGAGGAATTCCTCCGACATTTCAACGGAGTGCGAATTTGGCCCGAGGCAATGCTGCCCAACCATGAGATGCATTTATTTATGGATGCCGCAGGGGCATCAGGTTTCAGGGCATATTGGCAAAGAGACTGGTGCGAGCAGGGGTGGCCAGCAACATAGGAGAGCACAGGGCTCACCAAGAACCTTGCGGCCTTGGCGTTATTTCCGATAGTCGAAGTGGTGGCCATCTGGGGCGAGAGGCTCGCCAACAAACACATCCAGTTCTGGTGCGACAAATATGGGAATAGTGCAGGCAGTAAATAACCAGCGAGCGTCGTCACCACCAGTCGTCAGGTTGCTTAGGAGATTAGTGGCGGCATGCCTCCGGCATAATATTACCTTCAGGGCAAAACATGTCCCAGGCAAGAAGAATTTGATAGCGGACGCACTGTCCACACAAAATTGGGAAGCGTTCAGGGCAGCAGCGCCAAGGGCGAGCCCAACAGGCCTAACAAGCCCCTCCTGTCTCTGGCAGACAGGTGAGCCGATTTAGGCAGACTGGTGAGCGGTCGCTGGCGACGAGGACATGGAAGGCGTACAAGGCCGCGTGGGGAAGTTGGCAAGGGTTCTGGGCTCTGATAAGTGCAGAGGAGAAAACCACGCAGCAGCAACTGCTTGACTTCTTGGCCAAGCTCGGGTGGGAGCGTGCATCAAGTGCCAGGGTAAATGCCACACTGGCGGGCATTGCATTTTTTGAAAAGTTAGCAGGGAGGAGGGATGAGACAAAGTCATTTATGGTACGCACCATAATGAGGGAATGGGCCAGAGCTGAGGCCAGAAAGCCTGATGCTAGGGAACCCATCAAAGTAGATAGACTAAGGACGCTGTTAGGTCACATCCCAACAGTTTGTAGGGATCAGAGCGAAGCGGGCCTATTCAGGGCGGCATTCACAATGGCTTTTAACGGGGCATTCAGGATTAGTCTGTCAGTAACCGAGCAAGCGGTGTTATGCAAGATACACAGGTCTAAGATGGATCAGGAGGGAAAAGGAAAATGGGTCCAGTTGCGCAGTCAGGCAGATTTCTCCGCATGCCCGGTCGCAGCGGTCAGCGCCTTCTTGGAAGCCAGGCCAGCAGGCGGGGATAATTTCCTCATCCACAAGGACGGGTCGGTGCTAACCGAATACCAGTTTGCAGCAGTCCTAAAAAAGCCGTGCCTGCTGCTAACAAAGGGCGCGCAGGGGAAGAAATCAAGGAGCTGGGCAGGTGGAGGTCAGAGCGCTATCATGTTTATGTCAGGCCGGTCAACAGCGGTGAAGCAGCAAACTATCACCCTATCCCCCCTTCCCTGCAGAGCGCAAAGACGTGAGGCGCATATAGATCGTCGCCCATTCTTATATCCATTGGGCAGCAATCAGTCCCGCAGCTAGGCCTTACGGGAGGCAACTACGACTGGCAAGGAAGGACGGACGAGTCTTTTGGTTCGTAAGGAGGAGGATGAGGTGGCACGGGCTCAGGGACGCGTTGCTGCAGTGCGAAAGAGTGGCAGGCAGCCCGGACATGATAATGATACATTTAGGAGATAATGATTTAGGAGACATAAAATCCCTTGATCTGATGAGGATGATGTGTGCAGACCTGGTATGGGCGAAGGGGCACTGGCAGGCAATGGAGATAGTATGGTTCAGCCTCATCCCCAGGTTGGTCTGGTGCAGGGCGCAGAAGGGTGCAATCATAGAAGAGACCAGGAAAAAAAATAGGATTTTGGTACCTACCGGTAAATCCTTTTCTCCTAGTCCGTAGAGGATGCTGGGGACTCCAAAAAGACCATGGGGTATAGACGGGATCCGCAGGAGCTTGGGCACACTGAAAAGACTTTGACTGGCTGTGAACTGGCTCCTCCCTCTATGCCCCTCCTCCAGACCTCAGTTATAGGAACTGTGCCCAGGAGAGACGGACATTTCGAGGAAAGGATTTTTGTCTAAACTAAGGGCTAGAAACATACCAGCCCACACCACAACATACCGTACAACCGGAGTAACAGGAAACCAGATAACAGTATGAATTAACAACAGCAACAAGCTGAAAACAATAAATACACAATTCGTGTGTAAACTAATGTAACCAGCAAGAACACACTGCAAGTAACAGTCTGCACTGGGATGGGCGCCCAGGATCCTCTACGGACTAGGAGAAAAGGATTTACCGGTAGGTACCAAAATCCTATTTTCTCTTACGTCCTAGAGGATGCTGGGGACTCCAAAAGGACCATGGGGTCTATACCAAAGCTCCAACACGGGCGGGAGAGTGCGGACGACTCTGCAGCGCCGATTGAACGAACATGAGGTCCTCCTCAGCTAGGGTATCAAACTTGTAAAACTTAGCAAAGGTATTTGAACCCGACCACGTAGCTGCTCGGCAGAGCTGAAGTGCCGAGACCCCACAGGCAGCCGCCCAAGATGAGCCCACTTTCCTGGTGGAATGGGCCTTTACTGACTTCGCCACCGGTAGCCCAGCCGAAGAACGAGCTTGCTGAATCATACTACAAATCCAGCGTGCGATAGTCTGCTTTGAAGCAGGATGACCAATCTTGTTGGAAGCATACAGGACAAACAGCGCCTCTGTTTTCCTGGCAACAGCCATTCTGGCGACGTAGATTTTCAAAGCCCTCACAACATCAAGAGACTTTGGAACTGCCACAGCATCCGTAGCCACAGGTACCACAATAGGTTGGTTAATGTGAAACGAAGAAACCACCTTCGGCAGAAATTGTTGACGAGTCCTCAATTCCGCTCTATCCGAATGGAAGATCAAGTACGGACTCTTGTGAGATAAGGCCGCCAATTCTGACACTCGCCTGGCAGACGCCAGAGCCAACAGCATGACCACCTTCCAAGTGAGAAACTTTAACTCAACCTTACGCAAAGGCTCAAACCAGGAAGACATAAGAAACTGCAAGACCACTGCAAGATATGCATCACCCCCTTCACAAAAGTCTGAACCTCTGGGAGGACAGCCAATTCCTTTTGAAAGAAAATTATAACGCCGAAATTTGCACTTTGATGGAACCCAATTTCAGGCCTGCATCGACGCCTGCCTGCAAAAAATGGAGAAACCAACCCAAGTGTAATTCTTCCACAGGAGCAGCTTTAGTCTCACACCACGAAACATACTTTCTCCAAATACGGTCATAATGTTTCGCCGTAACCTCCTTCCTAGCCTTAAGGAGAGTGGGAATGACCTCCCCGGGAATACCTTTTCGAGCTAAGATTTGGCGCTCAACTTCCATGCCGTCAAACGCAGCCGCGGTAAGTCCGGAAACACGCATGGTCCCTGCAATAACAGGTCCTCTCTTAGAGGAAGCGGCCAAGGATCTTCCACAAGTAATTCCTGAAGATCCGGATACCAGGCCCTTCTTGGCCAATCTGGAACGACGAGAATCGCCTGAACCCTTGTTCGTCGAATGATTCCCAGTACCTTCGGAATGAGAGGAAGCGGAGGGAACACATACACCGATTGAAACACCCACGGAGTCACCAGGCCGTCCACTGCACTGGCTTGGGGTCCCTTGACCTGGAACAATACCTCGGAAGCTTCTTGTTGAGGCGAGACGCCATCATGTCGATCAGCGGAATTCCCCAACGCTTCGTCACTTCTGCAAATACCTCTTGGTGAAGAGCCCACTCTCCCGGATGGAGATCGTGTCTGCTGAGGAAGTCCGCTTCCCAGTTGTCCACTCCCGGAAAGGAAGACTGCTGACAGAGCGCTCACGTGCTGTTCCGCCCAGCAAAGGATTCTTGTGGCCTCTGCCATAGCCGCCCTGCTCCTCGTTCCGCCTTGACGGTTTATATGCGCTACCGCTATTATGTTGTCCGACTGTATCAAGACAGACCGACCCTGAAGAAGGCTTCTTGCTTGTAGCAGGCCGTTGTAAATGGCTCTTAACTCGAGAACATTTATGTGGAGACAAGATTCCTGGAGCGAACATTTCCCCTGGAAATTTCTTCCTTGGGTGACTGGGCCCAGCCTCGGAGACTTGCATCTGTTGTCAGTAGGACCCAGTCCTGGATACCGAACCGACGCCCTCCTAGGAGGTTAGAACTTTGTAGCCACCACAGGAGAGAAATCCTGGCCCTGGGAGATAGACTTATCTTCCGGTGCATGAGCAGGTGAGACCCGGACCATTTGCTCAGCAGATCCCACTGAAATACCAGGGCATGGAACCTGCCAAACGGAATGGCTTCGTACGCCGCAACCATTTTCCCCAGAACCCGAGTACATTGATGAATTGACACCCTTGTCAGCCTCAGAAGCTCCCTGACCATCGTCTGCAGTTCCAGAGCTTTGTCCTCCGGAAGAAACACTCTCCGTAACTCCGTGTCCAGAATCATGCCCAGAAAGGGCAGCCGAGTGGTCAGAATCAACTGAGACTTTGGCAAATTTAGCACCCAACCGTGTTGTCGCAGAACGGACAGAGACAAATTTACATTTCAAAGCAACCGTTCCTTGGACCTCGCCTTTATCAGGAGATCGTCCAAGTACGGGATAATTGTAACCCCTTGCTTGCGAACGAGAACCATCATTTCTGCCATGACTTTGGTGAAAATCCTCGGGGCCGTGGAAAGCCCAAACGGCAACGTCTGAAATTGGTAATGAGAATCCTGTATCGCAAATCTGAGGAAAGCTTGATGCGGAGGATATATCGGGACGTGTAAGTAGGCATCCTTTATGTCGACTGACGCCATAAAGTCGGGGGGACTTTATGGCGTCAGTCGACATAAAGGATGCCTATGCTGGAAATCACAGCTCGAAGAGATTCCATCTTGAACTTGAAAACTTTCAAGTATGGATTGAGGGATTTTAGGTTCAGAATCTGTCTGACCGAACCGTCCGGTTTCGGAACCACAAAGAGGCTCGAGTAGAACTGGAACAATGACCCTCTGTTGACACAACTTTTGTAATGCTGCCTTCACCACCTCCCTGTCCGGAAGAGACACTGGTAAGGCCGAAATAAAAAACCGGTGAGGGGGCACCTCCTGAAACTCCAGCTTGTATCCCTGAGATACTATATCTAGGACCCAAGGATCCAGGCCTGATTGAACCCAGACCTGACTGAAGATTCGCAGACGGCCCCCCCACCGGTCCAGACCCCCCCAGGAAAGCCCTAGCGTCATGCTGTGGACTTGGTAGAGGCAGGGGAGGACTTTTGGTCCTGGGCGCCTGATACTGCAGGCGACTTTCTTCCCCTTCCTCTACCCTTTGAAGCGAGGAAGGACGAACCTTTTCCACGCTTGTATTTATTTGGACGAAAGGACTGCATCTGCTGATGTGGTGTCTTTTTCTGTTGTGTGGGAACATAAGGAAGAAAAGATGACTTACCCGCCGTCGCGGTAGACACCAGATCAGCCAAGCCGTCGCCAAACAAGACATTACCTTTGAAGGGGAGAGCTTCCATAGCTCTCTTGGAGTCGGCATCAGCATTCCATTGATGGATCCACAGCGCTCTCCTGGCCGAGATCGCCATGGCATTGGCCCTTGATCCCAAGTGACCAACATCCCTCGCCGCATCCTTGATGTAATCTGCAGCGTCCTTGATATAACCAAGAGTTAAAAGAATATTATCTTTATCAAGGGTATCCATATCAGCAGCTAAATTCTCAGCCTATTTAGCAATAGCACTACTCACCCATACCGACGCCACAGCAGGTCTGAGCAATGCACCCGTATTAGCGAAAATGGACTTCAGAGACGTCTCCAGCTTGCAATCCGCCGAATCCTTGAGAGCTGCCGTGTCAGGGGACGGAAGCGCCACCTTCTTAGACAACCAGGATAGAGCCTTGTCGACATTTGGAGACGACTCCCATTTTTCCCTGGAAAGGATACACCATGTAAATTCTCTTGGGAATCTGCCACCTCTTGTCCGGCGACTCCCAAGCCTTTTCACAAAGAGTATTCATCTCATGAGAGGGGGGAAACTTCACCTTAGGTTTTTTCCCTTTAAACAAACAAATCCTTGTTTCCTGCACCGCAGGTTCGTCAGAAATATGTAAAACATCTTTTATAGCCACAATCATGTACTGAATACTCTTAACTAACCGTGGATGTAAAGCATCCTCAGTGAAGTCGACATCGGAATCAGAATCCGTGTCGGTATCCGTATCTACCAACTGGGTAAACGACCGCTTTTGCGACCCTGATGGGGTCTGCACCAGAGATAAAGCATCTTCCATAGATTTCCTCCACACCCGAGTCTGAGACTCCGATTTATCTAACCTTTTAGACAAAGAGGCCACATTTGTATTAAGTGTACTTAACATTGCAAGTAAATCAGGTCAAACTCCAAGCAAAAAAAGCGCTAAGCTTCAATGTGTCTCAGCTGTCCCAACTCAAATTGCTAAAATGCTTTATCAGTTCATTAATACTACTCTCCTTATTAAGGACTGCCGCTCTCAAGTTATTGGGTTGTTGGTTCCCAATATATTTATTGTGACAAGAAAGAACTAAATTGAAAGCGCTGTCCACAATAAAGGATAGATAAAATTGTATTTATTTTGTATTGATAACTGTTAATATAAACACTTAAAAAGCTAAAACATAATATGTATATCTACAAAGCCTATTTCTTCAGTGATCCTTATCACAGGTACCTTGTGATTGCACTGGTAATGAATACTAGATTGCTGATTAGAACAATATAGCATGCAATAGGTGCTCTAATTAGCTCCACAGTGAACAATTCTTAGTAGCAAATTATATTATTCAGCCTCCTAAATACTTAAGTACACTTATATGGAACACTTATTTTCACAGCCCAAACATATCTAGAGGAAATGCATACAGTTGATAAATGCTGTTTTACCTCCCGTTGGGACAGCGTAGTGATTACAATGTGTCCAAAGTGTCTCTGCCTTAAGCCCAGTACCCACGTGCCGATGCAGGAGAGATGTGTGCTGAGCGAACCGCTCAGCACACATCTCTCCTGCCGCTCAGCACAGCGCGACCTGTGCTGAGCGTGCGGGGGGAGACGGGGGGGCGCTCACTTCACCCAGCGGGTGAAGTGAGCGACCCGCTAGATTGGCCTGCATGCAGGCCAATCTAGCAGCAGCGATAGCGATGTGCGGGGCCGCGCATCGCTATCGCTGAGGGGGCTACACACGGAGCGATCATGCTGATATTCTAAGCAATCTAGTCAGATTGCTTAGAATATCGCTCCGTGAGTACCCCCCTTTAGAATCAGGCTGAATATGTAACAAAGAATCAAGTCTCCTATGGAAGCTTTCAAGCTGATTAGCTTCTGACAGGCGTCCCCGTCTAAGCATAAAATAATTATGGATGAGATTCTTATGAAATTAACTGATTGCACAGTAACATGAATGTCCACTGCAGGTGAACTGTAGAGATAGCTTATCTCACCGGTTTGTGCAGCTACCACATCTCCCGCCGGGCTCCGTCTCTGCCGCACATAGCACTCAGCGGCTCTATCACCGACGTCAGCGCTGTATTCCTCCCATTGGTGTGGGTTGGATGCAAGCGTGCAAACAGCTTGGAGCGCAGAGATCCTCCGGCCAGTGGTTCAGAACTGCATGAAGTCTTCTGCCTTCTGCATACTCACCCGGCTTCTTTCTTCTGGCTTCTGTGAGGGGGGTGACGGCGTGGCTCTGGTAATAAGCAGCTAGGCGCACCAAGTGATCGAACCCTCTGGAGCTAATGGTGTCCAGTAGCCTGAGAAGCAGAGCCCTTAACTAAGTAGAAGTAGGTCTGACTTCTCTCCCCTCAGTCCCTCGATGCAGGGAGCCTGTAGCCAACAGGTCTCCCTGAAAATAAAAAAAACCTAACACAAGTCTTTTCTAGAGAAACTCAGGAGAGCTCCCCTAGTGAGTGTCCAGTCAGTCCTGGGCACAAAGTCTAACTGAGGTCTGGAGAAGGGGCATAGAGGGAGGAGCCAGTTCACACCCAGTCAAAGACTTTTCAGTGTGCCCAAGCTCCTGCAGATCCCGTCTATATCCCATGGTCCTTTTGGAGTCCCCAGCATCCTCTAGGACGTAAGAGAAAGTAAACGCAGCAGTGAGTAGGTGCATTGCGGGGCTAGGAGGAAGGGTCATACATCACAAGGACATCAGTCAGAAGACTGAAGTATGTACAGGGGAGATGGGGTACATCTGCCAGACATGGGTATTGATGTGTTCAACAATGCACTGCAGGAAGCGCTGGAGGTTTGATGGAAAAACGAGCTGCAGGGTGGGGGTTTTCGGTACTCATGCAGTCCCGAGATCCTCAGTGGCGGAAAGAAGCGTGTGCAAGGCATGGGAGTGGGGAGAGCCAGCTGAGGTTAGCAGCTACACCTGCCTTGAGGGGCTGCACGCCAGGCTCCAGATTTCGATGGAGGGCCAGTCTTCGATGGCGGTGGCACACCCCACCGTTTTCTCTGTCCTTACCCTTCAACTGGTAATGAGGTAAAATGTAAATAAAACTGTGGCCAATGATTCAATCCCAGATATTGTCTCTGAGTACGATTTCACCGTAATTGAGTTGGTTTTGCGGGGGCGCAACAGAGCGCCTCTCCCCCTTAAGATGATACACAAGAGAGCGGTACAGGGGAGAGGGTGATTTGCACATCATCAGCAAAGAGTTGATACCAGAAACTGAAGGAGTTAATTAGTTTACCAAGGGAATAGGGGTGTACAAATAGAAGAGCAGAGGATCAAGCACAGACTCTTGCAGGGCCCCAATGAATATTATCATGCACAGTTAGGGCTCTGCTTAAGGGAGTATACTTTAACAGTGTAAGACTGTTTTTACCATTTGCTGGGATCAGTGGCGGAACTAGCGAGCAGTGGGCCCAGGTGCGACAAAATGCTTTGGGCCCCCCATCCCATCCAAGTCCACTCCCTCACCCCTGGAGAGGACCTGGTGAGGGGAACCTGCTCAGGGCCAGAGAAATGGATACCTAGCAACAGTGCCGTAACTAGACATTTTATCACTGTGTGCAAGAAACGGCATCGGAGCCCCAGCCCTGCATGCAAAACAGGGGCAGTGCGCGCCGTAGGCGCGCTCAAAAATACATAGTGGCGTGGCTTCGTGGGGAAGGGGTGTGGCCACAAAATAATACCAATTCAAAAAACGGTGCACAGTAGTCTCCATTATTCAAATTACGCGGCACAGTAGCACCACTACACCAGGTAGAGACCCTTTTACACCTTACGGCAGACAGATTCCTCTTTTTACACATTACAACAGTGTCCCCTTTTTACACATTACGCAGACAGCGTCCCCCTTTTTACACATAACGGCAGACAGCGCGCCCTTTTTACTCATAGCAGCAGACAGCATGCACTTTTTACACATAACGGCAGACAGCGTCCCCTTTTTACACATAACGGCAGACAGCGTGCCCTTGTTACACATAGCGGCAGACAGCGTACACTTTTTACACATAACGGTAGACAGCGTGCCCTTGTTAAACATAGCGGCAGACAGCGTACACTTTTTACACATTATGGCAGACAGTGTGCCCTTGTTACACATCACGGCAGACAGCGTCCCCCTTTTTACACATTACGGCAGGCAGATTCCCCCTTTTTACACATTGCGGCAGGCAGATTCCCCCTTTTTACACATTGCGGCAAGCAGATTCCCCCTTTTTACACATTGCGGCAGGCAGATTCCCCCTTTTTACACATTCCGGCAAGCAGATTCCTCCTTTTTACACATTGCGGCAGGCAGTCCCCCTTTTTGAAGAAAGAAAGAAAGAAAGAAAGAAAGAAAGAAAGAAAGAAAGAAAGAAAAAGAAAGAAAGAAAGAAAAAGAAAGAAAGAAAGAAAAAGAAAGAAAAAGAAAGAAAGAAAGAAAGAAAAAGAAAGAAAAAGAAAGAAAGAAAGAAAGAAAAAGAAAGAAAGAAAGAAAAAGAAAGAAAAAGAAAGAAAGAAAGAAAAAGAAAGAAAAAGAAAGAAAGAAAGAAAGAAAGAGAAAGAAAGAAAAAGAAAGAAAGAGAAAGAAAGAAAAAGAAAGAAAGAAAGAAAAAGAAAGAAAAAGAAAGAAAGAAAGAAAGAAAGAAAAAGAAAGAAAGAAAGAAAAAGAAAGAAAGAAATAATTATACTTACCCTCTCCGCTGGCTCAGGCTCCTCGGTGTAGCTTCTGGTCACGATTCCCGGGCAGGAGAGAAGGAGGAGGAGGGAGGTGGAGGAGGGAGCCGCAGCAGCGCTGTGTTATTGGTGGAGGCGCTGCTGCCCCTCTGCTTCACTATAGGCTGACATAACATAACCCTTTATCAAGCAATAACTATATACACGTATTGCAGAAAGTCCGCACTAGGGACGGGCGCCCAGCATCCACTACGGACGAGAAATAGAATTACCGATGAGTAAATTCTTATTTTTTCTAACGTCCTAGTGGATGCTGGGGACTCCGTAAGGACCATGGGGATTATACCAAAGCTCCCAAACGGGCGGGAGAGTGCGGATGACTCTGCAGCACCGAATGGGCAAACACCAGGTCCTCCTCAGCCAGGGTATCAAACTTGTAGAACTTTGCAAATGTGTTTGAACCCGACCAAGTAGCAGCTCGGCAAAGCTGTAATGCCGAGACCCCTCGGGCAGCCGCCCAAGAAGAGCCCACCTTCCTTGTGGAATGGGCTTTTACTGATTTTGGATGCGGCAATCCAGCCGCAGAATGAGCCTGCTGAATCGTGTTACAGATCCAGCGAGCAATGGTTTGCTTTGAAGCAGGAGCACCCAGCTTGTTGGATGCATACAGAATAAACAGCGAGTCAGTCTTCCTGACTCCAGCCGTCCTAGCAACATAGATCTTCAAAGCCCTGACTACATCAAGCAACTTGGAATCCTCCAAGTCACGAGTAGCCGCAGGCACCACAATAGGTTGGTTCAGATGAAAAGCTGACACCACCTTTGGCAGAAACTGCGGACGAGTTCGCAATTCTGCCCTGTCCATATGGAAAACCAGATAGGGGCTTTTACATGACAAAGCCGCCAATTCTGACACACGCCTAGCTGAGGCTAGGGCCAACAGCATGACCACTTTCCACGTGAGATACTTTAGTTCCACCGTCTTAAGTGGCTCGAACCAGTGGGATTTCAGGAAACTCAACACCACGTTAAGATCCCAAGGTGCCACTGGTGGCACAAAAGGAGGCTGAATATGCAGCACTCCCTTAACAAACGTCTGAACCTCAGGCAGTGAAGCCAGTTCTTTTTGAAAGAAAATGGATAGGGCCGAAATCTGGACCTTTATGGACCCTAATTTCAGGCCCAAAGTCACCCCCCACTGTAGGAAGTGCAGGAATCGACCCAGTTGGAATTCCTCTGTAGGGGCCATCCTGGCCTCACACCAAGCAACATATTTTCGCCATATACTGTGATAATGTTTTGCTGTCACGTCCTTCCTAGCCTTTATCAGCGTAGGAATAACTGCTTCCGGAATGCCCTTTTCTGCTAGGATCCGGCGTTCAACCGCCATGCCGTCAAACGCAGCCGTGGTAAGTCTTGGAACAGACAGGCCCCTTGTTGTAACAGGTCCTGTCTGAGAGGCAGAGGCCACGGGTCCTCTGTGATCATTTCTTGCAATTCCGGGTACCAAGTTCTTCTTGGCCAATCCGGAACAATGAGTATTGTTCTCACTCCTCTTCTTCTTACAATTCTCAGCACCTTTGGTATGAGAGGAAGAGGAGGAAACACATAGACTGACTGGAACACCCACGGTGTTACTAGTGCGTCCACAGCTATCGCCTGAGGGTACCTTGACCTGGAGCAATATCTTTTTAGCTTTTTGTTGAGACGGGACGCCATCATGTCCACCTGTGGCAGTTCCCATCTTTTTGCAATCTGCGTGAAGACTTCCTGATGAAGTCCCCACTCTCCCGGGTGGAGGTCGTGTCTGCTGAGGAAGTCTGCTTCCCAGTTGTCCACTCCCGGAATGAACACTGCTGACAGTGCTAGTACGTGATTCTCCGCCCACCGAAGAATCCTGGTGGCTTCTGCCATTGCCACCCTGCTTCTTGTGCTGCCCTGGCGGTACACATGGGCCACTGCCGTGATGTTGTCTGACTGAATCAGCACTGGTTGGTTTCGAAGCAGAGGCTCCGCTTGACTCAGGGCGTTGTATATGGCCCTTAGCTCCAGGATATTGATGTGCAGACAAGTCTCCTCCTGACTTGACCACAACCCTTGGAAGTTTCTTCCTTGAGTGACTGCTCCCCACCCTCGGAGGCTTGCATCCGTGGTCACCAGGACCCAGTCTTGTATGCTGAATCTGCGGCCCTCGAGGAGGTGAGCACCTTGTAGCCACCACAGAAGAGACACCCTGGCCCTGGGGGACAGGGTGATCATCCGATGCATCTGAAGATGCGAACCGGACCACTTGTGCAGCGGGTCCCACTGAAAGATCCTCGCATGGAACCTGCCGAAGGGAATGGCTTCGTAAGACGCCACCATCTTTCCCAGGACTCGTGTGCAGTGATGCACGGACACCTGTTTTGGCTTTAGGAGGTCTCTGACCAGAGTCACGAGCTCCTGAGCCTTCTCCTCCGGAAGAAACACCTTCTTCTGGTCTGTGTCCAGAATCATGCCCAGGAAGGGCAGACGCATCGCAGGAATCAGCTGCGACTTTGGAATGTTCAGAATCCAGCCGTGCTGACGCAACACTTCTTGAGAGTGTGCTACACTGATCAGCAACTGCTCCCTGGACCTCGCCTTTATGAGGAGATCGTCCAAGTATGGGATAATTGTAACCCCTTGCTTCCGAAGGAGCACCATCATCTCCGCCATCACTTTGGTAAACACTCTCGGTGCCGTGGACAGGCCGAACGGCAACGTCTGGAATTGGTAATGACAGTCTCGTACCACAAACCTGAGGTACTCCTGATGAGGCGGATAAATGGGGACATGCAAGTAAGCATCCTTGATGTCCAGCGACACCATAAAATCCCCTTCCTCCAGGCTTGCAATGACCGCTCTGAGCGATTCCATTTTGAACTTGAATTTCTTCAGATAAAAGTTCAGGGATTTTAAATTTAAAATGGGTCTGACCGAACCGTCCGGTTTCGGTACCACAAACATAGTGGAATAGTAGCCTCTTCCCCGTTGAAGTTGGGGGGACCTCTACCACCACTTTCTGGAGAAAAAGTTTGTGAATTGCCTCCACCACTATCGCCCTTTCCATGGGGAAGCTGGTAAGGCCGATTTCAGGAAACGGTGAGGGGGCATCACCTCGAATTCCAGCTTGTATCCCTGAGACACAATTTGTATAGCCCAAGGATCCACCTGTGAGCGAACCCACTGGTGGCTGAAATGTCGGAGACGCGCGCCCACCGCTCCTGTATCCGCCTGTGGAGCCCCAGTGTCATGCGGTGGACTTAGTGGAAGTGGGGGAAGACTTTTGTTCCTGGGAACTAGCTGCGTGGTGCAGCTTTTTTTCTCTACCCCTACCTCTGGCAAGAAAGGACGCACCTCTGACCTTCTTGCTCCTCTGAGAACGAAAGGACTGCATTTGGTAATACGGTGCTTTCTTAGGTTGTGGAGGGACATAAGGCAAGAAATTTGACTTCCCAGCCGAAGCTGCGGAAACGAGGTCCGAGAGACCGTCCCCAAACAATTCCTCACCCTTATAAGGTAAAACCTCCATGTGTTTTTTAGAGTCGGTATCCCCTGTCCATTGCCGAGTCCACAGGACCCTTCTGGCAGAAATGGACATAGCGTTAACTCTAGAGCCCAGCAGGCAAATGCCCCTCTGGGCATCCCGCATATATAGGACCGCGTCCTTGATATGTGCCAGGGTCAGTAGAACAGTGTCCCTGTCCAGGGTATCTAACTCCTCAGACAGAGAATCCGTCCATGCAGCTACTGCACTACACATCCAGGCCGAAGCAATTGCTGGCCTCAGCAGTGTGCCAGAATGTGTATAAACTGACTTCAGGATAGCTTCCTGCTTTCTATCAGCAGGATCCTTTAGGGCGGCCGTATCCGGAGACGGCAGGGCCACCTTTTTAGACAAGCGTGTCAATGCCTTGTCTACCCTAGGGGAGGATTCCCAGCGTAACCTGTCCGTTGGCGGGAAAGGGTACGCCATGAGTAATCTCTTGGAAACTATCACCTTCCTGTCAGGGGAATCCCATGCTTTTTCACATAATTCATTTAATTCATGGAAAGGGGGAAAAGTCAATTCATGCTTTTTCTCCCCATACATATAAATCCTCTTGTCAGGGACAGGATTTTCCTCAGAAATGTGTAATACATCCTTCATAGCTACAATCACGTAGCGGATGGCTTTAGTCATTTTAGGCTGCAACTTTGCCTCATCGTCATCGACACTGGAGTCAGACTCCGTGTCGACATCTGTGTCAACTATCTGGGATAGTGTGCGCTTTTGGGACCCTGAGGGCCTCTGCGCTGCAGGAGCAGGCATGGGTTGAGACCCTGCCTGTCCCCCGGTTACAGTTTTATCCAACCTGTTATGCAAGGAGTTTACATTATCATTTAACACCTTCCACATATCCATCCAATCAGGTGTCGGCACCGTCGGCGGCGACACCACACTCAGCTGCACTTGTTCTGCCTCCACGTATCCTTCCTCATCAAACATGTCGACACAGGCGTACCGACACACAGCACACACAGGGAATGCTCTGACTGAGGACAGGACCCCACAAAAGGCTTTTGGGGAGACAGAGAGAGAGTATGCCAGCACACACCCCAGCGCTATATAACCCAGTGATTACACAGTACCTTAGTGTTTACCCTGTAGCTGCTATTAATATATGTATATATACTGCGCCTAAATTTATGTGCCCCCCCCCTCTCTTTTTTACCCTCTAATGCACCTGAATACTGCAGGGGAGAGCCTGATGAGCGTCCTTCCAACGGAGCTGTGCAGAGAAAATGGCGCTGGTGTGCTGAGGAAGAAGGCCCCGCCCCCTCAGCGGCGGGCTTCTGTCCCGCTTAAATGTATAAAAAATGGCGGGGGCTCTGGCATATATACAGTCCCAGACTGTATATATGTCTCTTTTTGCCAAAAAAGGTAATTAATTGCTGCCCAGGGCGCCCCCCCCCTGCGCCCTGCACCCTACAGTGACCGGAGTGTGCGGTGTGCTGTGGGAGCAATGGCGCACAGCTGCAGTGCTGTGCGCTACCTTAAGTGAAGACAGGAATCTTCAGCCGCCGATTTCAAAGTCTTCATGCTTCTGCTGCTTCTGTTCTTCTGGCTCTGCGAGGGGGATGGCGGCGCGGCTCCGGACGATCAAGGTTAGGTACCTGTGTTCGATCCCTCTGGAGCTAATGGTGTCCAGTAGCCTAAGAAGCACAAGCTAGCTGCAAGCAGGTAGGTTTGCTTCTCTCCCCTCAGTCCCTCATAGCAGTGAGTCTGTTGCCAGCAGATCTCACTGAAAACAAAAAACCTAACAAAATACTTTCTTATCTAGCAAGCTCAGGAGAGCCCACTAGGAGCACCCAGCTCGGCCGGGCACAGATTCTAACTGTGGTCTGGAGGAGGGGCATAGAGGGAGGAGCCAGTGCACACCAGATAGTATTAAATCTTTCTTTAGAGTGCCCAGTCTCCTGCGGAGCCCGCTATTCCCATGGTCCTTACGGAGTCCCCAGCATCCACTAGGACGTTAGAGAAAACAACAGTAATATACAGGCCTCATATGCAATATGTACCAAAAATTAACAATTCATACTAACAAGTAGAGAGAATTTTTAGTACTGTATAACCCATTTCTCCATAGAGTGGGATACAGGGAGACTCACCACACTTCCATATCCATCAATACACTCTCAAGACGCTGAGTGGATTCAGACGCTACTAGTGTACACTGCCGCTCTTGATGACTGATGAGAGACACAGACGCTCTTTAATGGACACAGACACTCACTGAACGATAAGTGTATGCAGACGCTTCTGCGACCGGGTCTAGGCGGAAAGTCTAGTGTACACCATCGCAGCGTCTAATCTGCGACCAAGTACCCTCGTGGTAGCGTCTGAGCCGGAAGTGAGGTCATTAGTTCATAGACGGGAGACGCACGGAAACTGGTCATGAACTTGGGGGAGGGGTGGCCAGGAGAGCATCTAACTCCCCCCGTTGACTTATACTCTAAGGATCGTGGCCTCACCTAGTCCTGGCGCCTATGATCCCTAAAGCATAGCACTGTTGCACTTAAGAGTGGCGGCGCATCAACACACTGTTTGTAGTCTCCTCCAATACAGTGAAGCTGTGTCCGGACACCCTAGTACAGGAATGTCCAAACTGCGGACCTACAGCTGTTGTGAAACTACATATCCCAGTTTCTCTGACGTCCTAAGTGGATGCTGGGACTCCGTAAGGACCATGGGGAATAGCGGCTCCGCAGGAGACTGGGCACAACTAAAGAAAGCTTTAGGACTACCTGGTGTGCACTGGCTCCTCCCACTATGACCCTCCTCCAGACCTCAGTTAGAATATTGTGCCCGGCTGAGCTGGATGCACACTAGGGGCTCTCCTGAGCTCCTAGAAAGAATGAAGTGTGTAAAGAAGCGTGGGTTCCCCCGATAAGAAACTGGTAATTTCTAAAAAGTTACTGATGGCGTACCCTTTCCCACCAGAGGATAGGTCACGTTGGGAGATATCCCCTAGGGTGGATAAGGCGCTCACACGTTTATCAAAAAAGGTGGCACTGCCGTCTTAGGATACGGCCACTTTGAAGGAGCCTGCTGATAAAAAGCAGGAGGCTATCCTGAAGTCTGTATATACACACTGAGGTACTATACTGAGACCTGCAATTGCCTCAGCATGAATAGTGCTGCTGCAGCGTGGTCTGATACCCTGTCAATATTAATACCCTAGACAGAGATAATATTTTGCTAACATAGAGCATATTAAAGACGTCGTCTTATATATGAGGGATGCACAGAGGGATATTTGCCGGCTGGCATCCAGAATTAAGGCAATGTCCATTCTGCCAGGAGGGTATTAGAGACCCGGCAGTGGACAGGTGATGCTGACTTTAAAAGGCACATGGAGATTCTGCCTTATAAGGGTGAGGAATTGTTTGGGGATGGTCTCTGGGACCTCGTATCCACAGCAACAGCTGGGAAGAATTTTTTTTTACCTCAGGTTTCCTCACAGCCTAAGAAAGCACCGTATTTTCAGGTACAGTCCTTTCGGCTTCAGAAAAGCAAGCGGGTCAAAGGCGCTTCCTTTCTGCACAGAGACAAGGGAAGAAGGAAAAAGCTGCACCAGACAGCCAGTTCCCAGGATCAAAAATCTTCCCCTGCTTCCTCTGAGTCCACCGCATGACGCTGGGGCTCCACAGGTGGAGACAGGTGCGGTGGGGGCGCGTCTCGGGAACTTCAGGGACCAGTGGGCTTGCCCACAGGTGGATCCCTAGGCTCTGCAAGTAGTATCACAGGGATACAAGCTGGAGTTCGAGGCGACTCCCCCTCGCCGTTACCTCACATCAGCCTTGCCTGCTGCCCTCGGAGAAAGGGAGGTAGTACTGGCGGCAATTCACAAGCTGTCCTTCCAGCAGGTGAAATCAAGGTACCCCTCCTTCAACAAGGCCGGGGTTACTATTCCAAAATGTTTGTGGTACCGAAACCAGACGGTTCGGTGAGACCCATTCTAAAATTGAAATCCTTGAACACTTATATACAAAGGTTCAAGTTCAAAATGGAATCGCTCAGGGCGATTATTGCAAGCCTTTAGAATTTCATGGCATCACTGGACATCAAGGATGCTTACCTGCATGTCCCTATTTACCCTCCTCACCAGGAGTACCTCAAAATTGTGGTACAGGTTTGTCATTACCAATTCCAGACGTTGCCGTTGGTCTGTCCCCAGCACCGAGGGTATTTACCAAGGTAATGGCCAAAATAATTATCCCGTACTTGGACAATCTCCTTATAAAGGCGAGGTCCAGGGAGCAGTTGTTCGTCGGAGTAGCACTATCTCGGGAAGTGCTACAACAGCACGGCTGGATTCTGAATATTCCAAAGTCGCAGCTGGTTCCTACGACGCGTCTACTGTTCCTGGGTATGGTTCTGGACACAGAACAAGAAAAAAAGTGTTTCTCCCGGAGGAGAAGTCCAAGGAGTTGTCGTCTCTAGACAGAGACCTCCTAATACAAATACAGGTGTCGGTGCATCAATGCACGCGAGCCCTGGGAAAGATGGTAGCTTCTTACGAAGAAATTCCATTCGGCAGGTTCCATGCAAGGATCTTCCAGTGGGATCTGTTGGACAAGTGGTCCGGGTCGCATCTTCAGATGCATCGGCGGATAACCCTGTCTCCAAGGGCCAGGGTGTCGCTGTTGTGGTGGCTGCAGAGTGCTCATCTTCTAGAGGGCCGCAGATTCGGCATACAGGACTGGGTCCTGGTTACCACGGATGCCAGCCTTCGAGGCTGGGGGGCAGTCACACAGGGAAGAAACTTCCAAGGACTATGGACAAGTCAGGAGACTTCCCTACACATAAATATTCTGGAACTAAGGGCCATTTACAATGCCCTAAGTCAGGCTAGACCCTGCTTCAACACCGGCCGGTGCTGATCCAGTCAGACAACATCACGGCGGTCGCTCATGTAAACCGACAGGGCGGCACAAGAAGCAGGATGGCGATGGCAGAAGCCACAAGGATTCTCCGATGGGCGGAAAATCATGTGTTAGCACTGTCAGCAGTGTTCATTCCCGGAGTGGACAACTGGGAAGCAGACTTTCTCAGCAGACACGACCTCCACCCGGGAGAGTGGGGACTTCATCCAGAAGTTTTCCAAATGATTGTACACCGTTGGGAAAGGCCACAGGTGGACATGATGGCGTCCCGCCTCAACAAAAAGCTAAAAAGATATTGCGCCAGGTCAAGAGACCCTCAGGCGATAGCTGTGGACGCTCTGGTAACACCGTGGGTGTACCAGTCGGTGTATGTGTTCCCTTCTCTGCCTCTCATACCCAGGGTAATGAGAATAATAAGAAGGAGAGGAGTAAGAACTATACTCATTGTTCCGGATTTGCCAAGAAGAGCTTGGTACCCAGAACTCCAAGAAATGATCTCAGAGGACCCATGGCCTCTGCCGCTCAGACAGGACCTGCTGCAGCAGGGGGCCTGTCTGTTCCAAGACGTACCGCGGCTGCGTTTGACGGCATGGCGGTTGAACGCCGGATCCTGAAGGAAAAGGGCATTCCGGAGGAAGTTATCCCTACGCTAATTAAAGCTAGGAAAGAAGTCAGCGCAAACCATTATCACCGCATATGGCGGAAATATGTTGCGTGCTGTGAGACCAGGAAGGCCCCAACGGAGGAATTTCAGCTAGGTCGATTTCTGCACTTCCTACAGTCAGGGGTGACTATGGGCCTAAAATTGGGTTCCATTAAGGTCCAGATTTCGGCTCTATCGATTTTCTTCCAAAATAGAACTGGCTTCACTGCCTGAAGTTCAGACTTTTGTTAAGGGATTGCTGCATAGTCAGCCCCCGTTTGTGCCTCCAGTGGCACCGTGGGATCTCAACGTGGTGTTGGATTTCCTGAAGTCGCATTGGGTTGAGCCACTTAAATCCGTGGAGCTAAAATACCTCACGTGGAAAGTGGTCATGCTGTTGGCCTTGGCGTCGGCCAGGCGTGTATCAGAATTGGCGGCTTTATCATGCAAAAGCCCTTATCTGATTTTTTTATATGGATAGGGCGGAATTGAGGACTCGGACCCAATTCCTTCCTAAGGTGGTATCAGTGTTTCATGTGAACCAACCTATTGTGGTGCCTGCGGCTACTTGGGACTTGGAGGATTCCAAGTTACTGGACGTAGTCCGGGCCCTGAAAAATATATGTTTCCAGGACGGCTGGAGTCAGGAAAACTGACTCGCTATTTATCCTATATGCACCCAACAAGCTGGGTGCTCCTGCTTCTAAGCAGACTATTGCTCGCTGGATCTGTAGCACGATTCAACTTGCACATTCTGCGGCTGGACTGCCGCACCCTAAATCTGTACAAGCCCATTCCACGAGGAAAGGGGCTCTTCTTGGGCGGCTGCCCGAGGGGTCTCGGCTTTACAATTTTGCCGAGCTGTTACTTGGTCGGGTTCAAACACTTTTGCAAGAGTCTACAAGTTTGATACCCTGGCTGAGGAGGACCTAGAGTTTGCTCATTCGGTGCTGCAGAGTCATCCGCACTCTCCCGCCCGTTTGGGAGCTTTGGTATAATCCCCATGGTCCTTACGGAGTCCCAGCATCCACTTAGGACGTCAGAGAAAATAAGATTTTACTCACCGGTAAATCTATTTCTCGTAGTCCGTAGTGGATGCTGGGCGCCCATCCCAAGTGCGGATTGTCTGCAATACTTGTATATAGTTATTGCCTAACTAAAGGGTTATTGTTGAGCCATCTGTAGAGAGGCTCAGTTATATTTCATACTGTTAACTGGGTATAGTATCACGAGTTATACGGTGTGATTGGTGTGGCTGGTATGAGTCTTACCCGGGATTCAAAATCCTTCCTTATTGTGTCAGCTCTTCCAGGCACAGTATCCTAACTGAGGTCTGGAGGAGGGTCATAGTGGGAGGAGCCAGTGCACACCAGGTAGTCCTAAAGCTTTCTTTAGTTGTGCCCAGTCTCCTGCGGAGCCGCTATTCCCCATGGTCCTTAGGAAGTCCCAGCATCCACTATGGACTACGAGAAATAGATTTACCGGTGAGTAAAATCTTATTTTTGCTGTCAGAGAATGCTAAAGCTGTGTCAGGGCATGCTGGGATGTGTAGTTTCTCAACAGCTGGAGGGCCGCAGTTTGGACATACCTGCCCTAGTAAGAGGAAACCGATGCCTTACCTTCTCCCCATGCTCCAGGCACAGCATGGTTACGTCTGCTGGACCTGCTAGAATCATCCGACACAGACGCCCGTCGAGACAGCACTATACCGCAAAGTTAAGCTTTGTTGCGACTCGGTGGAGAGTTGTTGAAGCGACTCTTTCTAGTATGTGTTTAAGACGCTGTTAAGAAAAGTCACTCAAGAGAGAAAAAAAAAACATAGTAAGACTATAAAATTAAAATAATAAAAGCTTCAGGCTGCTATTTAATCGCAGCCCTGTGACCTCCTGCCGCACCAAACAAAAAACTGATTTGACCGAGTCAGTGGGCGGGATTATATGGAGAAGCCCTGATGCATCCTGGGAGGCCAGAAAGCTTGTGACCGTTTGGTGCGATTTCCGCTGTCGCTCCGGCATATCCTGTGGACCCAGCCAGAGAAACAGCAGGTTCCAGCACTTCTGCACAATCCCTGCTGTCATCTAACATGTGCCACAGCGTTCCGCAGCCTAAACCTCCAACACTCCCCCCCCCCCCCCCCCTCTCTCCCCACCCCCTCGCAGGCCCCAAGGTGCAGCTTGATGAAGGCTGTACCTGTCCTGCAGCTGGCGGAGAGAGTGGCCGGTCAGCACAGCCCATGTAAACAGCATGGTGGGAGCTGCGCGCTTATGCTGCAGCTCCCCCTAGCAATAGAAGCAGCCTACTGTTAGCCAAGCCGTATCTCCGTGTGTGTATTTGATGAGGCAGCTGCCGCATCACATACTCAGCTCCTCCGTCTCCCCACAAAAAACAAACAAAAAAAAAGCGTCATCTGCAGCGATGGATCGGCAGCGGGGGGGAAGGGGGGGCTGGGTTTCTAGGTGCTAAGACCCCCCCCTGCGTGCGCTAGTGTAAATCCATCTACAAAAATCACATTTGAAAAATGTCAAAAGGGGGGGGGGGGGGGGGGAATACATTGTTACTTTGTACAGCCACTGTATATGCCGTTTTTACACTATATCAGAAAAGTTTCTAACCTACCTTTGCTTAAAAGGGATGGAATCCAATCCGGGTTCCCACCAGTCATTTTATATTTACTGATGTTAGGTGGGCGATGCATAAACAAGATCAATAATCTGACCAAGAGCACAATATTGCAAGTTACAAACATGTTTAATGTATGTGAACTCAAGTGGTTAAGTTTTAGATCTGTGATATAAAAACCTGAGAAAATATATACGCAGTTGTGCTAATAAGGTGGAAACTGATTTACACAAAAACAGATACATGCACCTTTCTTACCATAATTACACCAAACTACAATTACACAGAAAACATGTTTAAAAATATATTTTAAGGTTGCTGTACAGGATGCTAAACCTATATTTTAAGGTTGCTGTACAGGATGCTAAACCAAGACAAAATAAGAATTTACTCACCGGTAATTCTATTTCTCGTAGTCCGTAGTGGATGCTGGGTACTCCTTAAGGACTATGGGGTATAGACGGGCTCCACAGGAGACTGGGCACTCTTAAAAGAAAGATTAGGTACTATATCTGGTGTGCACTGGCTCCTCCCTCTATGCCCCTCCTCCAGACCTCAGTTAGGGAAACTGTGCCCGGAAGAGCTGACATTACTAGGAAAGGATTTGGAATCCAGGGTAAGACTCATACCAGCCACACCAATCACACCGTACAACTCGTGATAACTATACCCAGTTAACAGTATGAACAATAACTGAGCCTCTCTCAACAGATGGCTCATACAATAACCCTTTAGTTAAGCAATAACTATATACATGTATTGCAGAGAGTCCGCACTTGGGACGGGCTCCCAGCATCCACTACGGACTACGAGAAATAGAATTACCAGTGAGTAAATTCTTATTTTCTCTGACGTCCTAGTGGATGCTGGGTACTCCGTAAGGACCATGGGGATTATACCAAAGCTCCCAAACGGGCGGGAGAGTGCGGATGACTCTGCAGCACCGAATGAGCAAACTCAAGGTCCTCCTCAGCCAGGGTATCAAACTTGTAGAATTTTGCAAAAGTGTTTGAACCCGACCAAGTAGCAGCTCGGCAAAGTTGTAAAGCCGAGACCCCTCGGGCAGCCGCCCAAGAAGAGCCCACCTTCCTCGTGGAATGGGCTTTTACTAATTTAGGATGCGGCAGTCCAGCCGCAGAATGTGCAAGCTGAATCGTGCTACAGATCCAGCGAGCAATAGTCTGCTTTGAAGCAGGAGCACCCAGCTTGTTGGGTGCATGCAGGATAAATAGCGAGTCAGTTTTTCTGACTCCAGCCGTCCTGGAAACATAAAGTTTCAGGGCCCGGACTACGTCCAGCAACTTGGAATCCTCCAAGTCCCTAGTAGCCGCAGGCACCACAATAGGTTGGTTCAAATGAAACGATGATACCACCTTAGGGAGAAATTGGGGACGAGTCCTCCATTCTGCCCTTTCCATATGGAAGATTAGATATGGGCTTTTACATGACAAAGCCGCCAATTCTGACACACGCCTAGTCCAAGCTAAGGCCAAAAGCATGACCTCTTTCCACGTGAGATATTTTAGCTCCACGGTCTTAAGTGGCTCAAACCAGTGGGATTTTAGGAATCCAACACACGTTAAGATCCCAAGGTGCCACTGCAGGCACAAAAGGGGCTGAATATGCAGCACCCCTGTAACAACGTCCGAACTTCAGGCAGTGAAGCCAGTTCTTTTTGAGAGAAAAAGGGATAGGGCCGAAATCTTGGCCTTTATGGATCCTAATTTTAGGCCCATAGTCACTCCTGACTGTAGGAAGTGCAGGAATCGACCCCCCTGGAATTCCTCTGTAGGGCCTTCCCGGCCACACACCAAGCAACCTATTTTCGCCATATACAGTGAAAAAGTCTTGCTGTCACGTCTTTCCTAGCCTTTATCAGCGTAGGAATAACTGCATCCGGAATGCCCTTTTCCGCTAGGATCCGGCGTTCAACCGCCATGCCGTCCAACGCAGCCGCAGTAAGTCTTGGATCAGACAGGGTCCCTGTTGCAACATGTCCTGACTGAGAGGCAGAGGCCATGGGTCCTCTGAGAGCATTTCTTGCAGTTCCGGGTACAGAGTCCTTCTTGGCCAATCCGGAGCAAAGAATATTGTTCACACTCCTCCGTTTATTACAATTCTCAGCCCTTGGTTCTGAGAGGAAGAGGAGGGAATACATAGACCGACTGGAACACCCACGGTGTTACTAGTGCGACCACAGCTATCGCCAGAGAGTCCCTTGACCCAGCGTAAAACCTTTTTTATCTTTTTATTGAGGTGGGACGCCATGTAGTCCACCTGAGGCAGTTTCCATCAATTTGCAAAACTGCGTGAAGACTTCCTGATGAAGTCACCACTTTCCCGGGTGGAGGTCGTGTCCACTCCCGGAATGAACACTGCTGACAGTGCGCTTACTTGATTCTCCGCCCAACGAAGAATTCTGGTGGCTTCTACCCTCGCCACCCTGCTCCTTGTGCCGCCCTGGCGGTTTACATGAGCCCCTGCGATCTGACTGGATCAGAACCGGTTGGTCACGAAGCAGGAACTCCGCTTGACTTAGGGCGTTGTATATGGCCCTTAGTTCCAGGATATTGATGTGAAGGCAAGTCTGTTGGCTTGACCACAAACCTTGGAATTTTCTTCCCTGTGTAACTGCCCCCCACCCTCGGAGGCTTGCATCCGTGGTCACCAGGACCCAGTCCTGAATGCCGAATCTGCGGCCCTCGAGAAGGTGAGCACTCTGCAGCCACCACAGGAGAGACACCCTGGCCCTGGGGGATAGGGTGATTAACCGATGCATCTGAAGATGTGATCCGGACCACTTGTCCAGTAAGTTCCATTGTCCTTGCATGGAACCAGCCGAAGGGGATGGCCTCGTATGATGCCATCATCCTTCCAAGGACTCGAGTGCAGTGATGCACTGACACCTGTTTTGGTTTTCAATGGATTCCTGACCAGTGTCATGAGCTCCTGAGCTCTCTCTATCGGGAGATAAACCCTCTTCTGGTCTGTGTCTAGGATCATGCCTAGGCGAGGCAGATGAGCTGTAGGAACCAACTGCGACTTCGGAATATATAGAATCCAGTCGTGTTGCCGTTTCACTTCCAGAGAAGGTGATACGCTGTCCAGCAACTGCTCTCTTGATCTCGCTTTTATGAGGAGATCATCCAAGTATGTGATAATAGTGACACCTTGCTTCCGCAGGAGCACCATCATATCCGCCATTACCTTGGTGAAATTGGTAATGACAATCCCGTACCGCAATTCTGAGGTACGCCTGATGAGGTGGATAAATGGGGACACGAAGGTATGCATCCCTTATGTCCCGATTCATTTCAGGCTTGCAATGACCGCTCTTAGCGATTCCATCTTGAACCTGAACCTTTTCAGGTATATGTTCAGGGATTTTAATACAATATGGGTCTAACCGAACCGTCTGGTTTCGGGATTATAACATGGTCGAATAATAACACCCTCTTGTTGAAGGAGGGGACCCTTGACCACCACCTGTTGAAAATACAATTTACGAATTGCAGTTAACACTGGCTCCCTCTCTTGGAGGGAAGCCCGCCGGGTCCTCGGTGAGGGGGCATCTTCTCACAGTCCAGCCTGTATCCCTGCGATACAATTTCTATTGCCCAGGGATCTAACAGGGAGTGAACCCACTTGTGGCTGAACTTACGAAGGCGTGTCCCCTCCGGGCCTAGCTCCGCCTGTGGAGCCCCAGCGACATGCGGTGGATTTTTGTAGAGGCCGGGGAGGACTTCTGTTCCTGGGGACTAGCTGTGTTGTACAGCTTCTTTCCTCTGCCCCCGGCTCTGACAAGAAAGGACGCACCTCAGACTTTCTTGTTTCTTTATTCGAAAAGCTGCATTTAATAATGTCGTGCTTTCCTAGGCTGTGCAGGAATATAAGGCAAAATATCAGAATTACCAGCTATAGCTGTGGAGACCAGGCCCGAGAACCTTTCTCCACACAATCCTCAGCCTTCCATATGCCTCTTAAGTCGGCATCATCTGTCCAATGTATATTCTACAGGACACGTCAAGCAGAAATCGACATAGCTTTTGTCTCTAGGACCCAGTATACTCATGTCCCTTTGGGCATGCTTTATAATTATATATCTATCACTTAAGACAGCATCTTAAAATATTTATATGCATACTAGGGTCTCAATCTCTGCTGATAAGGTACCTGTCCACGCTGCCACAGCGCTATAAACCCATGCCGACACAATCGCCGGTCTGGGTAGTATACTAGAATGTGCACACTATCTGCAGGATCCCTGAGAATAGCTAGTGCAAACAGGACACCCAAGGGGAAGATTCTTAACACATCCTGGCCCTAATGGGGAAAGGATACAGCCTGAGAATTCTCTTGTGGGAAGCTGCCGTCTCTTGTCTGGAGATTCCCGCTCTTTTTCCTCATGAGAGGAGGGAAATTTACCTCAGCATTCTTCCCCTTAACATGTGTACTCTCGTGTCAGGGACAGATGAGTCATCAGTGATATGCAAATCATCTTTTATTCCAATAATCATATATTGAATATCTTTTAGCCCTCTTGGCTGTAACTTTGCATTATCGTAGTCGACAGTGGAGTTAAACTCCGTGTCGATACTTTGTTATTTTGGATAGTGAACATAGAGAGACTCTGAAGGACTCTGTGACATAGGGACAGACCAGAGTAGATTTCCTTTCTGTTCCCTAACCTTTTGTGCAATAATTTTACCTCAGCACTTACACATATCCAAACAGGTGTCGGCGTTGTCGACGGAGACACCCTCCCACACACATATCCGCTCTATCACCTCCTTAGAGGAGCCTTTTACCTCAGACATGTCGACACACGCGTACCGACACACCACACACACAGCGGATGCTCTATTTGAAGACAGTTCCCCCACCAGGCCCTTTGGAGAGACAGAGAGAGAGTATGCCAGCACACACCCAGCGCTATATAATACAGGGATGTACACTATACTGAGTGATTTTTCCCCTATAGCAGCTTATATACACAGTTTTGCGCCTAAATTTATGTGCCACCCCTCTCTTTTTTACCCTTTGTGTACCAGGATACTGCAGGGGAGAGCCTGGGGAGCTTCCTTCCAGCTGAGCTGTGAAGAGAAAATGGCGCCGGAGTGCTGAGGAAGAAGGCCCGGCCCCCTCAGCTGCGGGCTTCTGTCCTTTTATGTACTTTAATGGCGGGAGTTAATGCACATATACAGTTTATCAGACTGTATTATGTGCTTTTCACCAAGTAAGGTAATCTAATTGCTGCCCAGGGCGCCCCCCAGCGCCCTGCACCCATCAGTGACTGGAGTGTGTGGTGTGCTAAGGGAGCAATTGCGCACAGCTGCAGTGCTGTGCGCTACCTTAATGAAGACCGGAGTCTTCAGCCGCCGATTTTCAACTTCTTTTCGTTCTTCTGGCACTGCAAGGGGGACGGCGGCGCGGCTCCGGGACCAGACGACCGAGGACTGGGCCTGTGTTCGATCCCTCTGGAGCTAATGGTGTCCAGTAGCCTTAGAAGCCCAAGCTAGCTGCAAGCAGGTAGGTTTGCTTCTCTCCCCTCAGTCCCACGTAGCAGTGAGTCTGTTGCCAGCAGATCTCACTGAAAATAAAAAACCTAACAAATACTTTCTTTTCTAGGAAGCTCAGGAGAGCCCCTAGGGTGCATCCAGCTCTGGCCGGGCACAGATACTAACTGAGGTCTGGAGGAGGGGCATAGAGGGAGGAGCCAGTGCACACCAGATATAGTACCTAATCTTTCTTTTAAGAGTGCCCAGTCTCCTGCGGAGCCCGTCTATACCCCATGGTCCTTACGGAGTACCCAGCATCCACTAGGACGTCAGAGAAATACATATTCTTCCTATCAAATTATACAAAATCTGTTATGTCTAAAACAAACCTGTATAGTTAGTTATAATTGCAAAGAAATAGAATAAAAGAGTGCGCTATCAACGGCAGCCTGTATTGGGAAGGTCAATTCCCTACAAAGTTGTGAAAACAGAAAAAGGTGTGTATACTGGCGCCGGCTGTAGGTCAAGTAATGATGGACATAGTACAAATAGAATTAGGTAAAATATAACCACTATTTTATTAAACAATCTTAACAGATGCAAATTATTAAAATATTATAGCAATTGCTAAAAGTAGTAAAATGTCGAATAAAGATAATAAGGAACCACTGGTTATGTCCTTTAGGTGTAATGTCCCAAATCTCTGACTAGGACTCTATTCCACTTAAGCTCACAAGTTCAATTGAAGAAATATATTGTTACCAGACTTGCTTCCGGAAAAGGAACCCCCTAGGAGTCTCATACATGAAGATCCAAATTTGCAAACAGGGGTGTATCCGGGTCTGTAAGTGACTTGTGCTGGAGTTTTATCTGGTGGATGCAAAAGAGTCCATAGTGCCAGAGTTGTTGTTGGAAAAACACCTTGTGGTCCTTACACAGATAACTCAACGCGTTTCGCTGGTCTTATAGCTGCCAACTTCCTCAGGAGTTATAATTGCAATGACTGCTCGTCATTTTACTAGGAACAGCCTTTATCTTTTTAACATGTAATTTAAACAATACAGAGGATGAGAAAATACGCAGTTATGGTAGACTTACCATCGATAACTCTATTTCCAAGTCCACAGTATCCACAGGATATACATTGAAATGAGGTAGCGTCAGCGGATTGGTACCAGCGGATTGGCACCAACGATCAAAAGCTTTCGGCCTCCCAGAAAGCAACGGGCCAGTCCCCTAAATCCCCTTCTCCTGGTTCAGGCAATTCAGTTGTTATCCAAAGCTCAAGCACAGAGAGCACTAATCAGGCGAGAAGAACACATATGCACACCTTTCCGTTCAAGAAGGAAGAGGCTAGTAGGTGCAAGGATCCTCAAATCAGGTGCGTCAGGGTGGGATCCCTGTGGATACTGTGGATTTAGGATAAAGAGTTATCGACGGTAAGTCTTCCACAACTACGTATTTCTCCTGCAGGGTCCACAGATTATCCACAGGATATACATTGGGATGTCCAAAAGCAATTTTAGTGGAGGTGACGCTCCTGATTGGACAGGAGAATCCTTCGCCCGAATGCAGCGTCCTGAGAGGAAAAGGTATCAAAGGCATAATGTATAATTAATGTATTAATGGAAGACCATGTGGCTGCCTTACATATCTGTTTAACTGAAGCACCACGTTGTGCTGCCCATAAAGGACCTACCTTATGAGTAGAGTGAGCAGAGACATTAGCCGGAACAGGGAGATCAGCTCTAGAATATGCTTCTGAAATAGTCATCCAAAGTCATCTCGTCAGTGTCTGCTTGTCAGCAGGCAAACCTCTCTTGTGAAATCTATAGAGAACAAAGAGAGTTTCTGTCTTTCTGATGGCACTGGTACGATCCACGTAGATCCTTAAAGCACGGACTACATCCAAAGATGCATCTCCCGCAGAAAGATCCGGCCCTTGAAAAGCCGGTACTACAATTTCTTTGTTACGGTGGAATTTAGACACCACCTTAGGAAGATAACCAGATTTGGTTCTGAGAACCGCTCTATCTGGATGAAATATCAGAAAAATTAGAAAAGGAGGACAACATAACAATGCCCCTAAGTCTGAAACTCTTCTAGCTGAAGCAATAGCCAGTAGAAAGAGAACTTTAGCTGTCAACCATTTAAGATCCATTTGCTTCAGTGGTTCAAATGGGGCAACTTGAAGCGCCTTTAGGACTAAACTTTGATCCCAAGGAGCTGTAGGAGGAACAAAAGGAGGTTGGATGTGAAGCATTCGCTGGAAAAAAGTGCAAACATCCTGTAGGTTAGCAATTTTCTTTTGAAACCATCCAGTCAATGCTGACACCTAAACTCTCAAGGAAGCCACCCGTAAACCTTTGTCCATTCCTGCCTGAAGGAATGCTAGGACGCTGGAAACTCTGAAATATCTAGGGTCAAATTTCCTGGCACTGCACCATTGAATATAGACCTGCCATATTCGGTAATAAATGCGAGCCGAGGATGGTTACCTTGCTCTAAGCATTTTGAGAATTACCTATTGTTAAAATCCTCTTGCTGTCAGGATGGAAGTCTCAAGAGCCACGCCGTCAAAGACAGCCGATCCAGGTGCTTGTAATAACAAGAACCATGAGACAGTAGATCTCGATGTTGAGGGAGTTGTAACGGAGTATCCACTGACAGCCTCTGCAGATCTGTGTACCAATGTCTTCTGGGCCAAGTCGGAGCTATTAGTATCACGGTGCCCTTTCCCTGTTTCACCTTTCGCATCACTGCGGCAATCAGTGTAAACACATAGGCCAGATGAAGGTCCCACCTTATTGAAAGGGCATCCACAAAGGTCGCTTTGGGATCCTTTGTCCTTGACCCGTATGTGGGAATTTTGTTGTTCTGACGGGAAGCCATGAGATTTATCTCCGATAACCCCCACTTGTCTACCAGAGTCTGGGAGACTTCAGGGTGTAAAGCCCATTCGTTTGCATGAATGGTGTGTCGACTGAGAAAATACGCTTCCCAGTTTATGACTCCCGGAATGAACACTGCGGACAAGGCCGGATTATGAAGTTCTGCCCATCTTAACGTGCGGCTTACCTCCTTCATTGCCTTTTGGCTGCAAGTTCCTCCCGGATGATTGAGGTATGCTACTGCCGTTACACTGTCCGAGTGAATTTGAACTGGTTTTCCCTGAAGAACGTCCTTTGCCTAAATGAGTGCCATATATATGGCCCGAAGTTCCAATATATTTATTGGCAGGCAACTTTCTTCCTTGGTCCACTGCCCTTGGAAGCAACTTTTTTCTGACACTGCTCCCCAGCCCTGAAGACTGGCATCCGCTGTCAGAACCTCCCAATCTGAGATCCAAAAAGGTCTCCCTTTGTCCAGATGGGATGTCTGTAGCCACCAGGCTAATGACCTCTGTAATTCCAGAGGAAGGACCATAGTCTGAGTTTTTATTGTCTGATGTAACCCATTCCATTTGGAAAGGATCAGACATTGTAGAGGCCTCGAGTGGAATTGAGCATACTCCACCATGTCGAATGTCGACACCATTGATCCCATCACATGCATAGCTGCGTGAATGGATATACTTTGACTGTGTAGCAGCTCCTGAATCCTCGACTGTACTGTGGATATTTTGTCCAGAGGTAAAAATACTCTCTGAAGACCCGAATCCAATACAGCCCCCAAGTGCGTCATCCATTGTGACAGAACCAGGGACGACTTTGCCCAATTTATGAGAAAACCGTGTCTCTGCAATGGAAAAATTCTTATCCCCTGCCGACGGAAATAAGCCACCATTACCACCATCATTTTGGTGAACACTCTTGGAGCTGTGGCCAGTCCAAATGGTAGGGCATGAAACTGAAAGTGTTGATGGAAGATAGCACTGATGGGACTGTGCTATAGGAACATGCAGGTAAGCATCCTGGATATCCAGGGATACCATAAAATCCTCCGGCTCCATGGCCAAAATAATGGAACGTAAAGTCTCCATATAAAACCGAGGTACCCAAATGTATTTGTTCAGCACTTTGAGATTGAGTACGGGCCGTAACGACCCATTTGGCTTCTGAACTAGAAACAGGTTGGAATAGAAGCCTTGTCCTTGTTGCGCAGGAGGAACTGTAATTATCACTCCTGATTGAAGCAACTTCTGAACTGCCCCTTGCAAGGCCCTGGCCTTCGTTTCCACTGAAGAAGAGCTAGTACAAAAGAACCTCTGTGGAGGGTGTTTCATGAAGGCAAATTCATACCCGTGAGATACTGCTTCTTGCACCCAGGCATCTGTGGTAGACTGCTGCCAGATCTGTGCAAAATTAAGAAGTCGGCCTCCCACCCTGGGGTCCCCCAGGTGAAGGCCCGCACAATCAGGCTGATGGCTTATTTTCTAGGATGGAAGCAGGCCCTCTGGTAGCCCAATGCTTTTTAGTCTTACCAGACTTGTCAGATTGAGACTGTTTGCCCTAACCCTTTCCTTTTGCTTTTCCCAAGGTTCGACCGAAAAGCTGGAAACCTAGGTTTGGATTTGTGTGTTGACGGAAACTTCACTTTCTTTGAGTCTGCTTCTGACAAAATAATGTTTAATTCTTTACCAAAAAGAATATCTCCAGTAAAAAACAAAGACTCTAGAACCTTCTTGGACTCTGAGTCAGCCTTCCATGTACGTAGCCATACAGCTCTGCGAGCTGCTACTGCTGAGGCTGATGCTTGAGAGGCAATAGTACCCATATGCAAGGCTGCTTCTTCCATAAAAATAGCAGCCTGTTTAAAATATGCAATATGGGATTTTTGCTCTCTAGATGCCAATGAGAGATTATCCTCCAATGCATCAGCCCAGGCTGCCACTGCTTTTGCCATCCAGGCTGAAGCCATGGCTGGTCTTACACAATAGCCACAGACAAGGAGAAAATGTTTTTTTTTTTTTTTTTAAACACCTATTTTCCTATCCGTAACATCATTTAACGATGTTGATGGCAACTGCAATGTAGATTTTCGCACCAATCGAATGACATGCATATCTACTTTGGGAGCCACCTCCATTTTTAAACAGTCCCCAACTGGAAGAGGATAATGGGAATTCCATTTCTTTGGAATTCTAAACTTCTTACTGGTTGTTACTCAAGCCTCTTGCATGATCTCCGACCCTGAAAATTCAGTTCTGACTGTTTTGGGAAGTTTAAACACAGGTGCCTTAAATTTTAACACAGGCTTTGCTGCCTCCTTTAAGGATAGAATGGCTTTCATAGCACTAATTAGCTCAGGTATATCCACTGAGCTGGGACCTTCCTCCTCATCTCTGTACGCAGATCGAGAATACAAGGAATCCTCTTCCTCCGAAGAGTCTCCATCTAAAACATGTAGACGGTGAAGATGTTGTTTCATGTCTGTGTAATTTACTTTCCACAGGCCTTTCAGCCTGTTTTTGTTGAAACGAAGCAGATTCCTGGACTGGATGTGATAAAACCCAGGGAGAATGTTGCATGTAAGGGTTAACAGGGTAACCTATCCCTGGTATAGGAGCTGGCACTATCCGCTCAGCTATATTGGATAATGTCTGTGCAAAAGAAGCCCATGGGGGTTCAAATTGAACCTGTGCCTGCCTTGGATTATTTAGGAGGCTATGGTGAAAGCTAAAACAATTTGCACATAATCCATTTTGAACCAGATCTTGAGAGGTTAACCCAGCTTTGCAAGACAAACATGAAATCAGTGTTTGTGCTGCTGTGGAGAATGTATCCTCCTCACCCTTGCCTCTCTTAGACATGAAAAACAAATCATACCCCTGTACGGTGTTAATGACACAAGTTGTGACTGAAATCACTTTAAAGCTTGCTAAAGTGACATACAATCTGATCCCTCCCTGCCTTGCACCAGCATTGAGGATCGGCATGTACACAGAAACTGACAGGAATTAGTAAAGTCAGCAATCACACTAGCAATCAGTCACAAGTTATACATTAGTATAATAAGCAATATGAGCATATATTCAACTACAGATACATTTGAAGTATGTAGGAGAAACATATTACTGCATTACCTTATATAGAACTTTAAATGTATTCAGTCGCACAGCGAAAGAAGCTGAAGCAATAGTTCACAGACTCGTATGCATCAGGCACTTATCCAACTATTCGTACTCAATGGTAGAGAGAGACTTAGTGGGAGAGTGGGATACAGGGAGACTTCACCCCACTTCCAGGATCGTTCAATTTGTTAGTGAACGCTGAGTGGAGCCAGACGCAAATGCCCCAGCGAACACATCAGTGAACACAGACGCCCAAGTGAACACCGACGCACCAGTCACACAGCCCCCTATGCTGCAACTGGGTTCTTTAGATACACAGCATCTCAGACGGAAGCGGGAAATCAGTTCATGGCGGGAAACTCGGAGGAAACTGGTCATGAACCGGGGGAGGGGCAACCAGGGGAGTGTCTTACTCCCCACTGCTGACATCAACCCCAGGGATTGCGACCCCACACTAATCCCTGGAGCCTATGATCCCTGGGGCCTAGCGCTGGTGCACCTGAGGTGGCAGCTGCATCAGTAACTGTTTTGGTAGTCTCCTCCCGAAAACAGTGCGGCTGTGTCTTGTGTCTCCCCCGCTAAGCGGAACTGACGCCTTACCTTCTCCCCGTGCTCCGTCCACAGCCTGGTAACGTCAGCTGGACTTGCTAGTACATCCTACACAGACGCCAGCTGAAACAGCACTGTTCGGTAAGGGTAAGCATTGTCGCAACCCAGCAGAGAGTTGTTGGAGTAACTCTTTCTAAGGTGTGTGTGTAAGACGCTTTTTAGAAAACTCACTCAAAAAAACCATAAGACTATAAAAATGGGATTTTTGTACCTACCGGTAAATCCTTTTCTCGTAGTCCATAGGAGATACTGGGGAATGCTTAGTAAAATGGGGTATAGATGGGTCCGCTGGAGCCGGTGCACTTTAAGAAATCTTCAACTTACTGTGTGCTGGCTCCTCTGCTCTATGCCCCCTCACACAGCTCAGTCTAGAAAACTGCCTGATGGAGTAGGAACATACTTTGAGAGGAAGAAACAAAACAAAACAATGAGAAAGAACATAACCAGCACAACAAGAAGAATTAGAAGGGACAGCAAAAAGCTGATGCAAAAACCAGAAACGGATAGCAAAGCTGATCCATCAATCTGTCACACAAGAATTTAACTTTTGCAGGAAAATTTACGAAGCACAGAGGTGAGCGCCCAGTATCCCATATGGACTACGAGAAAACGATTTACCGGTAGGTACCAAAATCCCATTTTCTCTTGCATCCATAGGGGACACTGCGGAATGCTTAGTACAATGGGGATGTCCCAGAGCTCCCTTAATGGATGGGAGTGTGCGGAGACCCCTGTAATACTAAACGACCATACTGACTGTCCTTTGATGCCAGGGTATCAAACCAATAGAATTTGACAACGTGTTTGTACTGCCCAAGAGGAGCCCACCGACCTTGAAGAGTGGGCTGTAATGAAATGTGGTAGAGGTTAAGCAGCTGATGAATAAGCCTGTTGGATAGTGAGTCTGATCCAATGGCCTATTGCCTGATTTGAAGCTGGACAACCTTCTGGTTGGTATCGTAAAAAATGAAAAGAGAATCTGATGTTCCGATACGAGCAGTTCTTCTGACATAGATCTTCAGTGTTCGTACTACATCACGTGATCTTGGAGTAGCTGAGACGTCATTAATGACCAGAAACACTATCGATTGTTGATATGAAATGCTGAGATAACCTTTAGCAAGTACTTCGGCTGAGTTCTGAGCTCTGAACTGTCTACGTGAAACAGAAGGTAGGGACTCTTGGCCGACAATGCCCCTAACTCTGAGAGACTCCTAGCTGAATCCAAGGCTAACAGCATTAGTGTCTTCCATGTAAGATATCTTTCTTCTACCGTTTGTAGTGGTTCAAACCAAGAAGATTGTGCGAAGTCTAAAACAAGGTTTATATCCCAAGGTGTCGGAGGTGGTACAAAAGGTGGTAGTATGTTAAGCACACCTCTGAGGATTTGTCTGAACCTCTGGCAGAATGGCCAGTTGTTTCTGGAAAAGGCTCACATCCACTCCTGAATGTAGGAAGCATAAAAGGCGACCCAGTTTGAAATCCGCTGGCGGATATTGTCGTCCTTCACACCAGGAGACACACCTCTTCCAGATTGGATGGTAATGCAGTGAAGTGACTGCCTTTCTGGCTTGAAGCATACTGTAGTTAGGATTAGAGCACCTGGAATGCCCTTCCTGGCTAGAATTTTCCTTTTCAACGTCCATGCCATAAAACACAGCCAGTGTAAGTCTAAATAGACGAACGGGCCTTGTTAAGGAAGATCTTCCTGGAGCGTCAGAGGCCAGGGTTCTTCTACCAACAGGAAAATAAGATAAGCGTACCAAGCTCTGCATGGCCTGTCTGGGGCAGTTAGAATTGCCTAAACTCTCTCCTATTCTCATAAAGGAAATGGAGGGAAAAGATATACTGTTTGCCAATTTCAAGGCGTCGTTAGCACATCCACTGCTGACGCCTGTGGATCTCTTGTTCTTGAACAATACCTCTGAAGCCTCTTGTTGTTCCGAGAAGCCATCATGTCTACCTAAGGCTATCCCGACCGATATACTATCTGTTGGAAGACCTGAGGATGAAGACCTCATTCCTCTGGGTGTACGTCGTGTCTGCTGAAAATCCGCTTTCCCGTTCTACCGATATACAGATGGCTGAGATGGCCGTGGCATCTCTTTCTGCCTCGAGAAGTATCTTGGAAACCTCCCTCATTGCTGCTCTTCCACCTCGTGGCGTTGTCGGACAGTATATGAATGTCATGATTGTAGCAGATGGAAGGCCTGATGTAGAGCATTGTAAATTGCAGTCAGTTTCAAGATATTTATGGAGACAATGTGGTTTCAGGACTAACCACACTAACGTCTGGATTCCACAGGCTTTTTCCAGAGGAAGAAAACTCTCTAAGATACTGTGTCCAGAATCATACACAGAAACTGAAATCTCCGAATAGGCTTAAAGTGGGATTTCTGTATATTGAGAATACCCACGTAATGTCTTAATAGACCTTTTGTCGAGAATGATGCTGTGCAATAGCTGTTTGCAGGATAGCGCCCTTATGAAGAAGTGTCCAGATACTAAACTATGTTTTTTGAATTAGGAGTTGTAGCTTCCACCCTGACCTTTTGAATACCTTCGGAGCTGATGAAGGACCGAAATGTGAGGCCTAGAATTGGTAGTGGATATATTTGATTTAAAATTGTAGGAATGCTAGATGATCTCCACCATGACCTTTGTGAACGGCCATATTAGAATGTGAAAGCAAGCCTTCTAGATATCCAAAGATACCAAGAACTCCCCTTGTTCCAGTCCTGTGATTATTGCCCTAGCGAATTCCTTGTTGAAGTTGAAGACCCTTAGTGTTGAGGGACTTCATTCAGGAAGGGTCTGTGAATGCTGATTAACTTACAGGACGAAAAAGCAATACCTTATTTCACTAAAGTTCAAGCCGCTGCGGCCGCTGGAAATAATCCTTAACCTAGGTACTTTTTACCCACTTAGCGTACACAGGCCCGTACAGTGTACGCACTTTGCGTACTCACTCCGCAACGGACGTAATAAGTACACACTTTGCATACACACGCCGACACGCTGTAAGCACAATGCAGCTACACGTGCGGCTGAAATACACTTTAAATCTTTAGCAGGAAAGGGACACGACACCAATTGTATTTAAAAATGTTGGGATCCGACCCACTAACAGTAATTTACTAAAAGGGGGTTACAACAATAATATAAATACAATAAGAGAAGAGGTTACAATCAATGATACATACTTTGTTTCGCAGCGCCACCCGGTCCCGGTCCTCAGTCAATCAAGATAGATGACCTTCAGAGAATGTGACTGGCCGGCCAGGCAGCTGGGCTTTTATAGACATGAAAAAAACAAGATATTTCCCCAGCGCACAGTACAGGATATACAATAAGGAAAACTGAAACCAATTTTTTAATTCCTTAAATCTCTTTTTTTTTTATTATTAAGTAATTTCAGGAGAGGTTCAATATCCAGCTAAATAACATACATCAATAAAATTGGTGACTGCCTATTACCGGTAAACATACACATAACAATTACAGACAAAAAGACATATAGAATGGGGGTATATGAAGAGTGAATATTCACTATGCCCCATAGTACTTAGGTAGTCTCCAGTACACGAATGGAATGTAATCAGTCCTCATAGATCGGATGCGCTATTCTGCAGCTTACTCCTTCTATGGTAATGAAATAGTAACTGCAGGTAGTAACTGCAAATTTCCTTCCAAGCAAAGTCATTTTTACAAGGGGCACACTCCCAGTTATATAGACTGTATTTGTAGGAGTGGTGATACTTCTAGTCAGAATGGGTACATCCCTACAGTTATTGCTGACAGAAAAGAAAGTCCTGTCTAGGTAGGGGATAACCTTCCAACGCACAGAAAAATGCTCTCTCCAGGAGGGAACTCTCTGGCTAGTGTGTCCTCACAACTGATGAGCTGGGTCCGGAGTCCGCCGGTGGAAGTCCCGTGCACGCTGTGTGTAGCGCTACTCAGCGTTGCTCGGGATCGATGTTCTCCGTAATCGACGCGTTTCGCCCAGTGGCGTAACTAGAAATTTTTCTCCCCCAAGCCAAAAAATTCTTCGGCGCCCCCACCCCCACCATAATTGGCACTAGGAAAGGGAGAAAGATGTGCGCGCCGAAGGCGCGCGGCGCCAAAAAGGGGCGTGGTTTTGTTTAAATGGGCGCGGCTTCGCATAAAGAGGCGTGGCATTGCAGGAATAGACTACCTTATACCCCAGTTTTGCAACCTGCACGCCCAGACGTTAGCCACCACAGGAAAGAAAAATAATCCTGATTCATGCCCCTTCCATTATTTGTCATTTTTCCTCCTTATAGTAATGCCCAGTATACATTATGCCACATACTGCAAAGGCCCTCAGACATTATGCCACACACAATAATGCACATGACACAATATGCACACACCGTAATGCCCCCGACACATTATGCCACACACCGTAATGTCTGTGACACATTATGACAGGAATCGCAATGCCCGTTATACATTATGCTACACACTGCAATGCCCCTGATACATTATAGCACATACCACAATGCCCATGATATAGTATACCACACACCGCAATGTCCGTGATACATTATGACACACACCGCAATGTCCGTGATACATTATGACACACACTGCAATGAACCTGAGACATTATACCACATACCACAATGCCCATGATATAGTATACCACACACCGCAATGTCCGTGATACATTATGACACACACTGCAATGCCCGTTATACATTATGCCACACTGCAATGACCCTGAGACATTATACCACAATGCGTGATATAGTATACAGACACCGTAATGCCTGACACATTATGCCACACACCGCAATGCCCATTATACATTATGCCACACACTGCAATGACCCTGAGACATTATACCACAATGCCCGTGATCTAGTATACCATACACCGTAATGCCTGTGACACATACCGCAATGCCCGTTATACCCTATGCCACACTGCAATGCCCCTGAGACATTATACCACATACCACAATGCCCGTGATATAGTTTGCCACACACCGTAATGCCTGTGACACATTCTGACACACACCGCAATGTCTGTGATACATTATGCCACACACCGTAATGCCCATTACACATTAAGTCCTACATTAAGGCTTCTAATTACTTTTAAATTACCTGCTCGTTGCCAGGGGTTTCATGCTCTTGGTTCCATGCACGGTGCCAGGGGTTTTCATGCTCAGGATGTCATGCTCGTTGCCAGGTGTTTCATGCACTCGGTGTCATGCTCGTTGCCAGGGGTTTCATGCACTGGGTGTCATGCTCATTGCTAGGGGGTAGTGCTTGTTGCTAGGGCTGTGCTCCCAGTGCCACATATGTCCTCAGTGCCAGATATTCCCCCACGGTGCCAGGTACTCACATGCCCCCAGTGCCAAATATAGCCTCTCCCCCCAGTGCCACATATGCCCCCAGTGCCAGATATTCCCCCACAATTCCAGGTGCTCACGTGCCCCCAGTGCCAAATATAGCCCCCCATGTGCCAGGTACACATACAGTGCCATATATGCCCCCTCAGTGCCTCCCCAGTGCCATATATGCCCCCTCAGTGCCCCCCAGTGCCATATATGCCCCCTCGGTACCCCCCAGTGCCATATATGCCCCCTCAGTGCCCCCCCAGTGCCATATATGCCCCCTCAGTGCCCCACCAGTGCCATATATGCCCCCTCAGTGCCTCCCCAGTGCCATATATGCCCCCTCAGTGCCCCCCAGTGCCATCTATGCCCCCTCAGTGCCCCCCAGTGCCATATATGCCCTCAGTGCCCCCCAGTGCCATATATGCCCCCTCAGTGCCATATATGCCCCCTCAGTGCCACCCGCAGTGCCATATATGCCCCCTCAGTGCCATATATGACCCCTCTGTGCCCCCCCAGTGCCATATATGCCCCCTCAGTGCCCCCAGTGCCATATATGCCCCCTCAGTGCCATATATGCCCCTCAGTGCCACCCCAGTGCCATATATGCCCCCTCAGGCCATATATGCCCCCTCAGTGCCCCGCCCCCTGTTCCATATATGCCCCCTCAGTGCCCCCCCAGTGCCATATATGCATACCTCCCGCAGTGTCCCGCGATGGGGGGGGCAGTTGGGAGGCTCCTACAGTCACTGCTCTGCATAGCAGAGCAGTAGTGAATAGACGCTGTGCGCATGCGTACAGCGTCTATTCAGCGCAGACAGTGGGAGAGAGGGCATGCCAGCAGCTCACAGAGCGCTGGGCATGCCCCCTCAGTGACGAAACGGGGGCGTGGCCCGCGATCGCGGGTCCTCCGCGAAGCCACGCCCCCTTTTCATAGGACACGCCCCCGACACGCTGGAGACTCAGAGGGACACAGGAGAGGCGCACGCTGTGCCCTCCGTGTCCCTACTTCACAGCGGGGGGCTAGTGACAACAGATTGACATGCGGACGTTCGTCCGCATGTCAATCTGCTCTAAATCAGTGGCGGCGCCCCCGCAGCCCCTCGCCCCCAAGCCACCGCGAGGGCTGCGGGGGCAGTAGTTACGCCACTGGTTTCGCCTGCGGGAGGCTTCGTCAGGAATGCAGAGTAATCGCTCCATCTCCCATTCTCAGCTATATAGGACGTCCAGCCGTTACTTCCTGTTCCTGTGTGCGTTCCAAATGCGTTCCAACCGGATCTTCCTTTTCCTGTATGTGTTCCAAATGCGTTCCACTGTATTATACACTTCCTGGTCCACCCAGATGTCTTCCTACACAATGTTATATTGACCATTTACGTTCCCAAAAAAAACAGGGGGGCAGTATACACCAACACCACATATACCAACATGAAACAGTACTCCTAAACAAACGGGGGGGACAATATACACCAACACCACATATACCAACATAAAACAGTGCTTCTAAAACCCTATAACTTATAATTTTATTACAAAATACTGTTTAAAACACACCACAATAGGGTGCAATATTTAAAAGTACAATATCTAAAAAGAAAGTGTTACTTACACTATGTGGATACTAAACTATTGACTCATATATTTAAAAAAAATATCATCTGTTAAAAATCGTACAATCTACATGAAATGAGCCAAAAAAGAGAGAATAAACTCATATACTCACTATATGAGTATACTAACAATACTAAAATAACTTCTCCTTACAATACATTAAAAAAACCCATTACTTACTGCCTCTATATACTACCTATTCATAAAAAAGGCATTAAATCAAAATCGATATTCAATCCCCTAGGTGTAAGGGTACCTAATTGATATATCAGTTTTGTTTCTTCTTTGATCAAGAACTCCTCCAAACGCCCCCCTCTCCATGGTACAGAAACCTTCCTTAGACCTACAAATTGTAAACCACATGGATTGCCAAAAATGGGCTGACACACTATGATCTTTCTTTCTATTCTTTATGTTGCACAAATGCTCCTGTACCCTTACGTGCAACTTCCGTTTGGTCTGGCCTACATATTGTAGTCCACAGGGACAAGATAACAAATAAATTACACCTGAGCTACTACAATTTAAACGTTCTCTGATCTTAAATTCTGCACCATTCGAGGACGATACAACCGTTTCCACAATCTTTACTGAATTCAATCTGGTTTTTTGACAGGCCGTACAGACACCACATCTTGAGAAACCCACTTTTTCCCCCTCCTTCGATCTTACTTCAGGTTTTTATACATTTGTCCAAAACATGATACAATGGAAACTGTAATCTCTTCACCTATAGGTCACAGGGATGGTCATTTACAGTACAGGAGGGGTCATAGGTTGGTTTGAATAGGTAGGCGATGCCTGGTCCAGGTGTACTTGCAGTTGGTCTCCACTGGGTTCCCGCAGAATATCAGGAGTACAGTAAATACAGTTAATATTAATATTCTGTTCCTGCGCATATCTATGCGCAGGTGCGTGCTATGTTCCGCAAACTGTTACCGGAATATTGCTCTTAAAATACCTTACAGCTGGATACCAAACACCACCTCCTAACCTAATTCTGTCCTCTCATATTCTGTAAAGGTGAATCCCTTTGTTGTTGTACCTTTTAAGCAAGTGTAACTCGCTGGTGTGGTGCATGTGGGCTGTGTGTAAATCGTGCACTATGTGGATTAAATATGAAATATGTCTGTGGCTTTTCCATGCGTATACATATGCTACTGTAATTACTCATACCACGCACTAATACGCACTACCGCGTGAGCGGTTATACGCAACTTGCAGGCTTGCGCACGCACGGCAGAACAAGTACACGCACGGAGGCCATCTGTGTGGTGTTTGTACATGATGTGTATGGCTGTAATATTTTCGACTTCGACAGGTCCAATCGACTCATTCAGTCTCGGAACTACTAAACAGGCTGGAATAGAATCCCATGTTTCCTGATGAGTTGGAACTAAGACAAATACCTGTGTTTGCAGGATACTATGCATGGCCTCCTGTAGGGATACCTGTCTTTGGAGGAAAACTGGTAAACCTGAAGTGAAAACCTATGAGGCGGGTACTCTTTTGTATCCTTGGGTGTTAACCCAGGCATCTAGGAGCTTTTACCATGTGACTGAAATGTCTTAGGCTTGCTCCTACACTGAGATCCTTTAGCCGCAGAGGGAGAGCGTCATGCTGTTGGCCCTGCTTGTAACAGCTGATTTCCGTTCCCTGCCTTCTGGGGCTACAGGCCACATTTGAGGCTCCTTAGTGGGATCACCCCAGAACACAAACTAAGATTCTTGAGCTTACTGGCATTGTGCTTTTGTGAGGTGAGCCACAGAGCACATATGAATGTGTCTCTAATCTTACAACATGAAAGGAATGAAAAGACGCTGCAAATAAGGCCATCTAGCTAGTGAGCGCAAAGGAAATAAGTGGATTTGTCAGCAGAAACTTGTGAACCACTTATGTAAATCCACTCCAAACAAAACCTCCTATATATGGAAGGCTTCTCCACTCTCATTTGGACTCAGCATCCGCTGTCCACTGACGAAGCCACAAGGCTCTGTGGGCGGAGACAGCCATTGATGTAATTCGAGAGTTAATCAGTCCTATCTACAGAGTGATTTCACACAATAGGTTGCTGATTGCTTTTGTGTTGTGCTAGAGTAACCCATTGTGTCTGGATCTAGTTCAAGCTCTAAAGCCCCGTACACACGGGAAAAGATGCGTGCCGAGTGACCCGTCACAGAACGCTCAGCACACATCTCTCCCCCGCCCAGCTCACAGCGCAATGCATGTTGAGCGAAGGGGGAACACTCATTTTACCCAGTGGCGAAATGAGCAACCTGCTAAATTGTGCCTGCATGCAGGCCAATCTAGCACCGGAGATAGCGATGAGCGGGGCCATGCATCACTATCACTGTGGGGCATACATACGGAGAAATCTGTGCCCAACCTCCAAGCAATATAGTCAGACTGCCCAGAATTTAAGCACGGATCCCACCCGCACGTACCCCCCTTAAGGGTTTTGTAACCCAGAATCCAACCTTTACATGTCGCAGGGCCACTACTGCAGCTGTATATTATAAATTTTAGGGTGGTTTTCTGAAGGCTCCTTTGGTGAGGTAGCCTATGGGACTGGAAGCCAACATTTGTTTCATAGGCGTGAAACCAATGGATTTTCCCAAAGCTTCCTAAATCTAGAGGAGATGCGAATGATGACAAAAATTCCCTAGAGAATTCATTGTATTGTTGCATTAATGTTTGCGCGCTATGAGCCGCTGGAGCACTGAGTGAGAGGAAGCTTTTTCACCTTCCTTTATAGAGACTCATTTCATTAATGTCCCTATAGGCGAAAAGAATGGTTGAAAACTGAAATTTTCACCTGCACGTGTAAATAACATATGGACGAGCGGCGAATTCGCTCATCGTTTCCGACAAGGCGGAATCAATAGTTACGTGTCGGAAGTACCGACGGAAATAAATATATATCTTATATAATTATATACATACATTATATATATATATATATATATATATATATATATATATATATATATATATATATATATATATATATAACACATACCCTTTTAAAACTGGGTATATAATTTTGGGGACACTGGGAAGTAACAACCAATTTCTGTGGTTTGTGAAACCCCAGACTACACTTGAGTGTCCTTATCTGGAATCTCTTTTATTGTCAAATTGAGCGTTTTGACTCCCTGAGAAGGGGTGTTAGCATCATAGATATATAGACGTTATGGTAAGAACTTACCGTTGATAACGTGATTTCTCTTATGTCCACAGGTATCCACAGGATAACATCGGGATATGGTTGAGCGACAGCGGAAATGGCACCAACACGGTCACGAGTTTTCTGGCCTCCCAGGATGCATTGGGGCTTCCCCATATAATCCCGCCCACTGACTCAGTCAGATCAGTTCTTTCCGCAGCGATTTAGGCAGGAGCATCAGGTAGAAACCTATTTAGGCGATAAGAACACACATGCACACCCTTCCATACAAGAGGGAAGAGGTTTAGCGATTGTCAAGATCCTCAAATCAGGTGCGTCAGGGTGGGATCCCTGTGGATACCTGTGGACATAAGAGAAATCACGTTATCAACGGTAAGTTCTTACCATAACGTATATTTCTCTGGCTGGGTCCACATGATTATCCACAGGATAACATAGCGATTCCCAAAGCCAATTTTAGTGGTGGGGACGCTCCTGATTACACAGGAGGACCTTTCGCCCGAAGTCTGCGTCATGAGCGGCAAAAGTATCCAAGGCATAATGTCTAATGAATGTGTTTATGGAAGACCATGTGGCTGCCTTACAAATCTGTTCTGCTGAAGCACCCTGTTGTGCTGCCCATGAAGGACCTACCTTACGTGTAGAGTGAGCAGAGACATTAGCCGGAGTAGGGAGATCTGCATGAGAATAAGCTTCTGATATTACCATTCGGAGCCATCTCGCCAGCGTCTGTTTACTAGCAGGCCATCCCCTTCTATGGAATCCGTAGAGGATGAAGAGAGAATCTGTTTTCCTGATGGCGCTAGTACGATCTATGTAGATTCTTAAAGCTCGGACTACATCCAGCGACGCTTCTCCCGCAGATAGTCCCGATACCTGAAAAGCTGGGACTACAATCTCTTTATTCAGTTGAAACTTTGAAACCACCTTTGGAAGATAACCAGATCTCGTTCTGAGAACTGCTCTGTCTGGAAAGGAGACTTACACGATAACGCTCCTAAATCTGACACTCTTCTGGCTGACGCCATTGCCAGTAGAAAAAGCACTTTAGCCGTTAACCATTTAAGATCTGCTCTCTTAAGCGGTTCAAACGGAGGACCCTGGAGGAATTTAAGAACTAAATTCAAATCCCAGGGAGCTGCAGGAGGAACAAATGGAGGCTGAATATGTACAACTCCATGAAAGAAAGTACGTACATCCTGTAATTCAGCAATCTTTCTCTGAAACCATACAGTTAACGCTGATACTTGAACTCTCAAGGAAGCAACTTTCAAACCCTTTTCCAATCATGCTTGAAGGAAATCCAAAATCCTGGATACTTTAAAAGATCTTGGATTCAAACCTTTTACAGTACACCAATGAATATAGGCTTGCCATATTCTATGATACACACGAGCTGAAGAAGGCTTTCTTGCTCTAAGCATCGTATGGATTACTTGTTTCGAAAATCCTCTAGCTTCTAAGATAGAGGTTTCAACAGCCACGCCGTCAAAGACAGACGATCCAGATGACTGTGGCAACAAGGACCCTGCATTAGCAGATCTGGATGTTGAGGGAGCAGTATCGGTGCTTCCACGGACATTCTCAACAGATCTGTGTACCAATGCCTTCTTGGCCAAGCTGGAGCTATTAGAATTATTGCTCCCTTTGCTTGCTTTATTTTTCTCACTACTCTAGGTAGTAGAGATATTGGAGGGAACAGATATGCCAGATGAAATTTCCATTCTACTGACAGTGCGTCTACAAGGACCGCTCCTGGGTCCCTTGTTCTCGATCAATACCTTGGAACTTTGTTGTTTAGACGAGACGCCATGAGATCTATCTCTGGTAGACCCCATCTGTTCACTAGTGTCTGAAACACTTCTGGGTATAATGCCCATTCGGTTTCCTGAATGGTGTGTCGACTGAGAAAATCCGCTTCCCAGTTCAGAACACCTGGGACAAACACTGCTGACAATGCTGGGAGATGGAGGTCTGCCCATCTTAGAATGGGAGTTATGTCCTCCATCAATCTTTTGCTGTGAGTTCCTCCTTGATGATTGAGGTACGCTACTGCTGTCGCATTGTTTGAGCGAATCTGGACCGGTCTTCCTTGCAGACTGTCCTTTGCCTGAACTAGAGCCAAATAAATGGCCCTTATTTCCAAAAGATTTATCGGTAGGCGACTTTCCCTTGCGGTCCATTTTCCCTGGAACCAAAGGCTTCCGAGTACCGCACCCCAGCCTTGCAGGCTGGCATCTGTTGTCAGGACTTGCCATTCTTTTATCCAAAAGGGTCTCCCCTTGTTTAAATGGTCTGTCTGTAGCCACCACGCTAGAGACCTTTTTACGTTTACTGGAAACTTTATCATCTGCTTTTTTATCGTCTGATGATTTCCGTTCCATTTGGTCAGAATAAGGTGCTGCAATGGTCTGGAGTGGAATTGCGCATATTCCACCATGTCGAAGGTTGATACCATCAGACCCAACAGTCACATTGCTGCATGGAGAAAATATATACGTTATGGTAAGAACTTACCGTTGATAACGTGATTTCTCTTATGTCCACAGGTATCCACAGGATAACATCGGGATATTGTCGTGCGACAGCGAAAATGGCACCAACACGGTCACGAGTTTTCTGGCCTCCCAGGATGCATTGGGGCCTCCACTATATAGTCCCGCCCACTGACTCAGTCAGATCAGTTCTTTCCACAGCGATTTTAGGCAGGAACATCAGGCAGAGACCTGTTTAGGCGATAAGAACACACATGCACACCCTTCCATACAAGAAGGAAGAGGTTTTAGTGATTGTCTAGATCCTCAAATCAGATGCGTCAGGGTGGGATCCCTGTGGACATAAGAGAAATCACGTTATCAACGGTAAGTTCTTACCATAACGTATATTTCTCTGGCTGGGTCCACAGGATTATCCACAGGATAACATTGGGATTCCCAAAGCAATTTTAGTGGTGGGGACACTCCTGATTGCACAGGAGGACCTTTCGCCCAAAGTCTGCTTCATGAGAGGCAAAAGTATCCAAGGCATAATGTCTAATGAATGTGTTTATGGAAGACCATGTGGCTGCCCTACATATCTGTTCTGCTGAAGCACCTTTTGTGCTGCCCAAGAAGGACCTACCTTACGTGTAGAGTGTGCAGAGACATTAGCCGGAATAGGGAGATCTGCATGAGAATAAGCTTCTGATATTACCATTCGGAGCCATCTCGCCAGCGCCTGTTTACTAGCAGGCCATCCTCTTCTATGGAATCCGTAGAGGATGAAGAGAGAATCTGTTTTCCTGATGGCACTAGTACGATCTATGTAGATTCTTAAGGCTCGGACCACGTCCAGCGACGCTTCTCCCGCAGATAGTCCCGATACCTGAAAAGCTGGGACTACAATCTCTTAATTCAGGTGAAACTTTGATACCACCTTTGAAAGATAGCTAGATCTCGTTCTGAGAACTGCTCTGTCTGGAAAAAAACGTAGGAAAGGAGACTTACACGATAATGCTCCTAAATCTGACACTCTTCTGGCTGACGCCATTGCCAGTAAAAAAATAACTTTAACCGTTAACCACTTAAGATCTGCTCTCTCAAGTGGTTCAAACAAAGGACCCTGGAGAAATTTAAGAACTAAATTCAAATCCCAGGGATCTGCAGGAGGAACAAATGGAGGTTGAATATGTACTACTCCTTGAAAAAACGTACGTACATCCTGTAAATCAGCAATCTTTTGCTGAAACCATACAGTTAACGCTGATACTTGAACCCTCAAGGAAGCAACTTTCAACCCTTTATCCAATCCTGCCTGAAGGAAATCCAAAATCCTAGCTACTCGGATTGAAATTTTTTCTAGTACACCAATGAATATAGGCTTGCCATATTCTATGATACACACGGGCTGAAGAAGGCTTTCTTGCTCTAAGCATAGTTCGGATTACTTGTTTCGAAAATCCTTTAGCCTCTAAGATAGAGTGTTCAACAGCCACGCCGTCAAAGACAGGCAATCCAGATGACTGTGATAACAAGGACCCTGCATTAGCAGATCTGGACGTTGAGGGAGCAGTATTGGTGCTTCCACAGACATTCTCAACAGATCTGTGTACCAATGCCTTCTTGGCCAAGCTGGAGCTATTAGAATGATCGCTCCTTTTGCCTGTTTTATCTTTCTCACTACTCTGGGTAACAGAGATATTGGAGGGAACAGATATGCCAGCTGAAACCTCCATTCTACTGACAGTGCGTCTACAAGGACAGCTCCTGGGTCCCTTGTTCTCGATCCGTACCTTGGAACTTTGTTGTTTAGTCGAGACGCCATAAGGTCTATCTCTGGTAGACCCCATCTGTTCACCAGTGTCTGGAACACTTCTGGGTGTAGTGCCCATTCGGTTTCCTGAATGGTGTGCCGACTGAGAAAATCCGCTTCCCAGTTTAGTACACCCGGGACAAATACTGCTGACAATGCTGGGAGATGGAGTTCTGCCCATTTTAGAATGGGAGTTACTTACTCCATCAGACTCTTGCTGTGAGTTCCTCCCTGATGATTGAGGTATGCTATTGCCGTCGCATTGTCTGAGCGGATTTGGACTGGTCTTCCTTGTAGATTGTCCTTTGCCTGAACCAAAGCCAAGTAAATGGCCCTTATTTCTAACAGATTCATTGGCAGGCGACTTTCCCTTGCAGTCCATTTTCCCTGGAACCATAGGCTTCCGAGTACCGCCCCCAGCCTTGCAGGCTGGCATCTGTTGTCAGGACTTGCCACTCTTTTATCCAAAAGGGTCTCCCCTTGTTTAAATGGTCTGTCTGTAGCCACCACGCTAGAGACCTTTTAACATTTACTGGAAATTTTATCATCTGCTTCTTTATCGTCTGATGATTTCCGTTCCATTTGGTCAGAATAAGGTGCTGCAACGGTCTGGAGTGGAATTGCGCATATTCCACCATGTCGAAGGTTGATACCATCAGACCCAACAGTCGCATTGCTGCATGGACTGACATTGTCTGGGCGTGCAACGCTTCCCGAGCCATGACCTGCACCTTGACTATCTTTTTCTCTGGTAAGAGAACTTTCTGTAGGTCTGAATCCAATATGGCCCCCAAATGAACCATCCGCTGTGACGGATTCAGGTATGACTTTTCCCAATTTATGAGCCACCCGTGTCTCTGTAAACAAACTATTGTCTGTTGAAGATGGCTCAACAGTAAATCTTGCGACTGTGCTAAGATTAACAGGTCGTCGAGGTATGGGAATATTCTTATCCCTTGTTTGCGCAGACAAGCTGCCATAACCACCATGATCTTGGAAAACACCCTGGGTGCTGTAGCTAGCCCGAACGGCAGAGCTTGGAACTGGAAATGTTCCTGGAGGATGGCAAACCTGAGGTAACACTGATGTGATAGTGCTATAGGCACATGTAGGTAAGCATCCCGTACATCCAGAGATACCATCTAATCTCCCGGTTCCATAGCCAACATTATGGAGCGTAACGTCTCCATGTGGAACTTCGGGATCCATATGTATTTGTTCAACATTTTCAGATTTAGAATTGGTCGGTATGACCCATTTGGTTTTTGGATTAGAAATAGATTGGAGTAAAACCCCTGTCCCCGTTGTGATGGAGGTACTGGGACAATCACACCTGACTGCAGTAATTTTTGGACTGCTTCTTGCAGGGCATTGGCCTTCGACTCTATACGAGACGGGCTGGTGCAAAAAAATCTTTGAGGAGGCTGCCTCCTGAATGGGAACCCATACCCCTGAGATACTACCTTCTACACCCAAGCATCTGCTGTTGACTGTTGCCATATGTGTGTGCAAAAAGAAGGAGTCGGCCCCCAACCCTGTAATCCTCCAGGCGGAGGCCCGTCTCTTCAGGCTGACGGTTTCTGTTCAGGTTTGGAAGCTGGCTTTTTGCTAGCCCGCTGCTTCCTACCCCTGGATTTAAACTGGGGTTGCTTAGGCTCCTCTTTAGCTTTCACTTTGCTTTGCCAACGAAATTAGCAAAATTTTAAACCCTTGGATTTAGGGTTATAAGCAGCCGGAAATCTGACCTTTTTCGATTCAGCCGCTGATTCTAGGATATCCAATAAAGGTTTTCCAAATAATATATTACCGACAAAAGGCAATGCTTCCAATTCTTTCTTGGACTCCGCATCTGCCTTACAGGTCCGTAGCCAAACTGCTCTGCGAGCGACTACTGTCAAGGCTGAAGCTTTAGAAGCAACTGTGCCTACATCAATTGCTGCTTCTTCCAAATACTGGGCAGATTGTCTTAAACGGCAAAGACGATCCTCTTGCTCCCTAGAAGGAGAGGGGATGTCATTCTCTAGTTCCTCTATCCATTCGCCCATTGCCTTTGCTACCCAGGCCGAAGCCATAGCAGGTCTTACCACTGCTCCTACTAGAGAAAAAATATTTTTCAACAGGCTCTCTACCCTTCTGTCTGTGACATCATTCAATGAGGTAGATGACAGTGGTAAGGCAGATTTATGCACGAGTCGCAGAACATGTGCATCTACTTTTGGAGGAACTTCTCTTTTCGAACAATCCACAGCAGGAAATGGATAATAAGAATCCCATCTCTTAGGAATCTTATACTTTTTACTGGGCGCTGCACAAGACTCATCCATCATTTCCGTCAGCTCATCTGACGCTGGGAATTCAGCTTTCACTGATTTTGTTCTTTTCAATACAGGTGCTTTTGCTTTTAACACTGTCTTGGCTGGCTCTTCTAACGAGAGAACAGCCTTTACAGCATTAATAAGTTCAGCTACATCTTCTGAACTAAAGCTCTGCGACTGATCATCATACGGAGTTGAATCTATTGTATCATCATCCGATGTATCATCTTGTGTAGTCTGCCACACAGACGCATCTGTCTTAGTCTTACCTGCCCCTTGGTTGCTTGTAGAAGCTACTGGAACCAAACCATAGGAAGGGAGCTGCATGTATGTGTTCATAGTGTAACCTAACCCTTGAGGTGGTGCTACCGGAGCTAACCTGTCCGCTATTGAAGACAGACTCTTTGCAAACATATTCCATGGTGGCTCTGTTGGTGGTTGAACCAACTCCTGTTTTTTACTTCGCTGAAAAGCGAAACAGTTTGCACACAAACCCTCATAAGTGACCAATTGATTCATATCAATTACCCCTGACTTACAAGATAAGCATGTTAGGGCTGTAGGAGTGCTTGATAAATTCTCCTCATCACTTTTGCCGCTCACAGACATGGTATTAACCTGTTAATGACTACACAATTTGTGACTGAAAATCACCCTATATGTCAGTATATAGAGGTGAGCTCAATCTGACCACAGTGCACCTGATTTGAGGGTCAGAACAGGACTGACATTACACAGAAAAGTCAGCACACATACTAGCAGTCAGTCACATGTTAAAGCATTAGACATTGTCATATGAGAATACAACCTCCATAACAACTTATACATAAGTAGGAAAATTGTACTTCTGTTTTTAAATGGTTCTTTTTCAACATAACATGCAGAAAACACAGTAATATACAGGTCTCATATGCAATAGGTACTAAAAATTAACAATGCATACTAAGAAGTAGAGAGAATTTTTAGTACTGTATACCCTGCCTCCGTAGAGCGGGATACAGGGAGACTCACCACACTTCCATATCCAAGCAAATACGCTCGTAAGACGCTGAGTGGATTCAGACGCTACTGGTGTACACTGCCGCTCCTGATAACTGATAACGGACACGGACACTCACCAACGGACACGGACGCTGAGCGACTTCCACGTGTATGCAGACGCTAAGGCATGCGACTCGGTCTGGGCGGGTTTATCTCCAGTGTACACAACCGCAGCGTCTAAGCTGCGACCGAGTACCTTTGTGGTAGCGTCTGAGCCGGAAGTGAGGTAATTTAGTTCATGAAACGAGAAACACGCGGGAACTGGCCATGAACTCGGAGGAGGGACGGACAGGAGAGCGTCTGAATCCCCCTGTTGACTTAAACTCCCAGGATTGCGGCCTCTAACTAGTCCTGGCGCCTATGATCCCCGGAGCGTAGCGCTGTCGCACTCCAGATGTTCGGCGCATCAACACACTGTTTGTTGTCTCCACCAAAATCAGTGTAGCTGTGTCCTGACCCCTCTAGTAAGAGGAAGTCCATAGACTCACCGTCTCCCCATGCTCCGGCCACAGCCTGGTTACGTCTGCTGGACCTGCTAGAACATCCGACACAGACGCCCGTCGAGACAGCACTGATACCCGAAGGTAAGCGTTGTTGCGACCCGGTGGGGAGTTGTTGGAGCGACTCTTTCTAGTATGCGTTTAAGACGCTGTTAAGAGAAGTCGCTCAAAAAAACAATATAGTAAGTCTATAAAAATAAAATAATAAAAAGCTTGAGGCTGCTCTCAGAGCAGCCCTGTGACCATGCGGCTTCCTGCCGCACCAAGCAAAAAACTGATCTGACTGAGTCAGTGGGCGGGACTATATAGTGGAGGCCCCAATGCATCCTGGGAGGCCAGAAAGCTCGTTACCGTGTTGGTGCCATTTTCGCTGTCGCTCGACAATATCCCAATGTTATCCTGTGGATAATCCTGTGGACCCAGCCAGAGAAAAAAGGATGTGTAAGTGCGCAGTCAGCAGCAGCTGGTAAGGGGACGGTCAGATTCCCCAATATACTAAAGAAGAAAAAACACACAAGGTACCAGCGCTGGCTGTAAAAATGATAAAAGACGGTTTGCTGGATATAAAATTATTTATTAAACCATTAAAAAACCAGGAATCAATTCCTATTACCTAATATTAATAACACTTATGGTCATAGTCTCTCCCTGGATGAGATCTATTATGAATCCACTCTCCTCTGGGACATATGTTGTTACGGCTAGGACAATCTCCAGGCATTCACTGTAACACAAGATAATTACCAGTTCCACAGTAGATGTATATGATGGCATCAGCTTTAGGAAGAGTCCATTGCTAGCTGTATGTGTGGATCAGTTCCTTGTTTGTAGAAATTTCCCAGTGATAGGAACAATGTCCAATTGTAGCCAAAAGTATCAGTGTCCCAATAGATGATGTCGGAGAGTGGTGTCCAGGTGGAAGAATAAGCTCAACGCGTTTCGCTGGAAACAGTGATATCCAGCTTCCTCAGGAGCATAAATTCAGTGTGCATTGGGTATCTATTTATACCCTTCTTGATAAATTGATAGCCTGCTGCATGGACTGACATTGTCTGGGTGTGCAACGCTTCCTGAGCCATGACCTGCACCTTGACTATCTTTTTCTCTGCTAAGAGAACTTTCTGTAGGTCTGAATCCAATATGGCCCCCAAATGAACCATCCGCTGTGACGGATTCAGAGACGACTTTTCCCAATTTATGAGCCACCCATGTCTCTGTAAACAAACTGTTGTCTGTTGAAGATGGCTCAAAAGTAAATCTTGCGAATGTGCTAAGATTAACAGGTCGTCGAGGTATGTGAATATTCTTATCCCTTGTTTGCACAGACAAACTGCCATAACCACCATGATCTTGGTAAACACCCGGGGTGCTGTTGCTAGCCAAAGGGCAAAGCTTGGAACTGAAAATGTTCCTGGAGGATGGCAAACCTGAGGTAACACTGATGAGACAGTGCTATAGGCACATGTAGGTAAGTATCCCGTACATCCAGAGATACCATGTTCCATACCCGGTTCCATAGCCAACATTATGGAGCGTAACGTCTCCATGTGGAACTTTGGAATCCAAATGTATTTGTTCAACATTTTCAGATTGAGAATTGGTCGATATGACCCATTTGGCTTCTGGATCAGAAATAGATTGGAGTAAAACCCCTGTCCCCTCTGTGATGGCGGTACTGGGACAATCACACCTGACTGCAGTAATTTTTGGACTGCTTCTTGCAGGGCATTGGCCTTCGACTTTATACGAGACGGGCTGGTGCAAAAAAAATCTTCGAGGAGGCTGCCTCCTGAATGGGAACCCATACCCCTGAGATACCACCTTCTGCACCCAAGCATCTGTTGTTGACTGCTGCCATATGTGTGCAAAATGAAGGAGTCGGCCCCCAACCCTGGAATCCTCCAGGCGGAGGCCCGTCTCTTCAGGCTGATGGTTTCTGTTCAGGCTTGGAAGCTGACTTTTTGCTAGCCCACTGCTTCCTACCCCTGGTTTTGAACTGGGGTTGCTTAGACTCCTCTTTAGCTTTCGCTTTGCTTTGCCAACGAAATGAGTAAAACTTTGAACCCTTAGACTTAGGGTTATAAGTAGCCGGAAATCTGACCTTCTTTGATTCAGCCTCTGATTCTAGGATATCAGATAATGGTTTCCCAAACAATATATTACCAACGAAAGGCAATGCTTCCAATTCCTTCTCGGATTCCGCATCTGCTTTCCAGGTACGTAGCCAAACTGTTCTGTGAGCGGCTACCGTCAAGGCTGAAGCTTTAGAAGCAACTGTACACATATCAATTACTGCTTCCTCTAAGTATTGGGCAGATTGTCTTAAACGGCTTAAATTATACTCTTGCTCCCTATTAGGAGAAGAGATGTCATTCTCAAGTTCCTCTATCCATTCGCCCATTGCCTTTGCTACCCAGGCCGAAGCCATAGCAGGTCTTACCACTGCTCCTACTAGAGAAAATACATTTTTCAAGAAACTATCTACCCTTCTGTCTGTGACATCATTTAGTGAGGTAGATGACAGTGGTAAAGCAGATTTATGCACAAGTCGCAGTACATGTGCATCTACTTTTGGAGGAACTTCTCTTTTCGAACAATCCGCAGCTGGAAATGGATAATAAGAATTCCATCTTTTCGGAATCTTATATTTTTTACTGGGCGTCGCCCAAGACTCACCCATCATTTCCGTCAGCTCATCTGACGCTGAGAATTCAGTTCTCACTGATTTTGTTAGTTTAAACACAGGTGCTTTCGATTTTAACACGGTCTTGGCTGGCTCTTCCAAAGAGAGAACAGCCTTCACAGCTTCAATAAGTTCAGCAACATCCTCTGAACTAAAATTCTGCGACTGATCATCATACGGAGTATTTGAATATACTGTATCATCATCTGTTGTATCATCTTGTGTAGTCTGCCACATAGACGTATCTGTCTTAGTCTTACCTGTCCCTTGGTTGCTTGTAGAGGCTACTGGAACCAAGCCGTAGGAAGGGAGCTGCATGTATGGGTTAATAGTGTAACCTAACCCTTGAGGGGGTGCTACCGGAGTTAACCTGTCCGCTATTGAGGATAAAGTCTTTGCGAACATATTCCATGGTGGCTCTGTTGGTGGCTGAACCAACTCCTGTTTTTTACTTTGCTGAAAAGCAAAACAGTTCGCACACAACCCCTCATAAGTGACTAATTGGTCCATACCAATTAACCCTGTCAAACAAGATAAGCATGTTAGGGATGTAGGAGTGCTTGATAAATTCTCATCACTTTTGCCGCTCACAGACATGGTAATAATCTGTTAATGACTATACAATTTGTGACTGAAAATCACCTATATATGAGTATATAGAAGTGAGATCAATCTGACCACAGCCGTGCACCTGAATTGAGGGTCAGAACAGGACTGACATTACATAGAAAAGTCAGCACACATACTAGCAGTCAGTCACATGTTAAGGCATTAGACATTGTCATATGAGAATACAACCCCCATAACAACTTACAAGTAAGTAGGAAAATTGTACTTCTGTTTTTAAATGGTTCTTTTTCAACATAACATGCAGAAAACACAGTAATACACAGATCCCATATGCAATATGTACTAAAAATTAACAATTCATACTAACAAGTAGAGAGAATTTTTAGTAGTGTATACCCTTCCTCTGTAGAGCGGGATACAGGGAGACTCACCACACTTCCATAACCAAGCAAATACGCTCGTAAGACGCTGAGTGGATTCAGACGCTACTGATGTACACTACCGCTCTTGTATAACTGATAACGGACACAGTCGCTCCCTGTTGACACGGACGCTCAGCGACTTCCACATGTATGCAGATGCTAAGGCCTGCGACTCGGTCTAGGCGAGATCTCTAGTGTACACAACCGCAGCGTCTAAGCTGCGACCGAGTACCCTCGTGGTAGCGTCTGAGACGGAAGTGAGGTCATTCAGTTCATGGACGGGAGACGAGCGGAAACTGGTCATGAACTCGGAGGAGGGACGGCCAGGAGAGCGTCTGAATCCCCCCGTTGACTTAAACCCTAAGGATCGCGGCCTCTACCTAGTCCTGGAGCCTATGATCCCTAGAGCGTAGCGCTGTCGCAATTGAGATGTTCGGCGCATCAACACACTGTGTAGCTGTGTCCGGACCCCTCTAGCTGTGTCCGGACCCCTCTAGTAAGAGGAAATCCATAGACTTACCTTCCCCCCATGCTCCGGCCACAGCCTGGTTACGTCTGCTGGACCTGCTAGAACATCCGACACAGACGCCCGTCGAGACAGCACTGTACCGCGAAGGTAAGCGTTGTTGCGACCCGGTGGGGAGTTGTTAGAGCGACTCTTTCCAGTATGCGTTTAAGACGCTGTTAAGAAAAGTCGCTCAAAAGCAAAACAAAACATAGTAAGTCTCTAAAAATAAAATAACAAAAGCTTCAGGCTGCTTTATCTACAGCAGCCCTGTGACCATGCGGCTTCCTGCCGCACCAAGCAAAAAACTGATCTGACTGAGTCAGTGGGCGGGATTATATGGCGAGGCCCCGATGCATCCTGGGAGGCCAGAAAGCTCATGACCATGTTGGTGCCATTTCCGCTGTCGCTCAACCATATCCCGATGTTATCCTGTGGATAATCCTGTGGACCCAGCCAGAGAAAAAAATTATTTTACAGCTAGTATGTGTAATACTTGTGTAACATGCGCTTTTGAGGCATAAATTATTTTTTGAACCCCCGGTCCAACGACCTTTACAGACTTTTTAAGAGCCTGTCCTGTCTGGTAACAGCCACTTCTGAGGTAATATTTGTCAGTGTGGACAGGCAAACTGGTGTCTTTCTTACTAAATTGTAATGCATACACTGCTCACAAAATAGAGATCCTGCTAATGCAGCATTTTCCCGCCATTTTCTCACAGCAAAATAACACACACACACACACACACACACACACACACACACACACACACACACACACACACACACACAAATAAAACAAGTCTCAAACACACACACACAAATAAAACAAGTCTCAAACACTAGTGTACCCAGATAGTAACATTAGAAGGCACAGAGAAGGAAGAACCAGCACTCTTTGTTAATTGAGATCTTAGCTAGCCAGAATTATTCCGGAATCCACCAGCAATGATCTGGTTTTAATGTTAACCGCTTCCCCACATATATCCCCTACTGTTATGACAGTCTTGGATTTGTGAGGTATGCTCAGGCTGTGGTGTTAATGCAGCCACACTGCCTATCTGTAACATCGGTCACAGTATCTCTCTTTATGCAGAGCAGTGTGAGTCTGTGCCGAGATTTGAACTCGGGGTCCCGGTTTTTACTCACCAATCTTCTCATTTACAGCTCTGTTAGGGGAGGCGGCAGGCTGCGGGTCCCAACGCTAGTTCTCTATCTGACTGCGGTGGAAGTACCCTCAGGACAGTCCTGTCAGCCGGGGACCCGGGGCCATACCTCTCTATTAGGCCCCCTTCCCTAAGTCCCACAAAACAGACAGGTAGTTAACAGCTACCCTGTCTGAAAATAATAAAGTTTAAAATTAATATGAAGAAAAACTCTGGCGCCCTCCAGAGATGACACAGGGTCTGAGGGCACATTTTTCTAAACTGAGCTGTGGGAGGGGGCATAGAGGGGAGGAGCCAGTACACAGTCAGTTGAAGATTTCTTAAAGTGCACCGGCTCCAGCGGACGCATCTATACCCCATTGTACTAAGCATTCTGGGAGGCCGAAAACTTTTGATCGTTGGTGCCAATCCGCTGACGCTACCTTATATCCCAATGTATATACTGTGCATAATCTGTGGACCCTGCAGGAGAAAGGGCAAACTTTGAACTTGTTGGTTTATATTATAAAGTGCAAAAAGACTTTGAACCAACAGATTTACCCGTTGCCGATTAATGGATTAATGAGAAAATTTGAAAATACCAACCATGTTTTAATTACTTAGACAGTCCTTTAAATTGCGAAAACAATTTAAACCATGCCTTGCATATAGCCAAAAACAGACCAACCCTATAAAATGGTAATATAATTAACAGCCTGCCATGGTAACAAGTTGATTGCTAGGTTTCTTACAAACTTGTTTTGGTATTTTTCAACCAAGTTTTAAGGACATCAACCACAGTGGCTTAGTTTTGTTGCTCTGGAATGACATAGCTTATATCTGTATCACATAGCCTCGAAAAAAATTAATATCTGATATAAAAACATGAGTGAAACACACAAAAGAAACAAACAGACTTATTTAACAATGAGACCGTGTTTGGAGTGTATCCGTCTGCGGATCCACTCTGTCAGTACCTACATTGGTTACCAGTATTCTACCATATTAAATATAAAATACTTTTGCTTATATACAAGGCTATTAACCAAACGGCATCAACATACATCTCTTCACTCATTTCAAAATATCTTCTTGCCTGACCTCTCCGCTCTGCACAAGATCTGCATCTCTCATCCACACGCATTACATGCTCCAACTCAAAATTACAGGACTTAATCCAGTCTGCGCCCACTCTGTGGAATATCCTCCCATGCACAATAAGACTCACCTCTAGTCTCCAACCCTTCAAACGTTCCCTGAAAACTCACCTCCTCAGACAAGCTTATCAAATTCTGGACCCGCCCACATAACCTTCAATGCCTCCCTGTCTAATTACATCCCCTCTGTACAGTCCACAGATAACCTCACATATTTTGTCTTTCTTCACTTTCACACCCCCTTAACCCTTGGCCAACATTGCTGGGTGACCATATCATACAGCCCATTAGGAACCTTTGCAATCTGGTGGACCATTATGCAATAGGTAGCATCTATCCTTGTGTATCAATGCCTATTTCCCTACAGATTGTAAGCTTGCGAACAGGGTCTTTCTACCTCTATGTTTGTCTCTTTTTTCCCCACCGTTTTGTTCTATTACTGTTGTTCCAATTGTAAAGTGCGAATATGCTGCACTATATGAGAAACTGTTAATAAATAAAAAATAAGTTTTGTGTGTTCAATTGAGAAATAAAACCGAAGCATAAGAGAAAGGTTTTGTTTATAAAAAAAAAATAGATTTCAGTCAGGAATGTAGTATAATTCCTTTTTAATTAGCATGTTTCTTTTTAACTAGTTAGAACCACAAGATATATGCTTATACTAAAGATAAGAATATGAGACAAAAAAATGTTGACTAATTATATTTTGCAGGTGTTCATTGTCAAATGTATCTTGTCCAAGGCCAATAAATATCTTTGTAATCTATAAATGACTTCTTGTCAATAAGCAAGAATTATGCTTTTTGAAAGAATGTATTTATTTTGCTTAGTAATGTAGGCAATACTGCCTTCTATTGTTGAATTATGTAATGCATACGTAATGTTTAAAACTAATTGTTGAGGCATGTGAAGTTTGAAATCAGATAACAATGAGTGAACTATATAATCCTTTTCACATGGAATAAAGAATCCGTGATTTTAGAAACACACAGAGCTGGTCTTGTTAAATTACTCTGGCCAGTACGGATGGTGTAATGGTTAGCATTACTGCCTCACAGCACTGAGGTCATGGGTTTGATTCCCACCATGGCCCTAACTATGTGAAGTTTGTATATTCTCCCCGTACTTGCGTGGGTTTCCTCCGGGTACTCCGGTTTCCTCCCACAATCCAAAACCATACTGGTAGGTTAATTGAATCCCAACAAAATTAACCCTAGCGTGAAAGTGTGTCTGTGTGTACATGTGGTAGGGAATATAGATTGATTGTAAGCTCCACTGGGGCAGGGACTGATGTGAATGGCCAAATATTCTCTGTAATGCGATGCGGAATGTGTGCGCGCTATATAAATAACTGGTAATAAATAATAATAAATTACTCTCTGTGGCCACATCTGTATGCTGATCTGAAGGCTGACATTGCTTGCTGTAATACAGTGAACTGAGGGGTGACAGAAGCCCCAGCTTTATCACTTCTTTAGCAAACTGTTGTCACTGTACTGCTTACTCCATCTATTGGCAAGAGCAATACGGTGAAGCCTTCCAGGCACTGCTTGATGAATGTCATGCACAGACTGGCTGTTGCACATGCCCATGACATAGCGACCCACCGCTGGCAGTGATTAGCCAACAGCAACAGAGCAGAAGACACTGTTGCTGCAGAGGATGTTGCAGGACCTCGATGGAGATGTAAGTAATGCTAAATACTAACGTCATATTTGTTAGTATCACTGTGATACTAAATGAAATATGCAGCTGATAATATGTGTTGTTATTACATGGGACCCATTCCATGAAAATTAGTAAAAATGTCCCACATGTGACACTGTAAAAAAAAAAAAAAAAAAAAAAAAATGTAGCTTTGTATATTTTGGAGTTTTCAACATATGTTGACAACTTAAATTTTAACTTTTAGGTTTTCATAAAAAAAAAAAAAAAAAAAAAAAAAGCAAAACCTCTTAATGTGGAATTGAGGGGAATTATCGAGAAATTTACTTTAGTAAACAGTGTTGGACTTGGCTTGTCTTGTACATGAGAGCTACATTTTGTGGTATGGTGTTGGCTACAATGTAGAAAATATTTTTTTTTCTACCTAACAAAAAAAAAAAGCTTACTTAGGTGTTTTGATATTACACCCATCTTTTTCTAAAAAAATACAAAATCCTTGTCTCAAGTTTTAGAAAAAAATAATAATAATAATAATGTTAACACGTGTACAAATGACCCGAACGTGATCGTAGAACAGGACCGTAACTAGGTGTGTGCAAATGGTGCATTGCCAACAGTGCATATGCACTGTGGGCGTACCATCTGGCAGCACCACCCGCACGGCCAGCCGCTCGCCATGTCTCTCCCTCACTAACTGCCTCCTGTTGCTGCAGCTCTTGTATGTAGTTGTGTGCGCTCAGCTCCTCAGCTGCTGAGCACACCCACCATACAAGTAGCGGCGGACTGGGCATGGGGACAGATGCCCCCTGGCCGGTCCCATTTTCAGCAACACGGGCCGGCCACTGAGAGCTGCAGTGTTGCAGTATGGAGCTGTTTGCAGAGGAAGTGCCTGTGAATGTCCGGTCAGTGAAGACATGAGGCCCCGTCCCCTCTCCGTCTCTGTGTGCTTTCTGTTATCAGTCAGTGCGGCCAAGTGCTTGCCGCGAATGAAGACCTGACAGCACTGTGGTGTGCCCCGCCAGTCCGAAGCCCTACTCTTTGAATGTAATCCACCGCCCCCCCCCCCCCCCCTCCTCCTCCTGTCTCCGGCACCTGTCTTCTCTTCTCCCCAGGCTCCCACCTCCTTCTGTGGGCGCTGCTGCTTTTTCTTGCACACAGTACCAAAATGTCTCGTTGAGGCACTGCCGTGGAATGGCCCTATATAGCAAAAGCTTCTTAAGGGATAATACCTTCTAGGACTCCCACATTTAGAGGGGAATTAAATTAGCCACCGTAAATTCCATGGCTAATTGATCACTGGGGGCTAATTCAATTAGCACTGACCACCGGCAGTATTGCCAATTTTTTATCTCCTGCCCAGAGGCAGGAGAGAATAGAATTGTTGATAATGGACCAGTTTTTGCGGCCGCTAAAACAATTGGATCTGGGAACATATAATGGATCCTGTGTGTTTTTGTGCGAAAATGTGGTAATTGAATTCCCCCCTAAAAAGGGACATTGCCTCCTTTTTCTCTTATTTACCTTTGTTGCACTGAATTACATTGCACAGAGAGGAAAGTAGATGGACCAAGCGTTGGTTGGAGACAGATACATTGGAGAAGTTGCCCAAAGCACCCAGTCCACCTCTAACTCATTTATCTTGAAGAACCTATAAAATGACAGAAGCGGACTGGCTGCTTTGAGCAACTTCTCTACTTAATCTCTTGTCAAGGCTTCATACATCTGCCTCAGATGCTCTACTGTTAAAGACATATTATAGGATGAAAGGGATGCGGGGACAGGATGCTGACGGTCATGTGACCAACGGCAGAATCCCAACGCCACTTGGAATCCCGGCGCTGGAACACCGACATCTCGAATGTAAGTAACGGGGTGATGGTTAGGGCCGGGGGCCTAGGGTTAGCCCTCGTCCCCCCGAATCTTAGCCCTAGCTGCCACCCCAGGCGGGTAGTGTAGGGGGGCAGGGGAGTGGTAAAATAATTATCCCGTTCCCTGTCGGCATTCTAATTGTCGGGTTGCCGGTGTCAGTCATGTGACCACTGGCATCCCGACCGCCGGTATAATGAATCATACCCGGATAAAATTAACAGGTAGTACGAATGATCAAACATAAAATTATAATTTAACTTAATATAATCATACAAAAGTATCTGACATAATTAGAAAAAGTAATTACATAAGCATATTTGACTGAAAAATTGGTCAGCATGATAGGTATACACAATCACAGTCACCGTTAGAGAAGTCAGGCCCCAAGATGGATATTTGGGGACCCACCAACAGATGCAGCACTGCTGAAGGTAGCATAGCCACACTAGGATTTGGGAGCTGCTGTGACTCTTTAGTGTGAAGCCTGGCCCCCTTCCCCTTTTAGCACCCCTGAACACAATCACCCTGTAAAATTTTACTATATGAGGGGTATTTCATAAGTAGCTGGTGGCGCATGTAAAGGTTAGGAATTTGCATTGACAGGTCCAGTAGCAGATTTTTATGTAAATTAATACTTAACACGTGGGGGTACAATGTAAAATTAGCTATTTTGCAGTCCTCATGTGCCCCCGTTACGGGCTGTCCCACCACATACCCACAGCACATTGCCACCATAGCTCCAAACCGAATTGCCCCAGTACAATACTTCCATATTGTAGCTTTTGAACAGCAGATGTCTCATACAGAAAACTATACATTAACCCAATAGAGTACATATACTTACAGTATTTATTATAGATTACCCTTTCTACACATTCTATTAATGAGTATAAGGTCATCACATGAATCCCAAGCTCTCCGTAGAAACTAAGGAGACAGGGCCTACTGGAAAATAACTAGAATGAGGGCAGATACATGGGTTTAATTTCAACCACGGCTCTGTGTGGAGTTTGTATATTCTCCCTGTGCTTGCATGGGCTTCCTACAGGAACTCTTGTTCCCTCCTGCAATCCAAAATTATTCTGGAAGATTAATTGTCTCCCTACAAAAATTAACCCTCATTTGTACATGTACATTTAGGGCAGACTAGAAAGATGGGCCAAGTGGTTCTTCTCTGCCGTCAAATTCTGTTTCTATGTTTATGCAACGTAAGGGTTTTTAAGTACCGTAGGAAGTTGGAGGGTGTAGAGCACAGTTTATAGCTAGTTTTCACAACAGTAGACTGTGTGAAAAAAGGTGTATATTGCAATAACACTTTTCCAGACTCTACTATTATAAACTAGATTGTGTAAAACTGCATTTTCATTCACTTTAATCCATAAAATAACGAGTGCTTATGGAGTATAATACACAAGAGAAATGAAAAGCTGACAATTGTTCTATCCTTTCCCTAAAGCTACTATGATGACACAATTTTTCTATTATCTCTGTTTAATGCTGCAATTTTTTTTATATTTCTCACTGTAATTAGTGAATCTCAAATAAAATAAAAAAGAACACCCTAAAACAGCAAACATGATGTACAGGGAGATTTTAATTTGCTACTTAAATCAAAAAGGTTAATTAATCATCCCTTCAACATAATGAGTGTTCACACTGTTACTCAATGGCAGGTGTTTATTGTGTCATATACACTGCTGCCTACAGGTATTTCTTCAGATGTCGGTGCACCTGCTTTGTGACAGAGAAAAATTATAAATCCTTCTAAAAAGAAAATAAAAAAACAAAACAAACCTCAAATGTATTCCTTTTCTTTAGGTGAAGGGACAGAGCATTACCTAGCAGGCTGAGAAAAGGCACTGGGAATTTTTTAAGGAAAGTCCCCAGAGCCATCAAATTCAGCACTGTCAAGTGTCTGCACCAGAAGAAAACAAAGGGATCTGTAAGCTGCATACAAATTAAATAGCTACAAGTACTGTATGCCAAGCACATATTTAGACATAACGGAGGGAAAAAAGCTGGTAAGCGCAAAAAACCCCAAAAGGTAGCGTTTTAAACTGTATCTGGGTTACAAATTCATCACCTTATGGCAAATAATAATGTTTGTCTACATCATTAAAATGTAGAATAATGCATTAAGTAAGTGGCTGCTAATCTCACCTAGTCTACCAGAGACACTGATATATTTGGTCCTGGCCAGAAATACCAATAACCTGTTAGTACAGATATGCATTTCAGAGCTACACATATACACTGCAGCACTCAGACCACTGTGAGGCTGGCAGAATGTGAGAACAGACGCACTGTGTTACAAAGAATATTTAGGTTTACCACTATAATAGATTTCAGTCTCTACTTTCTGTAAGTACATTTTTGAAGATTTACTTCTCACAACTTGCGCATTCAAAAAACGGCCAGAAATTGGATTACATCAAACAAATGTTCATCAAACAAAAAACAAAGCACAAAACAAACAAACAGACAAACAAACAAACAAACAAACAAACAGACAGACAAACAGACAGACAAACAGACAAACCCTATCAGACTAAAATTATCAGATTATCAAAAATTTTGAAAAAAAAAGGGGATACGGCTGGACAATATTCCCCTATGTGCCTCAAATGCCCTATGTGTTACATGCCCCACAAGCGTGTTCAACTACATGCTCCTCTGTGTCCCCCCATACATTGCACAATATTATAACACTTCACCACTGCACTACATTCCTCTATCCACTGCACTACATCACTATACTACATCCCCTGCATGCTGAACTACATCACTACACTACATGTCCCTATACATACCCTATATGCTACACTACATCCCCTTATATGCTACACCACATCAGTGCACTACATGCCCCTATATACTGCAATACATTACTACACTACATAAGCTATATGGTACTCTACATCACTGTACTACACCCCCCTATAAGCTACACCAAATCCCCCCATCTGGAATGCAAAGCTATGTTGATACTGCTAACTGCAAGCACAGTGCGCTTCTATAGCTTGTACGGTGCACCGCATGCTAGTCGCAGCACTGCATGGCAAAGAAGAGAGGTTAAGACAGAAGTCGACATGGGAGAGATCCCATGTACTGGAGCTCACCCACACAGCATCGGAGCCAGCTGCGGGCAGACAGGTGGGTCAGATATATTGTCCTGGGAGCTGTCTACTGTCTCACTGGAGCAGCACAGCACTGCTGGTAAAGAAAAACTAAAAAATCCTGCTCCCCCTCCCCCTCCTTCCCTAGTTACGGCCCTGTTAATGATGACCTCAATGCTGAGACAAACAGGTAGGTACTTTTCCATCATGCAATACCATCAGGGAGGCGTCTGATTGGCTCCAAATTTATTCTGCAGCTGGACAACAACCCCAAACATATAGCCAATTGCATTAAGAACTATCCTCAGTGTAAAGAGCCTGGAACAAGGAATCCTGGAAGTGATGATATGGACCCCATAGAGCCCTGATCTCAACATCCTTGAGTGGTCTGGGATTATATGAAGAGACAGAAGGATCTGAGCAAGCCTACATCCACAGAAGATCTGTGGTTAGTTCTCGAAGATGTTTGGAACAACCTCCCTGCCGGCTTCCTTCAAAAGCTATGCAAGTGTACCTAGAAAAATGTATGCTGTTACGAAGGCAAAGGGTGGTCATAGTAAATATTGATTTGATTTAGATTTATCTTCTGTTCATTCACTTTGCATTTTTTTAATTAATAACAATAAACCACTAAGTCTTCTGTTTTTTAAACCATTCTTACTATGCAGCATTTTTTCTACACCTACCTAAAACTTTGCACAGTACTGTACATTGGGGTCATTCCGAGTTGATTGCTTGCTAGCTACTTTTAGCAGCCATGCACACGCATAGTATTTTCGCTTTGCAAGTGTTCAAACGCGTGTGCAGCCGAGCGGGACGAAAAAGTTTTTTGCAGTTTCTGAGTAGCTCTGGACTTACTCAGCCGCTGCGATCACTTCAGTCTTTTTGGTCCCAGAACTGACGTCAGACACCCTCCCTGCAAACGCTTGGACACACCTGCATTTTTCCAAACACTCCCTGAAAACGGTCAGTTGCCACCCATCAACGCCCTCTTCCTGTCAATCTCCTTGCGTTCAGCTGTGCGAATGGATTCTTCGTTAAATCCATCGCCCAGCAACGATACGCTTTGTACCCGTACAATGCGCCTGCACATTGCGGTGCATACGCATGCGCAGTAGTAACCTGTTCACTGCGCTGCGAAAAACGGAAGCGAGCGATCAACTCGGAATGACCCCCATTAAGCAGTCATGGCTACAAAAATGCAATTGCATCAATTACACTGGTGAAATGATTGTATGATTCTTTGACTATTATTTAACAATAATTATTTACCTGAAAACCACACCCACCTCAAAGTTTTCTCCATGCTGCTCCCCACTTATGGAACTCCCTACCTTGCATCAGCTAACACTCTCTCAACCTTCAATCACACTCAGAAACACTCCTTTGCTATAGCATATACTATCCCCCTTTTGCTGCACCCCTGCATGTTCTATCAGCTCTATTATCATGACCATTCCAGAAACTTCTATTGTGTCAGCATTGTTCTCTCCTGATATACTATATCTGAGGCCTCTCATGTCTGCGCCTACTTGTTACCCTTGTCTGTGCTAGTTTTATGTGCAACTGTATTTGTGTGTTTTGAAAGTATAACTGTCCACCCAAGACAGTTGGCAAGATGGTAGGAACACCTGCAGCGTGGGGCGAGCGCTAGAAAGCCCCTTGCGGACTTGCTACGCTGCAGGCACTGTGGCTTGCAGCGCGCTCCACAGGATCTATTCTCCTTCTACAGGTGTCGTGGACACCCACAGAGGAAGAAAAGCCTGTGGCGCAGATATGTCAGCGGTGGGATCTCACTGCCTGTCAGGATTCCAGCACCAGCATTGTGACAGCTGGGACCCCAACAGACGTTCTCGTGACCCCAAAGTGCTTAGTTTTAGCATACTAGATCAGGTCTGGCCACATGTGGCTCTCTAGCTATTGTGAAACTAACATACCACAGCATGCCTTGCCACAGTTTTGGCATTCACTAGTTGCAAAATTGTGGCAGGGCATGCTGGGACATGTAGGCCAGGACTGTACCAGGTAGTAAGGAGTTGGGGTAATACCACGATTCATATATCCATAGCCACATTCAAACAAACCTTTAGAGTAGCTTATGATTACTCTATGCATTCTAGGTTTTAATTTTTAGGTCTGTGTGGCCTGTGTATTGCTGTATTAATCTTCTGTTTTATGTTTATTGTTTTGGTGTCTGTAAAGCGCTTTGAGTCCTGTTTGGAGAAAGAGCGCGATATAAATACAATTATTAATTATTAGTAGATGAATTTGTATAAGTCTATACATTAAAAAAAATTCTATGCATCAAAGCTGGCAAAGCTCCTACAGCTTTTGTATATTTAATATTTTATTCATTATCAGTATTTTTGTTTATTGTGGTCATTGTGTAATCCCGGACCTGGAAAGAAGAATTAATTAGTATTTCAGAATTCCCACCAGGCGGTTGCTGCAAATTGTCACCAAACTGTCTGAAATATCTTCTTTCCTTTTCAGATATTAAACAATTACCAAATTAAAATTTTATGTGCAGTTCTTCTATAGCTGCTATTAGATTTGCTCTTTCAAGATAGCAGCCCTTTAAAATGTGTGACATATGGATAGGACCGATAAAGAGAGATGAAGCAGTGCAACTCTCCAGTACTTTGAGATAGTTATTCTCAGATAGATTTCCTTGTTTACTATAATACACAATTGAATATTGTACCATAGCCCCCAGTGAAGGGCTTGACAGTCACAAAGAAAAGTGATCACAATATAATAGGAAAACCAGTATGTGTTATTGCCTAATGAGTTCCTGACAAACCCACCCCCTCCTCCGTTCGTTATCATCAGGTACTCACCACAGGCTGTTTCGTAATGTCTACTAGATCTTTAATGTTGTAATACTGATGCTTTTCAAAGGCAGAAAACAGCATGTCCAGAACCTGCTGCTTGTCCACGCGGGAACGCTTGCCATCGTCTTTCTTCTTCTTTTCATACTCAATCTGTACAGAAACATTATGTTAAACATTTGCACATACAAATAAAGTGTTCTAGTACAGTAAATGTATTACACATACACATCCTTTAGAAACAGAAAACGGCACTAAAAACGGGCCTAAGCCATTAACTCTATCCACAAACTACTAGTTAGCTGCTCTTCACTAATGCTGCTTTATAAACAACTCTAACCACTAGTTGGGGATGGTCTTGAGTAAAGATGTGTGTTGGGGGTGCTCTACCTCCAATAGCCTTAGCTCTTATGCATTACACAAACAGCAACTTATGCTCTATGCTTTCAGGAATATGGGTACACCTGACTTTCACTTTTTATTAGGGGAAAGTGTTGTCCTTGACTTAATGAGCTGTACCCCAATTTCCCCAACTGAAAATTCCCATTTTCATTCAAGGGTCTTTATGAGTTTCCCCCATACCTAGCAAGCTGCAGTCTCTCTTCCTGACACGAGGCGGATCTATAATGACACGAGAACTGGCAGCAACACAGGGTCACATATATAGGACTGATATAATTAAAGTTACTTCAAATATCACCAGGCCACACCTACAGCAAGCTATACATCCCCATTGTAGACGCAACATACCAACAAGCAGACCTCCCCAAACAATGCTAGGTAGCTGTGGGTTGGGGTAACTCATGGTAAGGCTTTCTTCCTGCAGCTGTGCCACCATCCCTACCATGACCAATGTCATACTGTACCTTCAGACATCAGTGGTATAAAAGTGTACTGGTATCAAAATGATGCCTATTCTTTCCACCTTATAACAGTTTACATTATGTCACATTCCTTATATATATCTATATTGTGGAAACAACGTTCTTCAACTAAATATGATAAATGCTTTTGCATTTAGTATCAGCTTTATTATCTTTCCAAGCACGTGTCTGTATTATTTAAGATAAATGGTTAATAAATACCGACAGCTATGAAACTAGATAGACATGGTTAAGGACGTCTAGTAATTAAAGTGAACAATAACACATTTCACATTTGTATTCAAACAATTAGCTTGAATCCCACACATGACATGATGCTCCAAATTATGCAACTGCAGATGGAACCTCCTAATAGACTTGAGCAATATTTTGATACATTAATTAAGGAAAGGACTCTAGAAAAAGGAACCAGGTGCAATTTGCAAAGATTTGTAAAACTGGCTATGTACTTACCATTCTTGGGCATACAAGCCAACATAGTTGCAAGGGTAAATCCAATTTATGGATGGATACTCAAGTCTGCAGGCTTGCCATGCCGGGATACAATACATACTGTATACTGGCATCTGGCATGGAAACACAAACACCCTTGGAGAGACAATGTGCTACAGCATACAATCCGCACACAGCAACTGCTGCATCATCATGCACAGTGCACTATGGGGGTCATTCCAAGTTGATCGCTAGCTGCCGTTGTTCGCAGCGCAGCGATCAGGCAAAAAAATCGACACTTCTGCGCATGCGTATGGCGCGCAGTGCGCATTCACGATGTACTTTCACAAAAGCCAATGCAGTTTCACACAAGGTCTAGCGACGCTTTTCAGTCGCACTGCTGATCGTGAGTGATTGACAGGAATGGGGCGTTTCTGGGAGGTAACTGACCGTTTTCCGGGAGTGTGCTGAAAAACACAGGCGTGCCTGGGGAAACGGGGGAGTGGCTGGCCGGACGCAGGGCATGTTTGTGACGTCAAAACAGGAACTAAACAGACTGAAGTGATCGCTAGCTAGGAGTAAGTCTCGAGCTACTCTGAAACTGCACAATCTTTTTTTGTAGCAATGCTGCGATCCTTTCGTTCGCACTTCTGCTAAGCTAAGATACACTCCCAGAGGGTGGCGGCCTAGCGTTTGCACTACTGCTAAAAGCAGCTAGCGAGCGAACATCTCAGAATGAGGGCCTATGGGGGTAATTCCAAGTTGATCGCAGCAGGATTTTTGTTAGCAATTGGGCAAAACCATGTGCACTGCAGGGGAGGCAGATATAACATGCGCAGAGAGAGTTAGATTTGGGTGGGGTGTGTTCAATCTGCAATCTAATTTGCAGTGTAAAAATAAAGCAGCCAGTATTTACCCTGCACAGAAACAAAATAACCCACCCAAATCTAACTCTTTCTGCACATGTTATATCTGCCTCCCCTGCAGTGCACATGGTTTTGCCCAATTGCTAAAAAAAAAATCCTGCTGCGATCAACTTGGAATTACCCCCTATATGCACATCTATTTACCACCACACCCTACACAGATTCCTAACCTACTGTATATTTGCATTGCTCAGAGGCAATGTTATGTGGAGCAGATGGGCTGCTTAAAACAAATACAGCCACTAATTGCAGAAAACTGGCAATCACTGCCTGACAGCCAGCAGCAAAAAGGGAACATCGGACAAGAAAATCCCCAAACACGAAAATATAACTGTAGCAATTCGCCTACAATAAGGAACACTGAAATGGGAACACGATTGCGTGTGTAAATCACTACATCTCAGCGAAATAACATTAGGGAGGAAAAAGTGGCATCACTGCTAATATAGATATTAAAAATACAGTCAAGGGAATATTATGTCAATTTTGCAGTCAGCACATTTATTGGTGGACAAGTATCCAGAAATGCTTCACTTCATAATGATTTGGTTTAAGTACATTCTATGTATGCAGATGGAATACAAGAGTTACTTGCAGGGAGCAGTAATTGGGGATGCAGAACGTAATCACAGAGTATTGGCTAGTAAGAATTTCCAAGTTAGGTCACATGCTGCTTTCACATCGCAAATCCTGCTTTTAAAATGTTTCTTAAAACTGGTCTTAAAACGGGTCTGAGCAGTTAAACCTCTTTCACATCGCATGTTGTAACCGGTATATTACCATTTCATTATCGTTTTGGTACCTTTCACACTGAACCCGTTTCACCCATAGAAAACAGTGGTTGTCATTTCCTGTTATGGTCGTGTACTTTGTGAAAGTTCCGTCTAAGGGCCTTCAACTTATTAATAATTTGGGTAGTCATACGCTGGAACCCAGCAGCTTCAAGCATCTTTACCATGTTTTTGTAGATTATTGCATCCTTCACTGTCCCAGTGATTTGTCTAGCAATTTCTTCATCCCCGCTGATCCCTAACCTCCTCCTCACTCCAATTTGCCATTTTAAACTCTATTCTGTATAATAAAACAGCATAAAACGCTTCTTCACTCTCATGTGTTTCTTCCAGTTTATTTCCTGTTTCTGCCTGGTGACATCACGCATGGAGACAGCCTATCACCTTCTGTGGCTTGGAAATACCGTTTCTGAGCCTCTCACATTGCACAAAGAAACGGGTCTGAACCGTGTAGGACCCTGCTTTTTACCCGTTTTAAAATACCGGTAATCTGTAACCGGTAAATTCAATGTGGCGCTTTCAGACCGCAGCTAGACCCGTTTTGGAAGACGTAAAAACCGTCAATTTACCGGGTTATAGCTGCGGTGTGAAAGGGGTATTAGTACAATAATAGGTTTTAAGACAATTGTCAGATTCAGTAAATTGGATGTTCTGTCACTTTATCAATATGGCATTAACGACTAGTGTTCGGTAACTGTAGATTTAAAATAGGCAGCCGTGTTAATCTTGTTTCTATTCATCTGAAGAGCTCAACATTACAAAATCTGCATCACTGACTGGTGAAATACGGCTACGTATCCGTATTACCCGTAAATCACAAAGAATTGGGAATCATTCGTGATAAACATCCACACTCATAAAATGGGCAAATTGTAAAGCTCAGGCCACATCACACATGAGCCCCTCGTGTAGCGCTTAGAATCCCCTGCTGCCTGCTCTAATTGTTAAGGTCCATCCCATCTTCATAACAGTAATATAAATACCAAAAAAGGAATCAGAGCCTGGTGCTGGCTTTAGTCAATTTTCATAAGGAAGTCTCTTAATTCTATCTTCTATTTCTTTCTTATTTCTAGCAGTAATTATTTATTTTTCCTCCTTTGATCTTGTATTTCGGACGTACCTTGATCCCTGGGGGGTAATTCAATTGATGCCGATAACTGGCGTTATCAGGGATTTTGTTTCACTTGCCTCAGGCAGAAGGCAGGAGAAACAAAATCCTTGATAAGTGTCTTTTTTTGTGGCCATTATCATGAAAACACATGGGTCTGGGAACTTATCCTGGATACGGTGTGTTTACACATGAAAAAGGTCAATTGTTTCCATTAAAAAACAACAAACAAAAAAAAACAGCATTAACTGAATTGCCCAGAAAAAAAAAGAATTTGGCAAAAATCGCAAAAAAAAGCGTTTGTTTTTTTTTTGCTGAAAAATTTACTGCAGCTAATTGAATTCCCCCCCATGGTCTATGATGTTAAATATACTAAAACAAAAAACACCCACAACTATATAGCTTTTTTTTATTAAAATAAACAGACAATCCACTAAAAAATAAATAAAAAAATAATAATATATATATATATATATATATATATATATATATATCTATATATCTATCTATCTATCTGTTCAATTGTCTAATATAGGAGCTGCGGGCAATTTTTATAAAGGATGCCGGTCAACTCCGGTACACCAATGTATGTGTGCTTGTTAACATAGTGTTGGTACTCTACCTATTAACCCCTTCAGTGGCAAGTTTTTAATTTAAAAACACACCCTGTGGGGGGGGGGGTTCTTAAATTAAAGTGGGAGAGTGGTGGGGAGGTGCAGCATAAGGAATGGAGTATGCCGATTCCCATGCGGCGTGCACGCTGCACGGCTGTCCCTGGGATATCAGTCAGTAGTACGCCTGGAAATCTTACGGGGGTTGCCAGCACTGTCATCGCTGGTAAGGCCGGAAGATTTCCGGGCATGCCACTGAAGAGGTTAAAGTGGCCTGATTCTGATTTGTACACAAAGCCCACACAGCTGTGATTTGTTTGAGGCTATGAACTTGAAAAACAACGCAAGTGAAGCAGCCGCTCAGAAATGACTAGAGACGCCTAGCGAAGCCATTGCAAAATCTCAACAACTGTGTACACATTTGCAGTATCAGTGCAAATAAGGAATATTGACCACCCAAGTGATTCTATGATCTCCCAGATTGACTGCATGAGATGCAACACTGGCGCCATGTTTTCTGCATGCACGATCACAGATGTAAGCAGAGACATGACCCAAAAACGGTCATGACACGCCTGCCTTTTTGCCGCCACTCCAAATTTTTTTTTACCTCTCCCAAATGGTCTCTTAATTACTGAGAATATGTCTTCACTGCAGTTGGTGTTGCAAAAGTACACTGGCGCAGTCAATCCCTGATGCGACTGAAACAGCTGATTGGAAATTAGTGACCATCGATGAACGCCGATCAGTCAGGAAATTCTTCATGTTAAAAATCCAGAGATTTTTAAACTTGAATAATCCAGATTCCCTGAACCAGGCATCGGGAATTGAGAAATTAGTTCCTAATTTAAAACTGAACAGTACACAAAGATCATCTTGCCAGCTGTGAAGCACAGTGTGGGGAGTATAACACAAAGGGGATAATTCTCTGCTTTGGGGATGAAAGCTTGTCAATACAGAGAAAAAAAATGGATGGAGCATGATATACACTTGCATGGCAGAGTGGGCATTAACTAAAGGATCCATATGGTAGAGACTCAGCCACATAGGGGTCTATTCAATGCCTGTCGGATCCTCTCCGACAGGTCAGTATTCAATTAGAGGGCATTTACGACAGGTTTTGCCCGTTTTTGACAATGCTGAACCGACTTTTTTTTTAAGTCGGATCACCATTGATGAAAATGGGCCAAAAACCTGTCGGAATTGGATGCTAATTTGACAAAAACACAATGATCCGCGGCTAATCTGCCAATCCACGTGCTTTCCGACAAGTCGGAAAAACGGCAAACAATTTGAATAGGTCGAATCCTGATTCAACCGAAAAAGTCGGAAACTGGCGTCTTTCCGACAGACATTGAATAGACCTGATAGACTCACAGCTGTCACTACAACTAAGGGGATTCTGCTAGGTATTACAACTGGGGGCGACTACTTATACAATCAAATGTTACCTGTTTATTTCTACCGAATCAAGAAAAATACCAGTTTTTGACATTTGCATTTAGGAATTTTTATATACATCCATTTTGATGCATCTTCGTTGCCGCTGTACATTCCCATTATTGTTGTAGCTATCCAACTTGCAGAAACTATATTTACTGTGTGCAATCACCACTGCATGGAACAAACTTTTAAGGAAAAGTAATGAAACTAAATTAGAAGTACACATTAAATGGAAGTGTTTTTGGATCCCAAGAGGAGCTCTTTACATTTTAAGTAAATGACAGCACTGGAACATTTTTATTCTGAGAGAACATTGACAGAAACTGTTTCACTGAACCATTAATGAATGGTAGGATAGTAAGCAATGTGAAACCCATTAGGACAGGTATGAGTCTGCATTCACTCATTTCCCTTTTATTTTGTCTTTTGCACTTTTCACACAGATTTATACTAGTAAAAGGAATAGTCAATGGTGCTGTTCCCATAACGGAGTTGTACAATTTAGTCAGCTCACCACCTTAAAGGCCATAAGGAATACAGAGAATGAAGTGCAGTTAGGGACCTTTAGAGGGGGTTCAGTATGATTTACCACCTCCTCGAATGCCGAATGTCAGTATCCCGACATCGGCATCCCGAGAGGTAGAATGCCGACAGGGGGGCGAGTGCAAAGAAGACCCTTGCGAGCTCGCTGGCGAGCTACGCTCGTCACAGGTTTTATTCTCCCTCTATGGGTGTCGTGGACACCCATAGAGGGGGAATCACCTACCTCGCCGGTATACCGGGGGCGGTATGGTGCCCCCGTCGGGATCATGACAAGCGATATGCTAACCACATACCTTTACAGGGTGCTGGGAAACCTGGCTAATACAGCACAGAAGACAAATGGGAGTCTTTTTTATTTTTTATTATATCTCATTGGATGACAACGTTATGATTTCATAATTCCGCCGATGCTAGATTGAGCTGCATGCAGGCTCAATCTAGCGGGTCGCTCACTTCACCGTTGTGTGAAGTGAGCTGCCCCCCGTCGGCTTTCCCCCTCGCTCAGCACATCGCGCTGTGCTGAGCGGGGTGAGAGATGTGTGCTGAGCGGTCTGTGTTAAGATCGCTCAGCACACATCTCTCCCGTGAGTACCCCCCTTTACTATTGTATTTTTGGGACGTCCTTGATACTTTGTATGCAACCTGTGCATTCATGTTTGCTTTCATACAGTTAGACAATTTTGTTTATTGATAATATTGATAATGGGGGTAATTCAGAGTTGATCGTAGCAGCAATTGTGTTTGCAGATGGGCAAAACTATGTGCACTGCAGGGGGGGAGGGGGGCAGATATGACATGCACAGAGAGAGTTAGATTTGGGTGGGTTATATTGTTTTTGTGCAGGGTAAATACTGGCTGCTCAATTTTTACACTGCAATTTAGATTTCAGTTTGTACACACCCCACCCAAATCTATCTCCCTCTGCACATGTTGTATCTGCCCCCCCCCTCCCTGCAGTGCACATGGTTTTGCCCAACTGCTAACAAATTTGCTGCTACGATCAGGTCTGAATTAGGCCCAATGTTGTGATGAGGTGGTATATGATGAGTAAATATGAGACATAACATAAATGTTTGGAGACTTTAGGTGTGTGTTATGTTGGAACTCTCTAGTAGTGACATCACTGACACTGGTGGGCAGGGCCGGTTCGAGCCCTTTTGGCGCCCCGGGCGGAAAATAGGGGCGTGGCTTCATACAGGGGGCATGGTCAGTTACGCCCCCTGTAGAGTTGTGCCCCCATTTGTGCCCCTGTAGGAGTAGCGACGCTTACACAAATTTTTTTTTTTAATACTTACTATCCCCGCTCCTGATTCCCGACCGCTGCAGACCTCCGCCGGCGCCGCTCCTCTCCTCGGATCTATGGGAGAGACGTCACGACGTCTCTCCCATAGCACAGCAAAGATAGACACTAGAGGTCAATTATGACCCCTAGCGTCTGTGTCAGTCCCACAATGCTGTGCGTGTGCGCGATGACATCATCCCGCACCGCACAGCAAAGGTCCTCTCCATGAAGGGAAACTAGACGGGTAGCGTCTAGTTCCCTTAACAGCAGGGGACCAGCGGCGGGCACAGTAGCGGATCTTGCCATGGTGCGGCGCCCTGTGGATGGTGCCGGCGCCCTCCGGAAGGCGGCGCCCCGGGCAAAAGTCCTGCTTGCCCGTGGCAAGATCCGCTACTGCTGGTGGGAGGAGTCCCACTTTATACCAACTATCATTAGATGCCAAAATGAGGACATCATTTTTATCAGCGGCGGATTATATAGATTGTATAGTATTTTTGATGAACTATATAAACCTAACAAAAAATAAACAGACTTTGAAATATAATTTTAAAACCATGGTCCTAATACTATATATAAACTATATGTAATAGTCCCATTTGGTTTTAATGACAATTATGATTGTATCGCTTTCCTTGAATGATTTGTAACATGACAATGTAACCTGTAAAATCATGGTAATGACTGACCTACTTATACTTGGCATTTTACACTATTTATTTTTGAACCTAAAGGCCCATACACACTAGCCAATTTTGAGCTCAAAGTAGCTCACTTTTGGCGATTTGAGCTACTTTGAGCTCAAACTCGGCCAGTGTGCATGGCTGGGTGATGAGCGCTGATGCACATCTCCCGCATCATTGCTGGCCTCCGTAGTCCGTTGGGCTGTTTTACCGGCCGAGTGTACCACTTTCCACAGTCTCCTACTGTGGAAAGTAGGTCACCTCCTGTGAACATCGCTGGGCACAGTGAAAATCACTCAGTGTGTATGCACCACAAGCCTGTGGAACAGAAAACTACCTGTATAATGAGTAACAATAAAAACAAAAGGGATTGCATTACAATGACTGCTTTCTGCATTAGGACTGTGCCCTGGTCAACTGTTATTGCTGTCAGGATGACTAGCGCTGGCTGATACAGGTTGAGTATCCCTTATCCAAAATGCTTGGGACCAGAGGTATTTTGGATATCGGATTTTTCCGTATTTTGGAATAATTGCATACCATAATGAGATATCATGGTGATGGGACCTAAATCTAACCACAGAATGCATTTATGTTTCATATACACCTTATACACACAGCCTGAAGGTAGTTTTAGCCAATATTTTTTATAACTTTGTACATTAAACAAAGTGTGTGTACATTCACACAATTCATTTATGTTTCATATACACCTTATACACACACAGCCTGAAGGTCATTTAATACAATGGGGCAGATGTATTAACCTGGAGAAGGCATAAGGAAGTGATAAACCAGTAATATGTGTAAGGTGATAAAGGCACCAGCCAATCAGATCCTAACTGTTAATTTACATATTGGAGCAGATTGGCTGGTGCCATTATCACCTTGCACATATCACTGGTTTATCACTTCCTTATGCCTTCTACAGGTTAATACATCTGCCCCAATATTTTGAATAACTTTGTGTATTAAACAAAGTTTGTGTACATTGAGGCATCAGAAAACAAAGGTTTCACTATTTCACTCTCACTCAAAAAAGTCCGTATTTTGGAATATTCCGTATTTTGGAATATTTGGATATGGGATACTCAACATGTATTTGCTTTTAGTGATATTTGCTTGCTTTAATTAAGTTGGAGGCTGGATACTTCAGCAGCTCTAGTGGCTAGAATTTATCTAGATCTATACTGCTGATACTTTACCATTATGTCAGTAATTATACATCATTTACATATCTGGGATCCTTGTTAATACAATATTGTTTCTATACTTTTTTTCCCTTTAAATAAAAAGCACTTACAAGCTGGTTTCCCCTTCTTTTTGTGTCTCATTTGCATTGCTTTCAAAGTAATGTAATTGGTATAATGCTCTGCTACTGTGCACCACCAAATTATACGTTTTACAAACAATGTTATAATTATGTAATGTACAGCTAATCTCTTATGTTGTTTACGCATTCAAAAAGTGCTAAAACAAGATACATAAAAGAACACCCCAAATAGCGACAAAAAGCATACAGCAAAAAATAGGATTTTAATACCTACAGGTAAATTCTTTTCTCCTAGTTCGTAGAGGATGCTGGGGACTCCAAAAGGACCATGGGGTATAGACGGGATCCGCAGGAGACATGGGCACACTAAAAGACTTTGACTGGGTGTGAACTGGCCCCTCCCTCTATGCCCCTCCTCCAGACCTCAGTTATAGGAACTGTGCCCAGGAGAGACGGACATTTAGAGGAAAGGATTTCTGTTAAACTAAGGGCGAGAGACATACCAGCTCACACCACAAACACACCGTACAACTGGATTAGCAGGAAAACCAGATAACAGTATGAACTAACAACAGCAACAAGCTGAATACAACCGATACACAACCTTCGTGTAACGGAAAACAAGTATCAATAGAACTGCCAGTAACAGTCCGCACTGGGATGGGCGCCCAGCATCCTCTACGGATTAGGAGAAAAGGATTTACCGGTAGGTATTAAAATCCTATTTTCTTTTACGTCCTAAAGAATGCTGGGGACTCCAAAAGGACCATGGGGTATATACCAAAGCTCCATATCGGGCGGGAGAGTGCAGACGACTCTGCAGCACCGATTAAGAAAACATGAGGTCCTCCTCAGCCAGGGTATCAAACTTATAGAACTTAGGAAAAGTGTTTGAACTCGACCACGTAGCTGCTCGGCAAAGTTGAAATGCCGAGACCCCTCGGGCAGCCGCCCAAGAAGAGCCCACCTTCCTGGTAGAATGGGCCTTTACTGACTTCGGCAACGGCAACCCAGCCGAAGAAAGAGCGTACTGAATCGTATTACAAATCCAGCGTGCAATAGTCTGCTTGGAAGCAGGATTTCCAATCTTGTTGGAAGCATACAGTACAAACAGAGCTTCCGTTTTCCTAACAAGAGCCGTTCTGGCGACATAAATTTTCAAAACTCTTACAACATCAAGCGATTTTGGGACTGCCACAGCATCCGTAGCCACAGGTACCACAATAGGTTGATTTATGTGAAACGAAGAAACCACCTTCGGCAGAAATTGTTGACGAGTCCTCAATTCCGCTCTATCCACATGAAATATAAAATATGGGCTCTTGTGAGACAAAGCCGTCAATTCTAAAACCCGTCTGGCAGACGCCAAGGCCAAAAGCATGACCACTTTCCAAGTGAGAAACTTTAACTCAACCTTTCGCAAAGGTTCAAACCAGTGAGACATAAGAAACTGTAACACCACTTCCAGATCCCACGGTGCCACGGGTGGCACAAATGGAGGATGGATATGCAGCACTCCCTTCACAAAAGTCTGAACCTCAGGAAGGGCGGCCAATTCTCTTTGAAAGAAAATAGATAAAGCCGAAATCTGCACTCACTTTGATGGAACCCAACTTCAGGCCTGCATCCACGCCTGCCTGCAAAAAATGAAGGAAACGACCCAAGTGAAATTCCTCCGCAGGAGCTGTTTTGGTTTCACACCACGACACATATTCTCTCCAAATACGGTGATAATGTTTTGCCGTGACCTCCTTTCTAGCCTTAAGGAGAGTGAGGATGACTTCCCCGGGAATACCTTTACGAGCTAGGATTTGGCGTACAACCTCCACGCCGTCAAACGCAGCCGCAGTAAGTCTGGAAACACACATGGCCCCTGCAGTAACAGGTCCTCTCTTAGAGCAAGCGGCCAAGGATCTTCTATGAGCAATTCCCGAAGATCCGGATACCAGGCCCTCCGTGGCCAATCTGGAACGACAAGTATTGCCTGAACCCTTGTTCGTCTTATGATCCTCAGCACTCTTGGAATGAGAGGAAGCGTGGGGGGGAACACATACACCGACTGAAAAAGCCACGGAGTTACCAGGGCGTCCACTGCACTGGCTTGTGGGTCCCTTGACCTGGAACAATACCTCGGAAGCTTCTTGATGAGGCGAGACGCCATCATGTCTATTTGAGGAATTCCCCAACGCCTTGTCACTTCTGAAAACACCTCTGGATGAAGGGCCCACTCTCCTGGATGGAGATAGTGTCTGCTGAGAAAGTCTGCTTCCCAGTTGTCCACGCCCGGAAGGAAAACTTCTGACAGAGCGCTCACATGCTGTTCCGCCCAGCGGAGATCTCTTGTGGCCTCCGCCATTGCCGCCCTGCTCTTTGTTCCGCCCTGGCGGTTTACGTACGCCACCGCTGTTATGTTGTCCGACTGGATCAGGACAGGTAGACGTTGAAGAAGGTTCTTCGCTTGCAGAAGGCCGTTGTAAATGGCTCTTAACTCGAGAACATTTATGTGGAGACAAGATTCCTGGCTTGACCATTTTCCCTGGATACTTCTTCCTTGTGTGACTGCACCCCAGCCTCGGAGACTTGCATCTGTGGTCAGCAGGACCCAATCCTGGATTCCGAATCTGCGTCCCTCTAGAAGTTGAGAACTTTGTAGCCACCACAGGAGAGAAATTCTGGTCCTGGAAGATAGACTTATTTTCCGGTGCATGTGCAGGTGAGACCCGGACCATTTGTTCAGCAGATCCCACTGAAACACCCGGGCATGAAACCTGCCAAACGGAATGGCTTCGTAAGCCGCAACCATCTTCCCTAGCACTCGAGTGCATTGATGAATCGACACTCTTGCCGGTTTCAGAATCTCCTTGACCATGGTCTGGATTTCCAGAGCTTTTTCTGCCGGAAGAAACACTCTCCGTAGTTCCGTGTCTAGGATCATGCCCAAGAAGGGCAGGCGAGTTGTCAGAATCAACTGAGACTTTGGCAAATTGAGAATCCAACCATGATTTTGCAGAACCGTCAGGGAGAGTTCCACACTTCTTAGCAACTGCTCTTTTGATCTCGCCTTTATCAGGAGATCGTCCAAGTACGGGATAATTGTGACACCCTGCTTGCGTAGGAGTACCATCATTTCCGCCATCACCTTGGTGAAGACCCTCGGGGCCGTGGAAAGTCCAAACGGCAACGTCTGAAATTGGTAATGACAATCCTGCACCGCAAATCTTAGGAAGGCCTGATGAAGAGGATATATTGGAACGTGTAAGTAGGCATCCTTTATGTCGACTGACGCCATAAAACCCCCCCCTTCTAAGCTGGAGATCACAGCCCGAAGAGATTCCATCTTGAACTTGAAAGTTTTCAAGTATGGATTGAGGGATTTTAGGTTCAGATTCGGTCTGACCGAACCATCCGGCTTCGGCACGACAAAGAGGTTTGAATAGAACCCTTCCCCCAGTTGGGACGGGGGAACAGGGACAATGACCCTCTGTTGACATAGCTTTTGTATCGCAGCGTTTACTACCTCTCTTTCTGGAAGAGAAACTGGCAAGGCCGATTTGAAAAAGCGGCGGGGGGGCATCTCCTGAAACTACAGTTTGTACCCTTGGGACACTATGTCTAAGACCCAAGGATCCAGGGCCGACTGAAACCAGACCTGACTGAAGATTCGGAGACGGCCCCCCACCGGCACGGACTCCCGTAGGGGAGCCCCAGCGTCATGCGATGGACTTGGCAGAGGCGGGGGAGGACTTTTGGTCCTGGGCGCCAGACACCGCAGACGACCTTTTTCCCCTTCCTCTACCCTTTGAAGCGAGGAAGGACGAACCCCTTCCTTTTTTGTATTTATTAGGCCGAAAGGACTGCATCTGAGAATGTGGTGCTTTTTTCTGTTGTGCGTGAAAATAAGGAAGAAAAGATGACTTACCCGCAGTAGCGGTAGACACTAGGTCAGCAAGGCCGTCACCAAACAAGATACTACCTTTAAAAGGGAGAGCTTCCATAGCTTTCTTTGAGTCGGCATCAGCATTCCATTGATGAATCCACAGCGCCCTCCTGGCCGAGACCGCCATGGCATTGGCCCTTGATCCCAATATCTCTTGCCGCATACTTTAGGTAATCTGCAGCGTCCTTGATATAACCAAGAGTCAAAAGAATATTATCTTTATCAAGGGTATCCATATCAGAAGCTAAATTATCAGCCCACTTAGCAATAGCACTAATCACCCACGCCGACGCCACAGCAGGCCTGAGTAGTGCACCAGTAGTAATGAAAATAGCCTTCAATGTCGCCTCCTGCTTGCGATCCGCCGGATCATTGAGGGCAGCCGTGTCAGGAGACGGAAGCGCCACCTTTTTGGACAAGCGGGATAGAGCCTTGTCCACATTTGGAGACGACTCCCATTTCTACCTGTCGTCAGAGGGGAAAGGATATGCCATAAAAATTCTCTTGGGAATCTGCCACCTTTTGTCAGGCGACTCCCAAGCCTTTTCACAAAGAGCGTTCAGTTCATGAGAGGGGGCAAACGTCACCTCAGGCTTTTTTCCCTTATACAAACAAACCCTCTTATCTGGAACAGGGGGTTCTTCAGAAATATGCAAAACATCTTTAATAGCCACAATCATGTACTGAATACTCTTAGCTACCTTTGGATGTAATGTAGCCTCATTGAAATCGACACTGGAATCAGAGTCTGTGTAGGTATCTGTATCTGCCATCTGGGTAAATGAACGTTTTTGTGACCCTGAGGGGTCTGTACCTGAGAAAAAGCGTCCTCCATGGATTTCCTCCATGTTTGTGTCTGAGAATCAGATTTATCCAGCCTCTTAGACAATAAAGCCACATTTGCATTCAGTGTACTCAACATATTCACCCAATCAGCAGTCGGCTGTGCCGACAGAGTCATTCCCAAATCTTTTTCTGCGCCCTCAGTAACTTCCTCCGGGGAGGAACACTCAGCCTCAGACATGTCGACAAGCAGTACCAACACACCCACACTCACACCGGCCAAATAAAGGGGACAGACCCACAGGGAAGCCTGTAGAGAGAAACACAGAGGGAGTATGCAAGCTCACACCCCAGCGCCCATATACTACAAAACAAATAATATATGTTGTTTGCGCTGTAAATCTACACATAAAAAAGCACCAAATTGCATGTGCCCCCCTCGTTTTGCTCCCTTTTTACTTGTAAGGAGCTTGGAGGTCCGGGCCAGCGTCTCTGCAGCGGCTGTGGAGAGAGAAAATGGCGCTGGTGAGCTGTGCGGCTAAGCCCCGCCCCTTCCCGGCGCGCTGTAGTCCCGCACAAATTTGAATTTCTTTATACTGGCGGGGGTATCGTATACGGTGCCCGGGCACCGAATATGCCTCTTTCCAGTGCCAAAAAAGACCCTCAGTAACTGCTGCCCAGGGCCCCCCAGCGCCCTGCACCCTGTGAGTGCCGTTGGTGTGTGTGTGGGAGCATGGAGCGCTGCGCTGTACCTCCGTTACTGAAGTCTTCTGTTCTTCTAATACTCACCCGGCTTCTCTCTTCTGGCTTCTGTGAGGGGGGTGACGGCGCGGCTCCGGGTACAAGCAGCTAGGCGCACCAAGTGATCGAACCCTCTGGAGCTAATAGTATCCAGTAGCCTAAGAAGCAGAGCCTTTGAACTAACAAGAAGTAGGTCTGACTTCTCTCCCCTCAGTCCCACGATGCAGAGAGCCTGTAGCCAGCAGTTCTCCCTCAAAATAAAAAACCTAACAAAAGTCTTTCCAGAGAAACTCAGTAGAGCTCCCCTAGTGTGTGTCCAGTCACTCCTGGGCACAGAATCTAACTGAGGTCTGGAGGAGGGGCCTAGAGGGAGGGGCCAGTACACACCCAGTCAAAGTCTTTTAGTGTGCCCATGTCTCCTGCGGATCCCGTCTATACCCCATGGTCCTTTTGGAGTCCCCAGCATCCTCTAGGATGTAAGAGAAACTTTCTGTGCTTCCAACTTAAAATATGCAATTATATTATCTTGACTAATGATACATATTGCCACATACACTGATTTTTACAGCTACAAATAATATACCCAGAATATGGATTTTTTTTTTTTTTTTACAAACCATCAATAAAACAGCTGAAGAGAGAATTGCTATGAAAGCAAAGATCGAATCACAGGAAACAATCCAAAGAAAAAGAAATGTTTAACACTGGGCACAATGTCACTTCTAAAGCTCAGCATAAAGTCACAGCTGCAGATGCATAGACTGCTGAAGAATCTTCCACCTTAAAACGCTGGATATTCAGCTCATCGTTTCCGCACTGCTGGACTGTAGCCAATAATAAATACTTCTTTCAACACTTGTGTGGAAAACAGTTATGTTGACATTAAAGTCTGGTGAGGCGGAATCAAATTAAATTGGCTAAATATTCAGCACACTGAAATGATTCAGTATCCCAGTAGATCATTAGCCACATCTGAATGCTCTTTTCATTTACAAAAAATAAAGGGAAACCTCTACAAGATATACTGTGCAAATACATATATGTTTGTGTGTGTTTTATGGATGTATAGATAATACCCTCCTGCTATGGCCTGGCGTCAGCACAACTCAACACCCGTAGGGTGGATGGGGGCAAAGAGATGAGAGCGAGAGATAGAAGGGGGACAGAGATAAAGGTGAAAGAGAAGCTGAAGCGGTAGAGAGATGTAAGAGATGAGACATATGGGATGGAGAGAGACAAACAATGGGAACAATGGCAGCAGGGATCAGAGACAGACAGAACAGGCACAAAGATGAAAAATAGATAGTGATGAGAGTGACACAGACAGAAGAGATGCGATAAAGGGGGGACAGAGATGAGAGATACAGGAGGTGGGAAAGAAATTGGAGAGACAGACGGAGAGGGGACAGGATGGACAGAGAAAGTCAGGGATTAAAAAAAATGGTGGAGCGTGTGGATACCACTGTTGTTAGGATGCTACACAGGGCACAATTTATCTATAAATGATGCAGAAGACCATCATAGTTGGACAAGTACAAGCATAACTGCTATGAAGGCATCTTAGAGGAAGACGAGAGATGAAAAATAACTCTGCAAACAAACAATTGCTAGCAACCTGGATTAAGAAGTGAACAAAAATCACCCTTACATGATCCAAGGCATAATCATTCTTGATTGTCATTAGATGGCTGTGTTGAGAGAGATGGTAGGATGATCTCATGATTCATATGACAAGTAAAAGCTATCTTAGGTATGAAATCAAGTGAAGCTTTCAATACCACTTTGTCTGTATAGACATTCAGCAAATACATATAAATCTCCCACTCTTGGGGCAGACTTGATTGCTACAAGAAACAACAACCTAATACCACTTTTCCACTAGCTCTTAGAAACACGGGTAAATGTGCGGGGGCGCGCATTTACCCGTGTTTTGCCCTAGTGGAAAAGGGTTCCCCGGCAAATTCCTGGATCAAGTGATCCGGGAATCCTACCCGGGTAGCTAGCCGGGTTGAACACGTGTTCAACCCGGCTAGCTGTCTAGTGTGAACGGGAGCCGTGTCGAGGCGACACGGCTCCCGTTCACAGAGTGTAGGGAGGGCGGCGATGGGAGATCATCAGTAGTAGCGTCACCAACACGGCAATATGCCGGTTTGGTGAGCGCTGTTCAAAAGGGGCTGTAGCGACCCGTGCTTTAGTGGAAAAGGGGTATTCGTGTGAGCCACTTGAAGAACATCTTTTTTTAAAGGCTGAAAGAGATCAGACACTAGGGCACTCAATAACACACTGGAATTACAAGGTACAACAAAAGGCTTGATGAGACAAAATGTCTTCGCTGCATGAAAAAAAAATCTTATAAATAAAATTAATTGGTCTGTCTGTCTGTCTGGTTATGTATTCGTACACCCTTGCACCAATTGGGATGAAACCAAGACGAGGTGGTCCAGTTGGATCCTGGCCAGGTGTAAGGGGGGCTGGGGTCCTTGTCAGACTTCCCATTGCTGTACGCTGGGCAGAACTTTGACCCAGGGAGACTCTTCTGAGCCTTCCACTGGATGTATTTGTACGAAAACTTCGAGGAGTGGTAACATTGGATCCTAGAAGACATACTAGAGGGTTGAGGACCTGGTCAGACCTCCATTTTGTGTATGTTGCACAGAACGTTGACACAGGGAGTCTGTTCTGGGCCTTTCACTTGATGGATTTGGAGGAAATCTTTAATGAACTGCAATAACTGAGAGAAATAACCATAAATCAATGAACTAAAATAACTGACAGAAATGTAGGTGGGAAGACAAAAAATATTGTGTACCCAAAAGCCTTGAAATAGCAACATTGATAATAGAAGGAAAACTTCTAAGTGATTAGAAAACTGAACAGAAAGGAAAGCTACCAGTGACACTCCCCCACAATAAAACCAAAACAGAAAAAAACTGGCACTGGGCAGCCACCTCATGGGTGTGTTAGAAGAGCTGCTAAGTTGCTAATTATTTTTAAAATGTTGACAGTTACACCCAACTCATTAATAACTTTAAGATTTAAACTTCAGTTAGTTACAAATATATGTCAGATGTTTGTCTGCTGCCCAGATAACCACTAAGCGGCTGAACCCTCAGCAAAGGCCCTTGTCTCAGACATCCTCAACTCCAGAATATGAAGAATACTAGCAGAAACTATTTTAGGTTTGAACCACAGAATTAACCTTTAATGAATAGAGACTTGGGGGAGAACATTTCCAGGGAATGCAAGTCAGTACTGAAGTTAGTTGCTGGTACTGAAGTTGGTGCGCCAGAAGCAGAAAGTTTAATGTCAGTGCTAATTGGCTTGATATCTTCCCAAATTTTCCATGACTCATGCCAGATGACCATTTGGGATCAACTGAGGGACTCCCAAAAAAAAGTGTCATCCATCACTCTCACCATCCTGGAAATTAACTATGCAAACTGTTGAGGAGTTTGAACAGTGGCTCCTAAGGGCTGAAGAATACAATCCGTACACAGAAAGCCCTCTAGCAATCCACAAAGGTTTGTCACAGGTTCCAGAAACATGATGAGAACTGCTGCTTCTCTACAGTCAAAAAGCAATCTGGGGTCTATTTACTAAGCCTTCAACAGAGATAAAGTGGTCGGAGATAAAGTGGTCGGATATACAGGAACCAGCCAGTCAGCTCCTAAATGCCATGTTACAGGCAGGACTTGAAAAAATAAGAATTTACTTACCGATAATTCTATTTCTCATAGTCCGTAGTGGATGCTGGGGACTCCGAAAGGACCATGGGGAATAGCGGCTCCGCAGGAGACTGGGCACAAAAGTAAAAAGCTTTAGGACTACCTGGTGTGCACTGGCTCCTCCCCCTATGACCCTCCTCCAAGCCTCAGTTAAGATACTGTGCCCGGACGAGCGTACACAATAAGGAAGGATCTTGAATCCCGGGTAAGACTCGTACCAGCCACACCAATCACACTGTACAACCTGTGATCTGAACCCAGTTAACAGTATGATAACAGAAGGAGCCTCTGAAAAGATGGCTCACAACAACAAAAAAACCCGATTTTTGTAACAATAACTATGTACAAGTAATGCAGACAATCCGCACTTGGGATGGGCGCCCAGCATCCACTACGGACTATGAGAAATAGAATTATCGGTAAGTAAATTCTTATTTTCTCTAACGTCCTAGTGGATGCTGGGGACTCCGAAAGGACCATGGGGATTATACCAAAGCTCCCAAACGGGCGGGAGAGTGCGGATGACTCTGCAGCACCGAATGAGAGAACTCCAGGTCCTCCTCAGCCAGGGTATCAAATTTGTAGAATTTAGCAAACGTGTTTGCCCCTGACCAAGTAGCTGCTCGGCAAAGTTGTAAAGCCGAGACCCCTCGGGCAGCCGCCCAAGATGAGCCCACTTTCCTTGTGGAATGGGCTTTTACAGATTTTGGCTGTGGCAGGTCTGCCACAGAATGTGCAAGCTGAATTGTACTACAAATCCAACGAGCAATAGTCTGCTTAGAAGCAGGAGCACCCAGCTTGTTGGGTGCATACAGGATAAACAGCGAGTCAGATTTTCTGACTCCAGCCGTCCTGGAAACATATATTTTCAGGGCCCTGACTACGTCCAGCAACTTGGAATCCTCCAACTCCCTAGTAGCCGCAGGCACCACAATAGGTTGGTTTAAGTGAAATGCTGAAACCACCTTAGGGAGAAATTGAGGACGAGTCCTCAATTCTGCCCTGTCCGTATGAAAAATTAGGTACGGGCTTTTATAGGATAAAGCCGCCAATTCTGATACACGCCTGGCTGAAGCCAGGGCTAACAGCATCACCACTTTCCATGTGAGATATTTCAAGTCCACAGTGGTGAGTGGTTCAAACCAATGTGATTTTAGGAATCCCAAAACTACATTGAGATCCCAAGGTGCCACTGGAGGCACAAAAGGAGGCTGTATATGCAGTACTCCCTTGACAAACGTCTGAACTTCAGGAACAGAAGCTAGTTCTTTTTGGAAGAATATCGACAGGGCCGAAATTTGAACCTTAATGGACCCTAATTTGAGGCCCATAGACAGTCCTGTTTGCAGGAAATGCAGGAATCGACCCAGTTGAAATTCATCTGTAGGGGCCTTCCTGGCCTCGCACCACGCAACATATTTACGCCAAATACGGTGATAATGTTGTACGGTTACATCCTTCCTGGCTTTGATCAGGGTAGGGATGACTTCATCCGGAATGCCTTTTTCCTTCAGGATCCGGCGTTCAACCGCCATGCCGTCAAACGCAGCCGCGGTAAGTCTTGGAACAGACATGGTCCCTGCTGGAGCAGGTCCTGTCTTAGAGGTAGAGGCCACGGTTCTTCCGTGAGCATCTCTTGAATTTCCGGGTACCAAGTCCTTCTTGGCCAATCCGGAGCCACGAGTATAGTCTTTACTCCTCTCCTTCTTATGATTCTCAGTACTTTTGGTATGAGAGGAAGAGGAGGGAACACATACACTGACCGGTACACCCACGGTGTTACCAGAGCGTCCACAGCTATTGCCTGAGGGTCCCTTGACCTGGAGCAATATCAGTCCAGTTTTTTGTTGAGGCGAGACGCCATCATGTCCACCTTTGGTTTTTCCCAACGGTTTACAATCATGTGGAAGACTTCTTGGTGAAGTCCCCACTCCCCCGGGTGGAGATCGTGTCTGCTGAGGAAGTCTGCTTCCCAGTTGTCCACTCCCGGAATGAACACTGCTGACAGTGCAATCACATGATTTTCCGCCCAGCGAAGAATCCTTGCCACTTCCGTCATTGCCCTCCTGCTTCTTGTGCCGCCCTGTCTGTTTACGTGGGCGACTGCCGTGATGTTGTCCGACTGGATCAATACTGGCTGACCCTGAAGCAGAGGCCTTGCCTGACTTAGGGCATTGTAAATGGCCCTTAGTTCCAGGATATTTATGTGAAGTGACGTTTCCATGCTTGACCACAAGCCCTGGAAATTTTTTCCCTGTGTGACTGCTCCCCAGCCTCTCAGGCTGGCATCCGTGGTCACCAGGACCCAATCCTGAATGCCGAATCTGCGGCCCTCTAGGAGATGAGCACTCTGTAACCACCACAGGAGAGACACCCTTGTCCTTGGAGACAGGGTTATCCGCTGATGCATTTGAAGATGCGATCCGGACCATTTGTCTAGCAGATCCAACTGAAAAGTTCTTGCGTGGAATCTGCCGAATGGAATCGCTTCGTAAGAAGCCACCATCTTTCCCAGGACCCTTGTGCACTGATGCACTGACACCTGGCCTGGTCTTAGGAGCTTCCTGACTAGGTCGGATAACTCCTTGGCTTTCTCTTCCGGGAGAAACACCTTTTTCTGTACTGTGTCCAGAATCATCCCTAGGAACAGCAGACGTGTCGTCGGAATCAGCTGCGATTTTGGAATATTTAGAATCCATCCGTGCTGTCGTAGTACTATTTGAGATAGTGCTACTCCGACCTCTAACTGTTCTCTGGACCTTGCCCTTATCAGGAGATCGTCCAAGTAAGGGATAATTAAGACGCCTTTTCTTCGAAGAAGAATCATCATTTCAGCCATTACCTTGGTAAAGACCCGGGGTGCCGTGGACAATCCAAACGGCAGCGTCTGAAACTGATAGTGACAGTTCTGTACCACAAACCTGAGGTACCCTTGGTGAGAAGGGCAAATTGGGACATGGAGGTAAGCATCCTTGATGTCCAGAGACACCATGTAGTCCCCTTCTTCCAGGTTCGCTATCACTGCTCTGAGTGACTCCATCTTGAACTTGAACCTTTTTATGTAAGTGTTCAAGGCTTTCAGATTTAAAATGGGTCTCACCGAGCCGTCCGGCTTCGGTACCACAAACAGCGTGGAGTAATACCCCTTTCCCTGTTGTAGGAGGGGTACCTTGATTATCACTTGCTGGGAATACAGCTTGTGAATGGCTTCCAATACCGCTTTCCTGTCGGGGGTAGACGTTGGTAAAGCAGACTTCAGGAACCGGCGAGGGGGAGACGTCTCGAATTCCAATTTGTACCCCTGAGATACTACCTGCAGGATCCAGGGGTCCACTTGCGAGTGAGCCCACTGCGCGCTGAAAATCTTGAGACGGGCCCCCACCGTGCCTGAGTCCGCTTGTAAGGCCCCAGCGTCATGCTGAGGACTTGGCAGAAGCGGGGGAGGGCTTCTGTTCGTGGGAAGAGGCTGTCTGTTGCAGTCTTTTTCCCCTTCCTCTGCCCCGGGGCAGATATGAGTGGCCTTTTGCCCGCTTGCCCTTATGGGGACGAAAGGACTGAGCCTGAAAAGACGGTATCTTTTTCTGCTGCGAGGTGACTTGGGGTAAAAAGGTGGATTTCCCAGCCGTTGCCGTGGCCACCAGGTCCGATAGACCGCCCCCAAATAACTCCTCCCCTTTATACGGCAATACTTCCATATGCCGTTTGGAATCCGCATCCCCTGACCACTGTCGCGTCCATAATCCTCTTCTGGCAGAAATGGACATCGCACTTACTCTTGATGCCAGAGTGCAAATGTCTCTCTGTGCATCTCGCATATATAGGAATGCATCCTTTAAATGCTCTATAGTCAATAATATATTGTCCCTGTCCAGGGTATCAATATTTTCAGTCAGGGAATCCGACCAAGCCACCCCAGCACTGCACATCCAGGCTGAGGCGATTGCTGGTCGTAGTATAATACCAGTATGTGTGTATATACTCTTAAGGATATTTTCCAGCTTTCTATCAGCTGGTTCCTTTAGGGCGGCCGTATCAGGAGACGGTAACGCCACTTGTTTTGATAAGCGTGTGAGCGCCTTATCCACTCTAGGGGGTGTTTCCCAACGCGCCCTAACCTCTGGTGGGAAAGGGTATAATGCCAATAATTTTTTAGAAATTAGCAGTTTCTTATCGGGGGAAACCCACGCTTCATCACACACCTCATTCAATTCATCTGATTCGGGAAAAACTACGGGTAGTTTTTTCACACCCCACATAATACCCTTTTTTGTGGTACTTGTAGTATCAGAAATGTTCAAAACCTCCTTCATTGCCGTGATCATGTAACGTGTGGCCCTACTGGAAAATACGTTTGTTTCCTCACCGTCGACACTGGAGTCAGTGTCCGTGTCTGTATCGACCTGAGGTAACGGGCGCTTTATAGCCCCTGACGGTGTTTGAGACGCCTGTACAGGTATTAACTGATTTGCCGGCTGTCTCATGTCGTCAACAGTCTTTTGTAAAGTGCTGACACTATCACGTAAATCTTTCCATAAGACCATCCAGTCAGGTGTCGACTCCCTAGGGGGTGACATCACTAACACGGGCAATTGCTCCGCCTCCACACCATTTTCCTCCTCATACATGTCGACACAACGTACCGACACACAGCACACACACAGTGAATGCTCTGATAGAGGACAGGACCCCACTAGCCCTTTGGGTAAACAGAGGGAGAGTTTGCCAGCACACACCAGAGCGCTATATATACACAGGGATAACCTTATATAAGTGTTTTTCCCTAATATAGCTGCTGTATATATTTCTATGCCAATTTAGTGCCCCCCTCTCTTTGTTTTACCCTGTTTCTGTAGTGCAGGACTGCAGGGGAGAGTCAGGGAGCCTTCCTCCAACGGAGCTGTGAGGAAAAATGGCGCCAGTGTGCTGAGGAGATAGGCTCCGCCCCCTTCTCGGCGGCCTTTCTCCCGCTTTTCTATGGAAATTTGGCAGGGGTTAAATGCATCCATATAGCCCAGGAGCTATATGTGATGTATTTTTTGCCAACAAAAAGGTGTTTTATTGCATCTCAGGGCGCCCCCCCCAGCGCCCTGCACCCTCAGTGACCGGAGTGTGAAGTGTGCATGAGAGCAATGGCGCACAGCTGCGGTGCTGTGCGCTACCTTATAGAAGACAGGACGTCTTCTGCCGCCGATTTTCCGGACCTCTTCAGTCTTCTGGCTCTGTAAGGGGGCCGGCGGCGCGGCTCCGGGACCCATCCATGGCTGGGCCTGTGATCGTCCCTCTGGAGCTAATGTCCAGTAGCCTAAGAAGCCCAATCCACTCTGCACGCAGGTGAGTTCGCTTCTCTCCCCTTAGTCCCTCGATGCAGTGAGCCTGTTGCCAGCAGGTCTCACTGAAAATAAAAAACCTACTTTAAACTTTTCCACTAAGCAGCTCAGGAGAGCCCCTTAGCCTGCACCCGTCTCGTTCGGGCACAAAAATCTAACTGAGGCTTGGAGGAGGGTCATAGGGGGAGGAGCCAGTGCACACCAGGTAGTCCTAAAGCTTTTTACTTTTGTGCCCAGTCTCCTGCGGAGCCGCTATTCCCCATGGTCCTTTCGGAGTCCCCAGCATCCACTAGGACGTTAGAGAAATGACAGTTAGGAGCTGGTTGGCTGGTACTTTATCTCCATCTAAGGCTTTGTAAATAGACCCCTTTGTCACAACCTCTACACAAGATAAGGCACCAGGACCAATCTTAGTACTGGCACCCATAGCAATCCCTGTTCCCATGAAACACTACATGTTCGCTGGTACTTCCTTGTACCTTAGAATAGTGATAACTTATCAGGTATAAAAACCAAAATGAGAACTCGTGGCGCTACCGTAACCACAAACACATTCAGAAAGGTGGTCTATGATTCACAAAAGACCAGAGTATGATCCACTTACATAGATAGAACTGGATTCTTGAAAAATAAAAGAAATAAACACAATAGTGTAATATATAATGATAAATGTCCAAAGCGTGTTTTTATTGGTTCCACTCACATAGATAAACTTTTATCAGTGCATATCATCCTCATACGAGGTATATCCAGGGGTCATCAACAGGATAATAGATGGAATTAATCTGTGTGCGTCATCCTTATAGGAGGAATATCCAGAAATTTCCAGCGAAATACTGAAGACTTAAAAAAACCAATATGGTGCAATATAGTCTTAAAAGAAACAAAATTTAATAAAAATGTAATACACTCACAATTTAAAAAACATAAAGGGCATATATCACCAATCACGTGGTATGTCAATTGATATCCCGCCACTACACCGACCCAAAGTCCCTCTGCATCCAGAAAGAAATCCCAGCTGCCAGAAACGTTGGATGTGGAGTCGATTACCAAATGATGGAAGCGTAGGAATACCAAGTAGAGAATTGCTTAAACGCGTTTTCGGTCCTAAGACCTTCCTCAGAAGCATAGGGCCAGGTAATGACTGACAAGATAGAATGCTAATCTGAATAAATGACTGACCTGTAAGTACCACTTAAGTGAGGACAGATCATGCATCAATGGAATTTGGCAGACACGTTAAGAGATACGAAGGATAGAATAAACACAGAAAATGGCAGATGCAATTAAGCATTAGTGCCGTTGTGAAGTGTCTTCACACATTACATCACGTTGATTTCTGTTTGCAGCTTATGGAGGTGCACACAGAAATCAGGCAACGTAATGGTCACTTTGCGCTTAATTAAATCTGCCGGTAAGTTTTGTTATAGGCATGGTGTAGTACAGAGTCTGGCCAACACTACTGTAAGGGAGTATAGAGTAGTAAGTACTTTGATAAGCCACAGTATGTGCAATAAGGAGTTATTTACTAAAGAGATTATTTTTTTTAATAGATAATTTTCAAAGAAATGTAACAAGTGTCTGTATTACACATATGAAGAGAAGAAAAGACAAATGACATACACAAAAGGTGCATAAAAAATTTACTCCAAACATCTACGCAGGGATGAGAAAAAGTAAAAAAAGAAAGGAAAAAAGAAAGATAGTTGTAGGATAACGGTGACAGTGAGAGGGAGGAGGGGAGGACATACAGATACCAAGTCAGCCAGAGGTGAACGAAGCACATCAGCTAAAAATGAGTGAGTTCCTCTCAGGGGTCTCAAGCCAAAAAATTAGGTTTGTAGTATAGGGTCTGAGACTCAAGGTCGACACCAATTGGTCAACACACATTAGGTCGACACCAGAAATAGGTCAGCACAGACAAAAGGTCGACATTAACAAGGTCGACATGGAAAAGGACGACATGAGTTTGACTGTTTTTAGTGTCATTTTCTTCGTAAAGTGACGGGGAACCCCAATTAGTGCACCGTGTCCCCTCGCATGGCTCGCGAGCATTGGGCAAGGTGCCTCGCTCCACTACCACTGCGCTCGCACAGGTTACCGTTCCCAATTGTAGTCCACATGGATCGTAAAGTGTGAAAAAGTTTAAAAAATGTGAAAAAATAAGATTTTACTTACCGGTAGATCTATTTCTCGTAGTCCGTAGTGGATGCTGGGGACTCCGTAAGGACCATGGGGATAGACGGGCTCCGCAGGAGACATAGGCACTTTAAGAATTTAGGTTCTGGTGTGCACTGGCTCCTCCCTCTATGCCCCTCCTCCAGACCTCAGTTAGAGAAACTGTGCCCAGAAGAGCTGACAGTACAAGGAAAGGATTTTGGTAATCCAGGGCAAGATTCATACCAGCCACACCAATCACACCGTATAACATGCGATAACAACCAGTTAACAGTATGACAAATAACAGAGCATCAGGTCCAACCCTGATGCAACCATAACTTAACCCTTATTGAAGCAATAACTATATACAAGTATTGCAGAAGAAGTCCGCACTTTGGACGGGCGCCCAGCATCCACTACGGACTACGAGAAATAGATTTACCGGTAAGTAAAATCTTATTTTCTCTAACGTCCTAGTGGATGCTGGGGACTCTGTAAGGACCATGGGGATTATACCAAACCTCCTAAACGGGCGGGAGAGTGCGGATGACTCTGCAGCACCGATTGAGCAAACACAAGGTCCTCCTCAGCCAGGGTATCAAACTTGTAGAACTTTGCAAAAGTGTTTGAACCTGACTAAGTAGCCGCTCGGCAAAGCTGTAATGCCGAGACCCCACGGGAATGGGCCTTAACTGATTTTGGCAGCGGCAATCCAGCCGCAGAATGAGCCTGCTGAATCGTGTTACAGATCCAGTGAGCAATAGTTTGCTTTGAAGCAGGAGCACCAAGCTTGTTGGAAGCATACAGGATAAACAAAGACTCTGTTTTCCTGACCATAGCCGTTCTGGCTACATAAACCTTCAAAGCCCTGACCACATCAAGTAACCCGGAATCCTCCAAGTCAGTAGTAGCCACAGGCACCACAATAGGTAGGTTTATATGAAAGGATGAAACCACTTTTGGCAGAAATTGTGGACGGGTCCGCAATTCTGCTCTATCCGCATGGAAAACCAGATAGGGGCTTTTATGTGACAAAGCCGCCAACTCTGACACACGCCTAGCCGAAGCCAAGGCTAATAACATGACCACCTTCCACGTGAGATATTTCAACTCTACCGTTTTGAGTGGTTCAAACCAGTGGGATTTCAGGAAACTCAACACCACGTTAAGATCCCAAGGTGCCACTGGAGGCACAAAAGGGGGCTGAATATGCAGCACTCCCTTTACAAACGTCTGAACTTCAGGTAGAGAAGCCAACTCTTTTTGAAAGAAAATGGATAGGGCCGAAATCTGGACCTTAATGGAACCCAATTTTAGGCCCAAATTCACTCCGGACTGTAGGAAGTGAAGGAAACGGCCCAGCTGGAATTCCTCCGTAGAAGCATTCCTGGCCTCACACCAAGCAACATATTTTCGCCATATACGGTGAAAATGTTGAGCTGTCACGTCCTTCCTAGCCTTTATCAGCGTAGGAATGACCTCATCCGGAATGCCTTTCTCTGCTAGGATCCGGCGTTCAACCGCCATGCCGTCAAACGCAGCCGCGGTAAGTCTTAGAGGAAGAGGCCCACAGGTCCTCTGTGAGCATTTCTTGCAGATCTGGATACCAAGTCCTTCGTGGCCAATCTGGAACAATGAGTATTGTTCTCACTCCTCTTTTTCCTATTATCCTCAGCACCTTGGGTATGAGAGGAAGAGGAGGAAACACATAGACCGACTGGAACACCCACGGTGTCACCAGGGCGTCTACAGCTACCGCCTGAGGGTCTCTTGACCTGGCGCAATACCTCTGTAGTTTTTTGTTGAGGCGGGATGCCATCATGTCCACCTGTGGCAGTTCCCATCGACTTGTAATCTGTGCAAAGACTTCCTGATGAAGTCCCCACTCTCCCGGGTGGAGGTCGTGTCTGCTGAGGAAGTCTGCTTCCCAGTTGTCCACTCCCGGGATGAACACTGCTGACAGTGCGCTTACGTGATTCTCCACCCAGCGAAGAATTCTGGTGGCTTCCGCCATCGCCACTCTGCTCCTTGTGCCGCCTTGGCGGTTTACATGAGCCACTGCGGTGATGTTGTCTGACTGAATCAGAACCGGTTGGTCGCGAAGCAGGGTCTCCTCTTGACGTAAGGCGTTGTATATGGCCCTTAATTCCAGGATGTTGATGTGAAGGCAAGTCTCTTGACTTGACCACAGACCTTGGAAATTTCTTCCCTGTGTGACTGCACCCCAACCTCGGAGGCTTGCGTCCGTGGTCACCAGGACCCAGTCCTGAATGACGAATCTGCGGCCCTCGAGAAGGTGAGCGCTCTGCAGCCACCACAGGAGTGACACCCTGGCCCCGGGGGATAGGGTGATTAACCGATGCATCTAAAGATGTGATCCGGACCATTTGTCCAGTAAGTCCCATTGAAAAGTCCTCGCATGGAACCTGCCGAAGGGAATGGCCTCGTATGATGCCACCATCTTTCCCAGGACACGAGTGCAGTGATGCACTGACACCTGTTTTGGTTTTAATAGGTTTCTGACCAGTGTCATGAGTTCCTGAGCTTTCTCCATCGGGAGATAAACCCTTTTCTGGTCTGTGTCCAGAATCATGCCCAGGAAAGGCAGACGAGTCGTAGGAACCAACTGCGACTTTGGAATATTTAGAATCCAGCCGTGTTGCCGTAACACTTCCAGAGAAAGTGCTACGCTGATCAGCAACTGCTCTCTTGATCTCGCTTTTATGAGGAGATCGTCCAAGTATGGGATAATTGTGACTCCTTGCTTCCGCAGGAGCACCATCATTTCCGCCATTACCTTGGTAAATATTCTCGGTGCCGTGGAGAGACCAAACGGCAACGTCTGAAATTGGTAATGACAATCCTGTACCACAAATCTGAGGTACGCCTGATGAGGTGGATAAATGGGGACATGAAGGTGTGCATCCTTTATGTCCGGAGAGACCATAAAATCCCCCCCTTCCAGGCTTGCGATGACCGCTCTCAGCGATTCCATCTTGAACTTGAACCTTTTCAGGTATATGTTCAGGGATTTTAAATTCAATATGGGTCTGACCGAACCGTCCGGTTTCGGGACTACAAACATGGTCGAATAATAACCCCTTCCTTGTTGAAGGAGGGGAACCTTGACCACCACCTGTTGAAGATACAATTTGTGAATTGCAGTTAACACTATTTCCCTCTCGTGGGGGGAAGCTGGCAGGGCCGATTTGAGGTATCGGTGAGGGGGCATCTCCTCGAATTCCAGCTTGTATCCCTGAGACACAATCTCTATTGCCCAGGGATCCAGCTGGGAGTGAACCCACTTGTGGCTGAAATTTCGAAGACGTGCCCCCACCGGGCCTAGCTCCGCTTGCGGAGCCCCAGCGTCATGCAGTGGATTTTGTAGAGGCCGGGGAGGACTTCTGTTCCTGGGAACTAGCTGTGTTGTGCAGCTTCTTTCCTCTGCCCCTGCCTCTGGCAAGAAAGGACGCACCTCGGACTTTCTTGTTTTTCTGTGATCGAAAGGACTGCATTTGATAATACGGTGCTCTCTTAGGCTGTGAGGAAACATATGGCAAAAAATTGGACTTTCCAGCAGTAGCTGTGGAGACCAGGTCCGAGAGACCCTCCCCAAACAATTCCTCACTCTTGTAAGGTAAAACTTCCATATGCCTTTTTGAGTCGGCATCACCTGTCCATTGCCGAGTCCACAGGACCCTTCTGGCAGAAATTGACATAGCATTTATTCTAGAACCCAGTAGACTAATGTCTCTTTGAGCATCTCTCATATATAGGACAGCGTCTTTAATATGCCCCAAGGTCAACAATATAGTATCCTTGTCTAAGGTATCAATTTCCTCAGACACGGTATCCGTCCATGCTGCTACAGCACTACACATCCAGGCCGACTCGATCGCCGGCCTCAGTAAGGTACCTGAATGTGTATAAATGGACTTCAGGGTAACCTCTTGTTTGCGATCCGCAGCATCTTTGAGGGTAGCCGTATCCTGTGACGGCAGGGCTACCTTCTTGGATAAGCGTGTTAAAGCTTTGTCCACCTTAGGGGAGGATTCCCAGCGTAACCTGTCCGTTGGCGGGAAAGGATACGCCATAAGAATCCTTTTGGAAATCTGCAGTTTTTTATCTGGAGATTCCCAAGCCTTTTCACATAACTCATTTAGCTCGTGTGAGGGGGGAAAGGTTACCTCCGGTTTCTTTTCCCCATACATATGTACCCACTTGTCAGGGACTGGGATTTCCTCTGTGATGTGCAACACATCCTTAATTGCTATAATCATATAACGGATGGATTTAGCCAATTTTGGCTGTAACTTTGCATCATCGTAATCAACACTGGAGTCAGAATCCATGTCGGTATCTGTGTCAACAATTTGGGATAGTGGGCGCTTCTGAGACCCTGACGGCCTCTGCGACATAGGACCAGGCACGGGTTGGGACCCTGACTGTCCTGAGGCTTCAGCTTTTCTAACCTTTTATGCAAGGAATTAACATTATCATTTAAAACCTTCCACATATCCATCCAATCAGGTGTCGGCGCCGTCGGCGGAGACACCACATTCACTTGCTCCCGCTCTGCTTCCACATAGCCTTCCTCATCAGACATGTCGACACAAGCGTACCGATACACCACACACACAGGGAATGCCCTTTTTGAGGACAGTTCCCCCACAAGGCCCTTAGGAGAGACAGAGAGAGAGTATGCCAGCACACACCCCAGCGCTATCAACCCAGGAATAACACAGTAACTTAATGTTAACCCAGTAGCTGCTGTTTTATATTGATTTTTGCGCCTAATAATGTGCCCCCCCTCTCTTTTTACCCTCTTCTACCGTGTATCTGCAGGGGAGAGACTGGGGAGCTTCCTCTCAGCGGAGCTGTGGAGAAAAAATGGCGCTGGTGAGTGCTGAGGAAGAAGCTCCGCCCCCTCGGCGGCGGGCTTCTGTCCCGCTTAAATATGCAATTTTTGGCGGGGGCTCATACATATATACAGTGCCCAGCTGTATATATGTTAAACTTTTGCCAAAAGAGGTCCCAAATGCTGCCCAGGGCGCCCCCCCCTGCGCCCTGCACCCTTACAGTGACCGGAGTATGTGAGGTGTGTGGGAGCAATGGCGCACAGCTGCAGTGCTGTGCGTTACCTCAGTGAAGAACGGAGTCTTCTGCCGCCTGTGAAGTCTTCTTTGCTTCTCATACTCACCCGGCTTCTGTCTTCCGGCTCTGCGAGGGGGACGGCGGCGCGGCTCTGGGATCGGACGGCGAGGGTGAGATCCTGCGTACGATCCCTCTGGAGCTAATGGTGTCCAGTAGCCTAAGAAGCAGGACCTAGCTTCAGAGAGTAGGGCTGCTTCTCTCCCCTCAGTCCCACGATGCAGGGAGTCTGTTGCCAGAAGAGCTCCCTGAAAATAAAAAACCTAACAAAATACTTTCTCTCAGCAAACTCAGGAGAGCTCACTGAAAAGCACCCAGCTCGTCTGGGCACAGTATCAAACTGAGGTCTGGAGGAGGGGCATAGAGGGAGGAGCCAGTGCACACCAGAACCTAAATTCTTTCTTAAAGTGCCCATGTCTTCTGCGGAGCCCGTCTATCCCCATGGTCCTTACAGAGTCCCCTGCATCCACTAGGACGTTAGAGAAACTCATGTCGACCTTTTTACATGTCGACCTAAGGTGCGTTGACCAATTGGTGTCGACCTGGAGTCCGGATACCATGGTATAAGAGCTGCATAAGAAGCAGAGAATTTGATGTCAATGCAGCTAAACCACGGTGCTACAAATTCAGAAAGTTTTTCAGGGTCTGAGAAAAGACTATCATCCATGGGCATGTAAAAATCAAGGCATAGACACCATTCCCATGTTGTAGAGGGAGCAGGAGAGCACAAGTGCACTGGGAGCACCACCCTAGCCACATGTTAGTATGATAGGATGTTTGAGAAGCGACTTTTTATACTGAGAGAGAGGAATGTTCAAGTGAGACAGCAGACAGAAATCAAGGCCAGAGGGCACAGAGCAACCCAACACTTCTGAGGCCAAGGCTATTATCTTATGCCAGAATGGAGTTATTAGGGAGCAATCCCACCTAAACAGTATTTTTTTCAGAACCATGCAGTAGATAATAGTAAATGTCACAGCAGCAGCAAACGCATGTGAATGCTATAACTTAAACATAGAAACATAGAATTTGACGGCAGATAAGAACCACTTGGCCCATCTAGTCTGCCCCTTTTTTATTTTATCCTTTAGGCAATCTCAACCCTTTTTTAACCTTAATTCTTTGTAAGGCTATTCATATGCCTGTCCCAAGCATGTTTAAATTGCCCTACAGTCTTAGCCTCTACCACCTCTGATGGGAGGCTATTCCACTTATCCACTACCCTTTCTGTGAAGTAATTTTTCCTTAAATTTCCCCTGAACCTCCCCCCCTCCAGTATCAATGTATGCCCTCGAGTTCTAATACTTCTTTTCCTTTGAAGAATGTTTCCCTCCTGAACTTTGTTAAGACCCTTGATATATTTGAAAGTTTCTATCATGTCCCCCCTTTCCCTTCTCTCCTCCAAACTATACATGTTAAGATCTTTTAGCCTTTCCGGGTAAGTTTTGTGATGTAGGCCATGCACCATTTTAGTTGCCCTTCTTTGTACACTCTCTAATGTATTTATATCCTTCTGGAGATAGGGTCTCCAGAACTGGACACAGTATTCCAGATGGGGCCGTACCAATGACCTATACAGTGGCATTATCACTTCTTTTTTCCTGCTACTGATTCCTCTCCCTATGCAACCAAGCATCTGACTTGCCTTTCTCATTGCTTTGTTGCATTGCTTTCCTGCCTTCAAGTCACTTGAAATAGTGACTCCTAAATCTCTTTCCTCCTCAGTAGTTTCCATTATAGTACCCTTGATACTATACTTAGCCTTTGGGTTTTTGAGACCCAAGTGCATGATTTTGCATTTTTTAGCATTAAACTGTAGTTGCCACGTTCTTGACCATTTCTCAAGCCTACCTAGGTCATTAATCATTTGTTTGACCCCTCCTGGTGTGTCTACCCTGTTGCATATCTTTGTATCATCTGAAAAAAAGGCATATCTTCCCTTCAATACCATCTGCAATGTCACCAACAAAGATATTAAAGAGAACTGGACCAAGTACAGATCCCTGGGGTACTCCACTGGTAACATTTCCCTCCATAGATTGCACTCCATTAACTACGACTGTCTGTTTCCTATCCTGCAACCAGGTTCTTATCCATTTAACTGATTTATAATCCACCCCCAGGCTTTCAAGTTTATTTAGCAGTCTGCGATGTGGGACAGTGTCAAATGCCTTACTGAAGTCTAGATATGCTACATCTACAGCTCCCCCTTGATCTATTATTTTCATCACAGAGTCAAAAAAGTCAATAAGATTTGTTTGGCATGATCTCCCACCAGTAAATCCATGCTGTTTTGGATCCTGTAAATTGTTTGATTTAAGATATTCCACTACTCTTTCTTTTAATAGTTTTTCCATTACTTTCCCTACTACTGATGTAAGGCTTACTGGTCTGTAGTTACTTGCTTCTTCCTTGCTTCCACTTTTATGCAGTGGAACTACATTTGCTCTTTTCCAGTCCTCTGGAATAGCACCTGTATTTAGTGACTGGTTAAATAATTCTGTTAAAGGTGTAACCAGCACATCTTTTAGCTCTTTGAGTATCCTTGGGTGTATCCCATCTGGTCCCATTGATTTATCCACTTTTAGTTTTGAAAGTTCTGTTAGGACCTTCTCCTCTGTAAATGTATTTTCAACTGGCAAAGTATTCTGTAACAGGTGGTTATGTAATGCAGCTGTCACTAATGGGAATCAATGCCGGGATGAAACATCCTCCTTAGCATGGGCATGGAGGTACCTGGCAGGCATCCAATACAAATATGCAGTGCAATATCTATAGTACATGAGCTACTGGTTCAGGTCATTCTGTGGGCTGAAGATCCTAGCAAACGTATTAATGCTTTGTGCACTGCATTGAGGAATACATAAATATGGGACAGCATGGAGGCACAGTGCTTAGCATTACTGCCACACAGCACTGGGTGATGAGTTCAATTCCTGACCAGAGTTGTATCTGTATTGAGTTTATATATTCTCCCTGTGTTAGTGTGGCTTCCTCATACAGTACAGTACAGTACAGGTTACCCGACATCTGACTACAATGGATCCTAGTGTGTGCTTATGTGTTAGCCACAAAGGGTCAGGGACTGTCAATAACAAATATTCTTTCCAAAGCACTATGGAATATGGTGACACTTTATTTATAAATGATAATGGTAATATGAGGGGAATGTCTTAACGAATATGTAGTTCCTGCTTTTAAAAAGAGAAAATGTTTGCTTCTACATGCACTTGTTACGCAGCATAGCACAGCACATAATAGGCATCCACGGTCAGAAAACGCTCTTTGCTAGTGACAGGTATACTTTAGGAGTTTTAGAATTGTGTTTTACAGGGAGAACTAGACGTAACTTTGAGCAAAAGCAAATTAAACAACTGTCTTTCTTTACTATTTCCCACAGAGATTCCAGAAATCCCTTTTGATTTTACTTTGGCATATCATGCTTGCCAGAAAATGATTATACAAATGATAATGCCTCAAGCATTGTGGCAGAAAGTAAAGCCATTAACACACTGATATGCTAGTCATTTGTTAACTTCAGAAAAGTCCTGGACCTGGAGGAATATACTCCAGTGCTTTGAGGACAACAATTGTCTGATCTAATTATGTTCATCATGTATCAGAAAAATTTGAAGGCAGAATTTCTGCAGCCTCTGGGATACTATGTGGCTATGTGCAGTGTCACACTTCATTACGGTCAGAGAAAACCCCACTAACATTTCTGTAATGTGAAATCATAGTGCAGAAACATAATGGAGGTGTTCGCTTTAATAAATAAAATAGACAAAAACATTTAGCTGAACTGTCAAACTAGAAACCTTGATCTTCTTGTACCAATGCTGTTAGCTTAATTGTTACGTTAACTTTTGAACATCATTTCACTTTGGCGAGCTTCTGAAAAGGGATGTGGTTAAGATACGAGCTGTCAGCATCCTGGCCGTAAGTATAGCGGGTGGGTTAGGTTTAGGCGCCACCGGGTGGGTTAGGGGTTATAATACTTTCCTCACACCTGTCAGAATTTTAAAGATCGGGATGCCAGCATCTGTATTGTGACCGTTGGTATCCCATCCACCGGTCACACGTACCGAACTCGATGAAAAAAAATTCAATATCATGGTACAAAGTATTTTTGCTGTTATAATTATTCAAAACATCCACTTTCAAGGACCCAAGAATTCAGGGTGCAGAGCAACGGTGAAGACTTAGGGCCAAATGTAATAGAGTGAGAATTTCAAAAAGTGAGAGATTTGGTAAGGTTTTGCAGTTTTGTTTTTTAAAGTAGCAATCATTTACACTACAAGATCAACCTGGTTTTGCAGTGTAAATGATTGACACTTAAAAAAAAAACCTGAAAAACCTTACCAAATCTCTCACTATTTGAAACTCTCACTCTATTACATTTGGCCCTTAAGGTGCATACATACTTTGCAATATTTTAGACGATATCGCTTATTTTCACACTTCTGCGCAAAGCGTTTAAAATATCGGCCAGTTTGTACAGTACAACCGATGAACGATGCACGCATCGTTATCAGCCCCTCTGTCGCCTGTGCATGCAGGTTAATTTGGACTTATCATCCAAAACTGCATGTCCATGCCAGCACTATATCAGCCGCCTGGAAGGGTAGGGGATACATTAGTCGATATCGTTCATGAAGCAAATCTTCTAGTGTGTACCCAATTTTACAACGCCATCCTCAGCCATGTCATCCAGATAATATCAGTACTGTAGAAGGTCTGAGCACGAGTAGTAATACTTTTACAGCTTGATATGTAACAGTTGAACAGCAAACTGTACATACTTGAACTCCTAGGAGACCCAACCTTGTGCTATCTGGTGTTCACTCTACTCATACTGCTGAGGTACGTCAACAGACCTATTTATCTCACATTACGGCAGTTTTTTAAACTGCACCATTACAGACCAGGTTTTAAGGATATCCATGCTTGAGCCAAGATGGTTAAATCAAATTGACTGAATTACTAATTAAGTCACCTGTGTTCAAGTATGGATATCAATTAAAACTTGGACCATACTTGCCTACCTGACCCTCTCCATGAGGGAGAAAATGCTCTGTTCCTGGACTTTCCTGGTAATGTATGATTGCCATCACCTGTGGTGAGCTAGTTTATTGATAAGAAAGGTTTTTCACCACAGGTGATGGCAAACATACATTACCAGGAAAGTCCAGGAACAGAGCATTTTCTCCCTCATGGAGAGGGTCAGGTATGCAAGTATGACTTGGGACTGTAGTAGCAGAGTTTGAGAAATGCTACATTAAGGCATAAAATCAGTTCAAATTGCCTATCAGAAATTATTAAACTGAGTAGTACAACTTACAGCAATAACACAATTCAGAAACAGGACTTCTGCCTAAAATCACGTTGATAGCTCAAAATATATACTTCTGCTGTCATATAAGCCATCATAATACTGTATATAAATATAAAATAGGAACCTACATTTTAATGTTTGCTCATCGTTAACATGTCACATGCAAACTAGAAGAACTGACACATAAAACTACATTACTGAGCTTCCTACGGGTAATAAAAAAAATATGATGCTGAAAATGAATCTTGGGATAGGGCAGCACTGAAACAAACAAGGACATAAGAAGAAAGCGCTACTTACATTATTCTGATGATTGGACACTGGCTTGTAATTAGTTGTTACAGCCTTTTCAATTTGTAGCGACTGTCTCTTTGGTTTGGAAGATTCTTCTATCTGTCGTCTAAAACACAACATTATGTCAGCTTAAATAACCCATCAAGTACAATGTAAGAACAGTAAAAAAAAAACATTGGGGGCCTGATTCAGAGTTATACGCAATGCCAATGTTTCCGTAGTTGAGCAATTATTGATTAGTATGTATCGGAGTCGCACTGCGCATGTCCAAGGTGACATACCGATGTCACTTGGAGTGAGGATTGACAGACAGGAGGCATTGGGGGAGGAAATGGAGAGTGGCAACACAAACACAGGCATGTTGTAACCATTTTGCGGGCATATAATTCTGTATACAGAAAACACGGCGTCTGCGGCTCAAGGGTCTACTACGTTATGCTGGCTGTCGGGATTCCGGCGCCCAGCATAACGGTGCTGGGATCCAAACCGCCGGCATGCCGGCAGCGGGGGGGGGGCGTAAAAAGGGCCCCTTGCGGGCTTGCTGCGTTTGCTACGCTGTGAGCACGGTGGCATGCGCTATTTATTCTCTCTCCAGGGGTGTCATGGAACCTCCAAGAGGGAGAATAGTTGTCAGTATGCCGGCTGTTGGGATCCCGGCACCGGTATGCTGAGCGCCGGGATCCCGACAGCCGGAATATCAAATGCCTCCCGTGTCTCATGCTGTCATTCTGTGTAACCATATTTCTACTCAGATGGCTGAGGGGCATCTGCAACAGTTGCTGCATTTGTGTACACAGATATATGCTTGGCCTCCGGTGGGCGTCTAAATCTAATTCCAGGTGGCGGCAGCATTAGCACAGTAGCCGAGCATGGGATCATAGCTCCGAATACATTAGCGTAAAACTCCAAAACAGGGCCACTGTCACAGAGTGAAGGCAAAAACAGATTGTTAGCCTATCTATATCCTTGTTTACCAAGTACAACAGTGAATTGCTATTGCAGAATTACAATCATAATAAGCATGTTCTAAATGACTGTTCAGAAACAATATCTTGTTAGGGCAGGAATAAACTTTAAATTTAGGTTATTTTTATTCAGTACAGAGCGGGAAATTCAATTGCAGGCGAAGGGTGCGAATTGCTGTTGCCACATTTTTTTAGTTCCTGAACAACTATCAGTTTGTACGGATGGAACCGAACGGCATGTCGTGAAGATATCCTGCAAACGCTGTTCTGCTCACAAGTGACGAAGTTCACTTTCAGAAATCAACTACAAATGTGTATAGCAAATGAAGGCCATCAATCTGGATAATATCATATTCAAAATCAACCGAAAATAAACTGTATTCCATGCATTTATGTACTAAAATTGTTAATCGCATTTACCATGCCTTTTTTGTTAACCTTTAAAGTCTGGGATTTTTTTTTTTTTTTTTTATACTCAACCTGTATATTGTAGTATATCAGTAATGGCAAGAAATCCTTATAATAGGATTTAAACACCAACCCCCTCCCCCCCAAAACAATGGGGTATATGCAATTGCGGTCGAATTCCCGAAATTGCCGAAAAATTGGACTTTTTCGCCAAAAAAAAAAATCGACAATGCAATTCAGTACTTTCCGTCAAAAAAACGGACTTTCAAAATTCGACTTTTTGAAATTCGACATTTGTCAAATTCGACTTTTCTGCAATGGTACAAATGCGGCAATTCGACCAAAGTATATTCAATTGAAGTTTGGAAATTCGACAACAGTGCTTTTAGACAGTAAATTCGTCATTTTCAATCCACCACACTTTGGTGGGTTAATCTAATAAAAAAAAATTTAAAACATGTTTTTTTGGGTGTTTTTTTTATTGGTAATAGCATATCTATTTATATTAGAAGGGATTAGGTACATCAGGGGTGTCAAACTCGCGGCCCTCCAGCTGTTGTGGAACTACACATCCCAGCATGCCTTGCCATCTATTTTGTATTAGGGATGGCTGCAACTGTGGCAAGGCATGCTGGAATGTGTAGTTCCACAACAGCTGGAGGGCCATGAGTTTGACACCCCTGCGGTACATGGTTTGTCTTTTTGGGAGGCACAAGTATTATTTATATATTTTTAAAAAAAAAAATATATATATATATATATATTTTTTTTAGATGGAATGGTAAAATCCCGGAAAAAAATTGCGTGGGGTCCCCCCTCCAAAGCATAACCAGCCTCGGGCTCTTCAAGCCGGTCCTGGTTCTAAAATTCCGGGGGAAAAATGGACAGGGGATCCCCCGTATTTTTAAAACCAGCACCGGGCTCTGCGCCTGGTGCTGGTGCAAAAAATACGGGGGACAAAAAGAGTAGGGGTCCCCCGTTTTTTTTTACACCAGCATCGGGCTCCACTAGCTGGACAGATAAATGCCACAGCCGGGGGTCACTTTTATACAGCGCCCTGCGGCCGTGGCATTAAATATCCAACTAGTCACCCCTGGCCGGGGTACCCTGGGGGAGTGGGGACCCCTTCAATCAAGGGGTCCCCCCCCAGCCACCCAAGGGCCAGGGGTGAAGCCCGAGGGTGTCCCCCCCATCCAAGGGCTGCGGATGGGAGGCTGATAGCCTTGAGAAAATGTAAAGAATATTGTTTTTTCCTGTAGTACTACAAGTCCCAGCAAGCCTCCCCCGCAAGCTGGTACTTGGAGAACCACAAGTACCAGCATGCGGGAGAAAAACGGGCCCGCTGGTACCTGTAGTACTACTGAAAAAAAAATACCCAAATAAAAACAGGAGACACACACCTTGAGAGTAAAACTTTATTACACACCTGCCGACACACACATACTTACCTATGTTGACCCGCCGACTGCCACGTCTCCTGATCCGACGATCCGGGGTACCTGTGAATCAAATTATACTCACCTCAATGCAGTGTCCAGATATAAATCCTCGTACTTGGCAAAAAAAGAAAACGAACAACCGAACCAGCGGACTGAAAGGGGTCCCATGTTTAAACATGAGACCCCTTTCCCTGAATGCCGGGACACCACGTGACTGCTGTTACGTGGTGGGACAGCAGTCACTACTCTGCTGCTGTAACTCCTCTAATGGACAGATAAGCGATTGAACTTTTAAACTCCTGTACGCATGTATTCTGGCTATTTTATATGTATCGGGACAGTCTGCTGCTGAGTCCTTTTTAGATGGACAGATAAGCCTCAATATACCTTTTATCTTGTACGTTTTTAGTGTAGCCATTTGTATGTCTTTTATATTAAATTGTTATTGTGTTTATTTTTAAAAATGTCTGGGCTATCAAATTGATATAATTGGGAATAAGCACGTTCCCTAATTCATTGCCCTTTACTGTTAAATGACATTTTTTTGTGAAAACAGTACACACTATGCTTTGCTATCTTTTTTCTTTACATGTGAATCTCAAATGATCAACAATCATTGGAAATCCTTATAAAACCAGATAAGTGCTCTTGGTTTTAATTTTACCCACCTGATTTTGTTTCCCCTTTTAAAACTCGTTATTGCACTCCCATGCGCTTATTTTCTCCACTACTTATCTTTGTGACTAGTTGGATATTTAATGCCACGGCCGGAGGGCGCTGTATAAAAGTGACCCCCGGCTGTGGCATTATCTGTCCAGCTAGTGGAGCCCGATGCTGGTGTAAAAAATACGGGGGACCCCTACTCTTTTTGTCCCCCGTATTTTTTGCACCAGCACCAAGCACAGAGCCCGGTGCTGGTTTTAAAAATACGGGGGATCCCCTGTCCATTTTCCCCCCGGATTTTTAGAACCAGGACCAGCTCGAAGAGCCCGAGGCTGGTTATGCTTTGGAGGGGGGACCCCACGCCATTTTTTTTCCGAGTTTTTCCCCGTTTTTAAAAAAACGGAACAAAATCCGTCAAATCGGACGTTTTTCGTCAGCGGGACTGTCGAATCCGTTTGTTATTGCATATGGTCAATTTCGGCACCCACTTGCCGAAATTAGACTGTCGAATTGAAAAACGGCCGAAAAATTGCCGCGATTCGCCGCTAATTGCATATACCCCAATGTGTTTTTACTATGGCTCCTTGCAATATACTTTTTGGGGTTAGATTTATCAAAAACATACGAAAATGGAGGTGTTATGTAATAAAACAAATAAATAAAATTTAAATATATATATATATATATATATATATATATATACACACACACATATATATATATATATATATATACATATATACACACACGCACATACACACACACAAATTGCTTTGCATTTAAAATATCTCAGGGTATTAATTTAGTGAAACAAGCTCTGCATATCAATGGATCTGCAGATACATCAATAGGAGGATCGGACAGTGTGATATGCATACACACTGCCCGATTCATCGCGACTAACGCCACAAACTGGACATTTGCATGCGCCCGTCCAGTTGAGCAGTCAATCACCGGCAGCCTCTGCAGCATGTGTATGGGCTGTCGGCGTTCACAGACATATCGTTGTTACACAATGGCCGATGGGCCAGCGATATATCGGTCGTTCAACAGAACGGCCGATATATCGGCCAAAGTGTACCTTAAGACTTTTCACGTAGGAAAAATAAAATAAATGGAAATATGCAAATAGGTTTTAAAATCAGCAGACACATCACACATACATATGGTGCCACATCCAAGGCAGCTGGAATGGCACCATCCCTGCCTCTGTGGTGGCACGTGTACTTGGCATGCAATGAGCTTTGAACAGCATACTGTAGAGTTGACAGGCACGGCCTTAGGAAATGCCCAGAGCTCAGCTTCCTGCTTCCTTCTTCTATGAGGTCATGACGTCACATGTGTTGGGGGCAGTGGGCACATGGGGCCGGCCCAGGGTGCAGAAGTCTACTGCCATGACTCAGATACCCATATACAGTAAACATATGCTGCACATATATCTACATTGAGTGTGGTATTGCAAACACCCATTCTGCTTTATTCTTCAAATCACTACTGAAGCATTATCAGTATTTTTCTCAAATTAAATCTGTAACCAGTGGTCATGGAAGATTCTTCCTAGGCTTCCAGCCTGTCTCTGTGCCCTTTATTTATGACATAATTCTATTAATGGGATCTAAGCAACCAACAAGTGGATGTAAGAGATATTCAGCAAAAGGCAGCAGACATCTGGATATTGATGCCTTTATTAATTCCTAAGTCATCAGAAAGCGGGATTTCCCAGTGGTACTCCTTACACAGTAGCTAGAAGATCCGATTTGTGCTCAGCTGTGGTTCATCGCAAGATGTATGGTAAAAAGGAAAAAAAAAAAAGAACGAACGATTTGTTAAACATGCACATAAATGAGCTCACACACAAATAAAGGGGAAAACCTGTCCAGGAAACGTGTCAGTGCATTACTCATTGAGAACTAATGGCAGGCTGACTGTACCTTCACAGGGTTCTTTGTAAAAACGCAGGTAAGCATAAAACATAATAAATGGGAATTAATAAAGGCAGATTGACTTGAATTTATAATAAAGTATTTCATATTTGGCATTCCAGGCGACACACTCTTACGATAATTATAGTCATCCTACATTGGATTACGGGTGCTTTGTTAGAGCAGAAATATTCAAAGTCATTAAACTGCTATTAACCAGAGTGCTAGTCGAAATGTAAATGACATGCACTACACATCCCACAGTGTTTAATATGGCTCAATGCAGATTACTAGCTCCCAAATCACTAAAGGTCACAATCATTAACCCTTCAAAAGTAAAAAAAATAAAAAGTAAATTGAGTAAATCAAATAAGCGCCCACTGTTGGAAGGTAGAGAGGGTTAATGGTTAAAGTGTGGCACATGTCATGCAGCCTGACAGTAGGGTGTTTCTAAGCGGCATCAATGGAACACATTTTATAGAGAGAATCCACAAGTACAGATGGAGCCCCTCTTTATCTTGGCCTTTAATAGGATGTCAAAGTCGAAAAATATCGTTATTCTCATGCCATGTACTAACCCCATGCGCTTGCCCACTGCACGTGCACATTCTCTCCCGTGCGTGCGCATATTCGCAGTTGCGTGACGGCACCTCCACGGTCGTGCGCTCAGGCACGTGGTATGTGCATTTACGGTAGAGTTTGTGTGCGTCTGGCGGGCGACTCGATTGTTACATAGTTAATCCAAATAATGTATTTTATAGGTTATGGTCCCCTTAATAATATCAGTGAGTTTGTTTAGTGTAACTGGTTCATGGACAGAGAGATCCCTCTTTACATGATACGAAGGGTCAGACAGGTTTTGAGCAGTGGTGTTTAGTATGCAACGGTAGAGTATATTATTAGTAACATTCCGGTATTGGTTTGAAAGAGATTAATCGCTCCTGCGAATAGTTATGTTTATAAGAAGTTTATGGACATTTACTGTATTTGCAGTTCATTATCCATGCGGCGGGAATCCTAAGATTCCCTCCCACCTGAGCAGTATGAAATAGTCACAACCCACCTGTTCGAATCAACCTATGACCTTTTGTTATAATGTGAAGACAGATTCCTGTGTCCAATGAACAATGAGATTGTAGGGCCCTTTGTAGTGTACTGTATGTAGTGTATATAAGGCAGCCAGGCTGGGCCAGCTCAGTCTACTCTCCACAACGGTTTTCATCATTGACTAACTAGAGAGCTGGTTCCAGGACTGCGCAGCGATCATTCCCCAGTGTGTAAGTTTTTCTCTGTAACCAACTTGTTCTCTGTTTGTATTTGCCATACTCTCTCTCGCTCTGTTATTGTTTAGGATTAAGACGCTGTTGTATATTGTATAATTTCAGTTATTCTGTTTAGGTGTTTTATGTTAATGCTGTAGTGTATAAGTTGTAACTGTTTTCCCCTTTTACATACTAAAATCATCTAGATAAAGGTTTTGGAACCTTACAAGGTATTGTGTGTTTATCATTACATTGCTAAGGGTATTCGGAGCGTCTCAATCGCTCAAGCAGCTTTTATATTAACAAGGTTAAGAAGCGTTATATCATTACAGTATAAGTATATCCCTTCATTGTGTTGCATACAAGGTTTACTGTGTGTCATCCCGTGAGCGTCTGCGCCGCTCGTGTTCCTCTTGTGGGCACAGCGTCCGCTACGCTAGTAGCGTAGCATTACGGTACTCGGACCGCCTATAGCGTGCTCGATACCCAGCGTAAGCCGTGAGCGAACGTGCCGCTCGTGCGTCTCGACCACGGCCTAGCGTCTGCTACGCTAAGTGCGTACCCTTACGGTACCCCATACGCCCATTGCGTACTGAGTCTCTTACCAATATATAGTGAATGTTATAAGATAAATAATTAGCTTTATCAATTGGCGGCTCGTCCGTCCTCCACATATCCGCTCTAGCGAACACAAGCAGACTTTATCTGTCAGCAAAGGGCGGGAAGGCGTATCCCTTCGTATCCGTGTTGGTGGTGAGGGATACGGTAGTGCTGACTAGATAAGCGTCTGCATCGCTACGCTGTAGGAGTGCTGGTGGAATCCGGAACCGGAAGGTAAGAACAGTACGCTATTGTCTTTTAAAACTGTTTTATTTCTGTTTGATACACATTGCGTACGCAACACACGCACACACCTGCATTTTTCATTTGTGTAATTTTCACATCTCGCCTTCCTGTTTGCCATTTATCATTGATAACGTGCTGTGAAAGATTTGTTGCTATTGGTAGTTAAAAGTAAAAATAATACGTAAGGAAGTAATTTGTAAAACACGCACACGGCTTGCCTAAGATACAAGGAAGTTCTGTGTGGTGTTCAGTAAATGATTACAGTTAAATATCATTTGCATTGATAGAAACGTGTTACTTGTGTTACTGTGGACGTGTCTGGCCTGTGTACACGTGTCCCTAACAAAGGGCGGGACAAGCGTACGCGACGCAAGGGCTTACACACGTAGCGTATATTACGCAACGGAGCATATGAATACGCCCACATGATACAAATCACACAATAGTATTGTTTTAGTAGGCGATGCGGAAGCAACGCGATAATATCGCAAGTCAATCTCAGTGTCCTAAATTTTAGCGTAAATAATCCTTCTCTAGTTGTAACTCCTTTCGGGACTGGACTGCGATACTGAATGAAAGGGATTTCTGTACAGAAACGAAAGTAAAGAGTATATGAGGTGAAAGAGTGTATGTATATATATATATATATATATATATATATATATATATATATATATATAAGTTTCTCATTTTTGGTTGGAACCTAGAAGTCGCTTTCTCGTGAGGTACATCCGTGAAAGTGATGGCGCGTGGTGGCTTGGGAGGCATCCCTTGTTAAATATTGAAATAAGAGCATTAGAGTATAGCAGATTAGGAGGTCTACTGTAGACACAGACCAGGAGGTCACGGACCAGGAGGTCCAGAGACAGACCAGGAGGTCTAGGTACAGCAGACTAGGAAGTCCGCTATAAGATAAAGTCAAGAAGCACAACCCCAGGAGGGTTGGTGCGGTACCCATATAGGCCATCAAGCTCTGGCTGAAGGAATTCGCAGCCACAATTTTCGATTCCACTGGTCGTTCCGCACATAAGATTAGTTGCTTATGTGCAGTACGATTGTACCGTATGTAATTGTGTGCATTAGTTTGTAACTTGACCCAGTACCATTTGCGTACGCTAGAGGGGTCATAAACGCTATTTGTACATTCTAACGTGATTTGTGTAATTTTTTATTTTATTTTAAGGGAGGTTCGCTGGTCACTCAGGAATTCTCTAACAACCGATACTTGCTGGGGACGGGTAACCTACTCCCACAATGCCCCAGTAAATAAAGGTTCATAGGGGCCCTAGGTTGGGTACAGCAGCTCTGAGTCAGTGATTGCAGTACTGGCCAACGTGGGCGAGAAGAGTGTGTGAAGGTACTCGGTCAAACTTTCACCGTCGGCCTGCCCCGGACATCTTGGTTTTTGTAAGGGTTCGCTGAAGACCCTGATTTGAAGGTCAGAGGTAGTGAAAGCAACACCTGCAAAGATGGGGGCCAGTTGTTCAGGTAGGGGGCGATCAACCCTGGTTCAGGTTAATTTAGTAAACCGGCCAATAGGGTCGGCAAGATATATCATGTGTGAGAAATACGGTTCACACACAGAGGTTTTGTGCGATGAATGGGAAAGAATGACTGTGCATGACGGGGAAAAGTTCCCACGGGTAGGCAGTTTTAGCCCCGAGGTGTTACAAAATCTAAGGAGAAGGATATGTCTCATTAAATCTGCAAAGAGACGGATCAAACATTATGATTATTTACAATTATGGCAACAGGAAGGTGAAATACAAAGAGGATTGGCTCAAGCGGCTGGATCTAACCCTATCAGGAAACTGATAGCCACCGCACCACCACCACCATACATAACAGGAGAGAAAGTGGTTACAGAGAATGGCACACTGGTGTATGATAAACATGCACTTAATAACTGTATAGATGTTAAGAATAATGTAACTAAGATTGTTGATGCTAATACTAACTCGTGCAAGCTGTACCCTGTTTTAAACTTTCCCCAGGATTGTGACCAAGAGGATGAGCCCACAACAATATCGGCACTCTCTCTAGCAGCCACCATAACAGAAACAACAGTGGGCACGGCCCAACCAGTAAGAGCAGTATCAAAGGCTCCTAGTGGAGGGACAGGTGAGGTTGTATCAACTGGTTAGTACGGCACTGTACACTATGCAGAAACCATTACACATGTTGTAGAATCTACTCAGAATGATGTTATTGAACTTAATCCCGTTAGGGTAATTGCAGTACCAAATGGGAAAACTGACACTTCAGGAGTCACTCCTGTCAGAAACATCGCCATGCACTGCCCCTTTTCCCGAACAGAATTAAGATCAATGGTGTCTGAATTCCCTGATCCTAGGAAAGATCTAGTTGCAAGCCAGAAGTACATTAGAGAGCTAGGAAATACTGTGGAGCCCAATAACAAAGATTGGCGGACATTGCTGAGGGCATGTCTACCCTCCAATGTCGACTCAGCGAGATTTATAGCCGACTGTAGACTAGATGAAGAGGTACCCCTTACTGAGGAGTACAATCAAGATAATGTGAAAAGAATTAATTTGCAGCTGGGAGTATATTTCCCAGCTGTTGCTAAATGGAACAAAATTTTCTCCATCAAGCAAAAAGAGGGAGAAATAGCTGCTGATTATTTTCATCGGGCACTGCAGGAAATGGCTAAGTATACAGGGATAGAAGACAGTAAGACAAATGTAAATCATAGAGAAGTAGCAGTATCTGTGTTAATGGATGGTTTAAAGGAAGTATTGAGGACGAGGGTACAAACCACCCAACCATGTTGGCGAGGTTTGTCGGTGGCTACTTTGAGAGAGGCCGCTATTGATCATGATCGGAACATCACCAGACACAGGGAGTCGCAGAGTGATAAGCTGATGGCCGTAAGTATACAGGCCCTTACCACAAGGCCAACTCAGCATAAGTCTCAGACCCCTGTGGGTAAGTCAAATGTGGTAGTTTGTTATTACTGTCATAAAGAGGGACATTTTGCACGAGACTGTAGATTGAAAAATGCACAAAACTCATACCAAACCCCTAGACAACGACATGACACACGAAATTGGGATCAAGGACCGCAGAGACGGAGTTATGAGCCACACGCAGGGGAAACAAAAAGGTATCCCCCAAGAAGAGATTGGCAAGTCTCTGATAGTTCCCATTTACCCCCTTCACAGGTAATAGCTGCCAGCGCAATGCAGGGAGGTCACCACATACAATAGGGGTGGGGCCACACCTGTAGTCTGCAGCCAGTGAAATTAATTGCGAGCCTTGGAAGTGAACCCGAGGTCACAATTGATGAAGCTGGTAAATCTCTAAATTTCCTTGTAGATACGGGGGCGGCCAAGTCAGTGATAAATTCGACCGTGGGCATGAGAACCACTGGTAAAACAATTCCAGCCATGGGAGTAACAGGAGTAGTACAACACTACCCTTTAAGCAAACCCGCAGAGATTACGATAGGGCCTTTGCATACCAAGCATTCTTTTCTGCTGGCTGCATCGGCTCAGACTAATCTCCTAGGGAGAGATTTACTGTGCAAAATGGGATGTGTCATATATTGTACCCCTGAAGGTGTGTTCTTGGACATACCCGAAAATCACGCTCAGGAAGTGCAGGATATGCTAGACTCCCCAACAAGATTAATGTCACACACTGTTATTGTAAATAGGTGTCCATCCAAAGTAGAGGAAATGATTTCCCAGATACCGGAATCACTTTGGACCAAGGATGTACAAGACACTGGATTAATGGCAAACGTAGCCCCAGTAGTTGTACAAGTAAAAAATGGTAGGATAGCTCCAAAAATCCCACAATACCCTCTGAAGCCAGAGGTGGAGTTAGGAGTTTACCCTGTAATAGAGCGCTTGCTACAACAGGGCATTCTGGTAAGGACGTCCAGCACTGCCAATAGTCCCATCTTCCCTGTTAAAAAGAGTGGGGGGAGGGGTTACAGATTAGTGCAGGATCTAAGAGGGATCAACAAAATAGTTGAGAGTCAATTCCCCGTAGTGCCAAATCCAGCTGTCATCCTTATGCAAATCCCTCCCACTGCCAAATTTTTCACTGTGATTGACCTCTGCTCCGCCTTCTTCTCGATACCTCTGCACCCTGACAGTCAATACTTATTCGCATTTACATACAGAGGAGTTCAGTACACCTGGACTCTCTTACCACAAGGTTTCATTGACAGTCCAAGTATTTTCTCACAGGCCTTGCATGATTGTTTACAGTCTTTTCAACCTGAGAGTGGATCAATATTAATACAGTACGTAGATGACCTACTGCTGTGTTCAGATTCACTTGAATCGTCCCTGAGAGATACGAAACAACTCCTGTTTCATCTTTCAGACACCGGACACAAGGTTTCCAAAGACAAGTTACAATTATGCCAGACCAAGGTAAAATATTTGGGACACTGTCTGACACAAGGACTGAGACACCTCACCGCTGATAGAATTCAAGCAATTCGTGACATGACCCTGCCACAAACCCAGCAACAGATTAGAGCGTTTTTAGGAATGTGTGGGTATTGCCGTAACTGGATCCCAGGGTTTTCTATACTGGCCCTGCCTTTGCAGGAGATGGTCTCCTCAAACAAACCTGATCGGATTTCGCACACAGACGAGTCTGAGATGGCATTTGAGAGACTTAAACAGTGCCTAACGCAGGCACCAGCATTAGGTATGCCAGATTATGGAAAACTCTTTGAGCTGTACGGAACAGAGAGTGCTGGGTGCGCGGCAGGTGACTTAACCCAGAAGCATGGTGATGCCAGCAGGCCGGTAGCCTACTATAGCGCTCAGCTAGACACGGTAGCGCGATCCCTCCCCACATGCTTGCGAAGTGTTGCAGCAATAGCATTGCTAGTAAGTAAAAGCGGAGATGTAGTGCTAGGACACAACCTCACAATTCATACACCACATGCAGTGTCAGCTTTACTGAATTCTGCTCAAACCAGACACGTCTCATCAGCGCGGTTTACAAGATGGGAATTGGCATTGATGGCCCCCGTAAACATCACCATAAGGAGATGCAGCGCATTAAATCCTGCAACATATCTCCCAGGTGTGCCTGGACAGGCACAAAGGGTGGAGGATGAGAGTGATGGTGAAGGAGGATTTAGTAAGGAAAATGACACACATGATTGTATGGAATATTTGACCCAAAATTTCACGGCAAGGCCTGACATCAGTGACAACCCACTGGAAGATGTAGATTTTACTTTCTACACTGACGGCAGTTGTCACAGACAGACGGACTCGGGAGACTTGTGTACTGGATACGCAGTCATAGATGGCCAAGGTACCATAGAAGCGGAACCCCTAGGCCCACCACACTCAGCACAAGTTGCTGAACTGGTTGCCCTAACCAGAGCATGCGAATTGGCTAAAGGCAAGTCAGCCAATATCTACACAGATTCTAGGTACGCCTTCGGAGTAGTCCATGATTTCGGGGCCCTATGGCGCCTCAGAAATTTCATGACGGCAGCTGGCACACCCGTAGCACATGCAGCCCACATCAAAAGACTTCTAACAGCAATACAGGAACCCGACAGAGCGGCTGTTATCAAGTGTAAAGCTCACACGTATAGCCAAGACCCGGTATCACTTGGTAACAGCCGAGCAGACGAAGCTGCAAAGTCAGCAGCCAGTACCCCCATACAGACAGACGGCACACAACTGATGGTATTTAATACTGTAAACACACAGAAATTATATTAAATGCAAAATTTGTGTTCACAAGAAAAGGCAGTTTGGAGGTTAAAAGGATATGGCCAGGAGTCCTCAGGACTCTGGACAGATGGACAGGGTAAGCCAGTGGCACCCAGAGCATACCTTCCCAGTCTAGCGGAAGCAGCACATGGGCTGACTCATCTAGGCAAAGAAGGAATGTGTAAGTTGGTAAGAGCTTATTGGTGCACCCCAGGATTTTCTTCTCATGCGGGTAAAAGAGCAATGACATGTCTCACCTGCTTGAGGAAGAATATCGGAAAGGCAATACCAACAGAGCCATCCCATATCCCTCCTACAGATGGTCCTTTCCAGGTAATACAAATTGATTTCATACAATTGCCACCTTGTAGAAATTTAAAGTATGTATTGGTTTGTATTGACGTGTTCTCAAATTGGGTTGAAGCATTTCCCGCGGCCACAAATACCGCTGTGTTTACTGAAAAGAAAATTGTGCAGGAATTTGTGTGTAGGTACGGTATCCCTAGAATCATTGAGAGTGATAGGGGTACCCATTTTACAGGTGAAGTTTTTCAAGCAATGTGTAAGTTGATGGGAATTAATAGTAAGCTGCACACTCCGTACCGCCCCCAGGCGAGTGCGAAAGTGGAAAGAGTAAACAGCACTATTAAAAACAAATTAAGCAAGGCAATGGCTGAAACAGGATTGTTGTGGCCCGAAGCTTTGCCAATCGTATTATACAGCATCAGAACCACTCCCAGGTCCCCTCTTAATCTGTCTCCTTTTGAAATTCTGTTTGGTCGACAACCCCATATTATGATTAACCCCCAGGATGATTTGAAATGTAACAATGAAGTAACTGTAAAGTATTTGGTTAAGATGAGTAAGCAATTGAGGAATCAGAATGATAATCTATAGTTGGTGATTCCTGATTTGCCAGACAGTAATTGTCATGACATTGAACCTGGGGATTATGTAATGATACAGAATTTTCTACGCTCAGGTTGCCTTATTGACAGATGGGAAGGACCATATCAAGTCTTATTGACCAGCACGACAGCATTGAAGGTTGCCGAGAGAGAGACTTGGGTCCATTCGTCTCATTGTAAAAAGGTTGCTGACCCAGAGAGGTCCCGTGATAAAGAACAGACGGTAGAGGTTGTATCACTAGAGTGTCTGTTCCGGGAAGGTTGAGACGACACCTGAGCGCTGAGAATAATAAGACCGGAGGCGTTTGTCGAGCCAGATTTCTTTTTCCTTTTTGTTATTTTCTCCAGTTCCCATCTCCCTCCTATTCTCCTTCCCCCTTCTTATTTTTCTCCTTTTCCTCCTATAAGATGGACTTGCCCCAAGAGACTGTGATCCGGATTTTCCTGTTGACCATGATGTTGACCAGAGCAGTCTGTTTCGGTGAGAGTACCATGGAGGTCGAGAAAGGATCTGGAATGGGTTCTGATGACCAGGATGGAGGCGTAGTTTTCCAAGAGCAACATAATCACCGAGTAAAGGCGAGTATCAGAAAACGATCTGGTAGCATTGACAATAGAAGGAATTGTGAAGGATTGTTAGCTGAAGAGAACTGCATCTGTAGGCATTGTGACAATATAGTTGAGGATGGGTGCATCAAGAAATGTCAGTCCAGTTTATTAATGTCCACATGGACCGGCATCTATTGAGTGACTATCACTCCTTAGTGGGTAAAGTGTTAAACCAGACAGACTGTTGGGTATGCTCTCAAGTACCTTCAGGTCATAGCAAATCAGGACTAGTACCATTCCCTTTAACTGTAGGAGAGGTACTTGAGTTAAGTGGTGGGAGGCCGGTGGACAAGAGGTTTAATATCTCTAGTCCTCCTAGTTTGAAGCTCCACCAATATCATGTGGATAAGTCCTTAGTATGCTTTAACATTTCCAATCCCCGAAAGCCGGGAAATTGGAAAGTGTCATGGAGTAATCAAACCATGACATTTTCATATAGAGCCGATAGAATGCCCATAGACACAGAGCTTATACGCCAGATAGCCAACAGTGGAAAATATTTCCGGTATAGGTACACTCTAGGAAGTAGGACCATGCGAGTTGGAGAAGTATCACCAGGATACTGTGCACATATCGTACAACCTGATACGTGTACTAGACAGATGGGAGAGTTAGGGTTAGGAGATTTCACATGGAAAATTTGTAACATGGTTATGTCATACTCCGTCCCATATGTTCTCCCCGATGATGCATATTTCATATGCGGGAGAAAGGCGTATAAGTGGCTTGCCCCAAACTCAGAGGGATTGTGTTACATTGGAAAAGTACTGCCTGAAGTAATGACTGTATCCCATATCAAAATGAAAGACATTCACCGCGGTGCCCAAGCTCCTTATACTCACTCATTACGAGCACGTCGTTAAACGGCACCTGATAGAGAGGACAGAGCATCCGGCCTCTGATCTGATCCATGAATCCACCCGGATTCAATTCCTACTCGCGTTAGATATCACTCGTACCGCCAGAGGAGTGATAAATTATAGATCTATATCTGCGCTAGCGAACTTGTTAGACAATATCACCGAAATGTATGACGGACGACACGTTCAGGTACACTGGGAAAGAGTTACAAGCCTACAAAACAGAGCTGGTTCAGAATAGGATGATTCTCAATTATCTCACAGCAGTGACAGGCGGGTATTGTGTTACCCTAGCAACTCAGTATGGAGTAAAGTGCTGCACGTATATTACAAACAGCACCGAGGACCCGGCCGAGGTCATAGACCAAAAGATGGATGACACTTTGCAATTGAAGTGGGAGTTTCGAAGGAAACCCAATCTCACACTCGCTGCTGTGGGTAATGAGCTGACCAGTTGGGTGTCATGGTTGAACCCACGAAATTGGTTCTCTGGGTTAGGAGAATGGGCCCAAGGTATTATAATGGATGTAGGGAAATTTCTCCTGTGTATTCTGGGAGTCGTCATATTGGTTGGTCTGATATTTAGATGCGTTCGGGCTTTAACAAAGTGTAAAGGTAGTACCAGAGTGATGAGTCTGAGGAGCGAGGACACTGTAATAACAACAACTAATTTGATTTATGACCCAACGATAGAGACAATGGCTCTCATTCCGAGTTGTTCGCTCGGTAAAAATCTTCGCATCGCAGCGATTTTCCGCTTAATGCGCATGCGCAATGTTCGCACTGCGACTGCGCCAAGTAAATTTGCTATGTACTTAGTAATTTTACTCACGGCTTTTTCATCGTTCTGGCGATCGTAATGTGATTGACAGGAAATGGGTGTTACTGGGCGGAAACAGGCCGTTTTATGGGCGTGTGGCAAAAAACGCTACCGTTTCCGGAAAAAACGCAGGAGTGGCCGGAGAAACGGAGGAGTGTCTGGGCGAACGCTGGGAGTGTTTGTGACGTCAAACCAGGAACGACAAGCACTGAACTGATCGCAGATGCAGAGTAAGTCTGAAGCTACTCAGAAACTGCTACGAGGTGTGTAATCGCAATATTGCGAATACTTCGTTCGCAATTTTAAGATGCTAAGATTCACTCCCAGTAGGCGGCAGCTTAGCGTGAGCAACTCTGCTAAAATCGCCTTGCGAGCGAACAACTCGGAATGACCTCCAATGTTGTGATGAAAATGTGATTCCACGGTCCGTTTCTTTCACCCGTTTCTCCTTTGTTTTTCTCCAAGGTATAAAGACATCCGCTTGGAAGAAGAATTTGACAACCTCTTTTATACAGACCATTGATGAACTATGCCACAGACCCCCAATATCCCTAGTGACTTTAACTTTTTACGAAAGCCCAATACTTTAGAGACTGTAATTTTATGGACAATGGAACAGCTTTTGCTCGCTATTTACAACAAAAGCACCGAGAGACATCAGACAACATGTACATCAAGACAAGACATCAGACAAGACCTCAATCGGCGACTGTTTATTTAAACTCACATAGTTTACGACTGCATTTATAACGATTGTTTCTTATCTTCATCTCTACAACATCCAGGTAGTATTCCCACATAGTCGACAGGTGATTCTCACATATTAGCATTCACATGTTCCCCCCCCTTCATGTATCATCAACTAAATGTGCTCCCCCATTTGTTGCAACCAAAAGCCGAAAAGAGCTCGGTAGAGTTTGACAGCCCATCCACAGACCCTTGATACGGGATAAGAAGGACTCAAATGTATACTTCGCAATACCTCGAAGCTTGATTTAAAACATGTACGGCACGATGATACATGACCCCTCAAACATGGATTTCATACACACATGCTTTTACTGTCTCACTAGGTCATACTTTTCCCACCTTCTCCCCTCCTCCCTTTACCCAATCATAAAAAGGTGTTTTCATGATGACATATATTTTTCTGTTTTGTTTAGGAAGTGGCAGTTATTGATGACTGCCAAAGGGTGGACTGTCAAAGTCGAAAAAATCGTTATTCTCATGCCATGTACTAACCCCATGCGCTTGCCCGCTGCACGTGCACAATCTCTCCCGTGCGTGCGAATATTCGCAGTTGCGTGACGGCGCCTCCACGGTCGTGCGCTCAGGCGCGTGGTATGTGCATTTACGGTAGAGTTTGTGTGCGTCTGGCGGGCGACTCGATTGTTACATAGTTAATCCAAATAATGTATTTTATAGGTTATGGTCCCCTTAATAATATCAGTGAGTTTGTTTAGTGTAACTGGTTCATGGACAGAGAGATCCCTCTTTACATGATACGAAGGGTCAGACAGGTTTTGAGCAGTGGTGTTTAGTATGCAACGGTAGAGTATATTATTAGTAACATTCCGGTATTGGTTTGAAAGAGATTAATCGCTCCTGCGAATAGTTATGTTTATAAGAAGTTTATGGACATTTACTGTATTTGCAGTTCATTATCCATGCGGCGGGAATCCTGAGATTCCCTCCTACCTGAGCAGTATGAAATAGTCACAACCCACCTGTTCGAATCAACCTATGACCTTTTGTTATAATGTGAAGACAGATTCCTGTGTCCAATGAACAATGAGATTGTAGGGCCCTTTGTAGTGTACTGTATGTAGTGTATATAAGGCAGCCAGGCTGGGCCAGCTCAGTCTACTCTCCACAACGGTTTTCATCATTGACTAACTAGAGAGCTGGTTCCAGGACTGCGCAGCGATCATTCCCCAGTGTGTACGTTTTTCTCTGTAACCAACTTGTTCTCTGTTTGTATTTGCCATACTCTCTCTCTCTCTGTTATTGTTTAGGATTAAGACGCTGTTGTATATTGTATAATTTCAGTTATTCTGTTTAGGTGTTTTATGTTAGTGCTGTAGTGTATAAGCTGTAACTGTTTTCCCCTTTTACATACTAAAATCATCTAGATAAAGGTTTTGGAACCTTACAAGGTATTGTGTGTTTATCATTACATTGCTAAGGGTATTCGGAGCGTCTCAATCGCTCAAGCAGCTTTTATATTAACAAGGTTAAGAAGCGTTATATCATTACAGTATAAGTATATCCCTTCATTGTGTTGCATACAAGGTTTACTGTGTGTCATCCTGTGAGCGTCTGCGACGCTCGTGTTCCTCTTGTGGGCACAGCGTCCGCTACGCTAGTAGCGTAGCATTACGGTACTCGGACCGCCTACAGCGTGCTCGATACCCAGCGTAAGCCGTGAGCGAACGTGCCGCTTGTGCGTCTCGACCACGGCCTAGCGTCTGCTACGCTAAGTGCGTACCCTTACGGTACCCCGTACGCCCATTGCGTACTGAGTCTCTTACCAATATATAGTGAATGTTATAAGATAAATAATTAGCTTTATCAAGGATTAATTGAGCCAGGGCAGTCAGACTTAATCCCCTGCTGTAATGACTTAATCCACTGATGTATTGTTCTCACTGTATTGTGCTTATGCTAATAAACCATGGTGTGCCTAGGCGCAGCAGAGAAGCTAAGATAAGCGTGGCTCCATCTGTATATGGCAATGGTGAACATATATTTGCAGCTGGTAGTTACCTTAAACCTATTAGCCGCTTAAAGGTTTTATCAGCGCTGTGCAGAGGCCAATGTTTTCATCACATTCCAGCATCAATATCACAGATTTATTTTTATGCAGTTCAGACACAAATTAAACCTTGGAGTGTTTTTGGAACAATTTGTATTTTCAGAAAGTATCACTAGTGTTTTTGCATATACTAACTTGTCAAATAAATGTATCCAAACTGGGTAAATAAGTGATTCTTTATTAATTGAAATTTCAAGAAAGTGAACAAAAGCCAAAGCAATTTTGTTTTCATCTAATAAACCCCACAAAGAAATACTATGTAGTGCTTGTTTTGTAATAATCCAATTTTCCAAAATAGCAAAAAGCAGGATTCTATGGGTGGTATTCAATTCTTTTCACCCCCTTCCACACCCTGCTGATGGGCGTGGTAAAATCATTTCAGCTTGCTACTCCCGGGGAAGCGAGGGCGCCCAATCCTTTATGCAGCTAAACCTATTATGGGCGCGATATGTGCGATAACAGGGGTCACTTTAGAAAGGAGATTGGGTTTGATATTTCATTTGAATACCACCCTTTGTGCAGGTTCTGACTATATACTTAAAATGCTATTTCTTTTTCACATCACAGTCTGGATTCAAATGCTTACAATGGGGGTTATTCAATTTCCCCATTGCCGGTCAATGCGATCGGATTGCAGTGGCTGTGAACATCGCTGCGTGAATAACAGGCAGAGGCGTTTACGGGGCGGTGATGCAGCGTTGGGGGTCGATATGAACGGAGGCAGGCCGGCAACGTTTTCTGGGCGGCTGCGTGACGTCGGCCACAATTGCTGCAACCGCAATAAAATTGCAGTCGTAGTCGATGGGCAGGACGTTCAGCACGCTGGAGAGCCTTGCCCTGCGATGGGCGGCCCCCAGCATGCGTTAGAAAGGAGTATAGATTCTGCTTTTTAACAGAATCTGCAATCCAACCTGAATAACCACTTAAGTGTAGATGGCAGCCCAACAAGGCCAAACATTTTTTAAACTAAACAACCTATTGCATTAACTGAGCAACAACTTTTTTTATTTGAAACAATATGGGGGAGATATAGGCTTTAGGTCCTCCAATTTGTGGAAAATGTTAGTTTTTGTATGCTGTTTCAGTCATATACACTTCACGCTGAGGTAAGAACCTGGGAAGAATCCAGGTTGTGCTTCGGTGTGATTGCTTCAACCCAGATCATGTGACCAGGCACCGTGAACCTTGTCATGAGGTTTTTCTGAGGACTGAGCAGGATACGCAGCAGTAAGAAAAGGTGTTTCCACGTTACTCTGCCCAGGTTATGTCAAAAGGAGCTCACTGGTCCCCTTTTAATGGCTCAACTTGATAAGCCTGTCACCATCCAATTTTCATTACTCAACCTGATTACATAGGAGAGACACAGGTTCAGTGTGAAAGGCAACAACCTGGGATTTTCCTGGCCTAAAGTGTGTTGTGAATAGATGCAACACGGGTTGAATCAGTGTTTATTGTCCCGTCTCGGACCAGGGATTTGTGTGTGAAAGGGGGATAACTGCCTGAGCATCACAAGACAATAACTACGACAGAGGCACACTGTTTGAAAGAGGAGACTTCCTTCTTTGAAACAATTGCACGTTGTGTGTGTGGGCCCATATGGGGGAGACCGACACTTTGTGCCCTTCCCCCATATATGGATACTTTTTTTTCGTAGTGCTGGGTATTTTGTCTGGTGATTACCAGACTACAGCTGCTAAGGGGCCATATCATTGATATGTGGGTATCCTCATCTTTACAGGAGTCATTATGGGCGTGATAGGTCACCCAGTACCACAGAGTAATTACAACAGCTACTACTGGGCCATACAAATTTTACAGTGGAGACTCCCAGCTTTCAAATGGTGGTGCCCACATGGTTGCAGCTGTCATTCTGGGGGTAATAGTGCACGTAGTACTCTCCCATGTATGGAAAAATCAGTTTTACCTATTGTAGGGTAACACTGACTGGTGACCAGGCAATAATTATTAAGGGGCCCACCATTTTAAAATGTGTACCACCTAATTATATGTAAGCATGTTCAGTTATTTGCTTTTATTTATGCAGTTTGAAAGAGGTAACTTCCCTTTCATATGATGGTATCCATATCTTTCTACGTTATATTGCGATAAGATAGAGTGACTGATGCACTTTTCATACCGAAGAACCGGGATTATTGCTGTGGCAAGCTGGCGCAAGCCGGTTCCCAGCTCGGTGTGAAAGGGTCGACCCGGGTTGTGCATCCCAGGTCACGTCCAGGGTTATTCCTGGGTCCGATCCATCTCGGCTGCAGTGTGAAAGGCAGACCCAGGTCATACATACCTAAAACACTGTGCTAAAACGGCCTAGGTGGAGAACGAGCCCCACAACCAGTTTTCGCCTTTTAAAGCTACAGTTGAGATCGCTGGAATTGTGCTGCTTCATAGAACTCACAGCTTATTACAAATGCCCCATATAAGTTGACATCTCATTTACATCTTGGTCCAGTAAGGACCACCGGTGTAACTTGATATTAAGATGCAATGAGTCCCATGAAATGTTTCAGAATAAATGAAAACAGTAGCAATTGGCAGTGCATAAAGAGTGATGGACGGATTATACATCTACAATAAGAAAAACATTAAAATGTAGGTGTTATAACTTTATGTACAGTAGGAAGTCACTTGTGATTCTCTGTATATAATATATTGTCAATAATATATATTTTAAATAGACCCATGTCTATTATAAGCCAACGCCTCTCCGTCCATTTGGCGTGGCTTCATAGCAGCAGAGCATATTATATTAGGGCTCTAAAGGCTGACCACCGATTTTAATGTTTTCCAGCTGAACCTGGAATTTGGCAAGCTATAGATAAAAGGGATATTGGACGTCTGAAGTGAAGGATGACCTATATTCATTTTCTTTTGAAAATGTATTTAAAAACGCTATTTGTATTATCGCTATTTGTATTATCACTTAATTGCTTTGTTCTCTTTAACCCACTAGCACCATGGGGAAGATTTATAAAACCTAGCTGAAAAGAAAGTGGTTGTGTTGTCCACGGCAATCATTCAGATTCTAAACAATTTTTCAAGTACACTTTAGAAAAAAATCAAATGACGGCTTGTTTTTAGCTTGACAAACATTGATTCAGCAGGCGCAGTACGCCCCGTTGCGAGTTTGGAATGGATGGTCGCACAATCCAGAAAGCAAGTTTAAAATTTAAAACCACCTTTTTGAACATCTATGTAGTTTTTTTTTTTAGATGTTATTTGCATGATGCCGAGGTGGAAGAAAGGTGCATGCACAAAAAAAAAAAAAAAAAGAATTTACTTACCGATAATTCTATTTCTCGTAGTCCGTAGTGGATGCTGGGAACTCCGTAAGGACCATGGGGAATAGCGGCTCCGCAGGAGACTGGGCACAAAAGTAAAGCTTTAGGACTACCTGGTGTGCACTGGCTCCTCCCCCTATGACCCTCCTCCAAGCCTCAGTTAGGATACTGTGCCCGGACGAGCGTACACAATAAGGAAGGATTTTGAATCCCGGGTAAGACTCATACCAGCCACACCAATCACACCGTACAACTTGTGATATGAACCCAGTTAACAGCATGATAACAGAGGAGCCTCTGGAAAGATGGCTCACAATAACAATAACCCAAATTAGTTAACAATAACTATGTACAAGTATTGCAGACAATCCGCACTTGGGATGAGCGCCCAGCATCCACTACGAACTACGAGAAATAGAATTATCGGTAAGTAAATTCTTATTTTCTCTGACGTCCTAGTGGATGCTGGGAACTCCGTAAGGACCATGGGGATTATACCAAAGCTCCCAAACGGGCGGGAGAGTGCGGATGACTCTGCAGCACCGAATGAGAGAACTCCAGGTCCTCCTCAGCCAGGGTATCAAATTTGTAGAATTTAGCAAACGTATTTGCCCCTGACCAAGTAGCTGCTCGGCAAAGTTGTAGAGCCGAGACCCCTCGGGCAGCCGCCCAAGAAGAGCCCACCTTCCGTGTGGAATGGGCTTTTACAGATTTTGGCTGTGGCAGGCCTGCCACAGAATGTGCAAGCTGAATTGTACTACAAATCCAACGAGCAATAGTCTGCTTAGAAGCAGGAGCACCCAGCTTGTTGGGTGCATACAGAATAAACAGCGAGTCAGATTTTCTGACTCCAGCCGTCCTGGAAACATATATTTTCAGGGCCCTGACTACGTCCAGTAACTTGGAGTCCTCCAAGTCCCTAGTAGCCGCAGGTACCACAATAGGCTGGTTCAGGTGAAACGCTGAAACCACCTTAGGGAGAAATTGAGGACGAGTCCTCAATTCTGCCCTGTCCGTATGAAAAATCAGGTAAGGGCTTTTACAGGATAAAGCCGCCAATTCTGACACGCGCCTGGCCGAAGCCAAGGCCAACAACATGACCACTTTCCACGTGAGATATTTTAAATCCACAGATTTAAGCGGTTCAAACCAATGTGATTTTAGGAACCCCAAAACGACATTGAGATCCCAAGGTGCCACTGGAGGCACAAAAGGGGGCTGAATATGCAGCACCCCCTTGACAAACGTCTGAACTTCAGGCACTGAAGCCAGTTATTTCTGGAAGAAAATCGATAGGGCCGAAATCTGAACCTTTATGGATCCCAATTTGAGGCCCATAGACACTCCTGTCTGCAGGAAATGTAGGAATCGACCCAGTTGAAATTCCTCCGTAGGGGCCTTCCTGGCCTCGCACCAAGCAACGTATTTCCGCCAAATGCGGTGATAATGCTTTATGGTTACATCCTTCCTGGCTTTGATCAGGGTAGGGATGACTTCCTCCGGAATGCCTTTCTCTTTCAGGATCCGGCGTTCAACCGCCATGCCGTCAAACGCAGCCGCGGTAAGTCTTGGTGCCTGCTGAGGAAGTCTGCTTCCCAGTTGTCCACTCCCGGAATGAACACTGCTGACAGTGCTATCACATGATTTTCCGCCCAGCGAAGAATCCTTGCAACTTCTGCCATTGCCCTCCTGCTTCTTGTGCCGCCCTGTCTGTTTACGTGGGCGACTGCCGTGATGTTGTCCGACTGGATCAGTATCGGCAGACCTTGAAGCAGAGGTCTTGCTTGGCTTAGAGCATTGTAAATGGCTCTCAACTCCAGAATATTTATGTGAAGTGATGTCTCCAGGCTTGACCACAAGCCCTGGAAATTTCTTCCCTGTGTGACTGCTCCCCAGCCTCGCAGGCTGGCATCTGTGGTCACCAGGACCCAGTCCTGAATGCCGAATCTGCGGCCCTCGAGAAGATGAGCACTCTGCAACCACCACAGGAGAGACACCCTTGTCCTTGGAGACAGGGTTATCCGCTGATGCATCTGAAGATGCGATCCGGACCATTTGTCCAGCAGGTCCCACTGGAATGTTCTTGCGTGGAATCTGCCGAACGGGATTGCTTCGTAGGAAGCCACCATTTTTCCCAGGACCCTTGTGCATTGATGCACTGATACTTGGCCTGGTTTTAGTAGGTTTCTGACTAACTCGGATAACTCCCTGGCTTTCTCTTCCGGGAGAAACACCTTTTTCTGGACTGTGTCCAGGATCATTCCAAGGAATAGAAGACGTGTCGTCGGGATCAGCTGCGATTTTGGGATATTGAGAATCCAACCGTGTTGCCGCAGCACTACTTGAGATAGTGCTACTCCGACTACCAACTGTTCCCTGGATCTTGCCCTTATCAGGAGATCGTCCAAGTAAGGGATAATCAAAACTCCTTTCTTTCGAAGGAGTATCATCATTTCGGCCATTACTTTGGTAAAGACCCGGGGCGCCGTGGACAATCCAAACGGCAGCGTCTGAAACTGATAGTGGCAGTTCTGTACCACAAACCTGAGGTACCCTTGATGAGAAGGGTAAATTGGGACATGGAGGTAAGCATCCTTGATGTCCAGAGACACCATATAATCCCCTTCTTCCAGGTTCGCGATCACTGCTCTGAGTGACTCCATCTTGAATTTGAACCTCTGTATGTAAGTGTTCAAAGATTTTAGATTTAAAATAGGTCTCACCGAGCCGTCCGGCTTCGGTACCACAAACAGTGTGGAATAATACCCCTTTCCCTGCTGCAGGAGGGGTACCTTGATTATCACCCGCTGGGAATACAGCTTGTGAATGGCTTCCAATACCGCCTCCCTGTCGGAGGGAGACGTCGGTAAAGCAGACTTTAGGAAACGGCGAGGGGGAGACGTCTCAAATTCCAATTTGTACCCCTGAGATACCACCTGAAGGATCCAGGGGTCCACTTGTGAGTGAGCCCACTGCGCGCTGAAATTCTTGAGACGGGCCCCTACCGTACCCGAGTCCGCTTGTAAAGCCCCAGCGTCATGCTGAGGACTTGGCAGAAGCGGGAGAGGGCTTCTGTTCCTGGGAACTGGCTGTCTGCTGCAGCCTTTTTCCTCTTCCTCTGCCACGGGGCAGAAAAGAGGAGCCTTTTGCCCTCTTACCCTTATGGGGCCGAAAGGACTGCGCCTGATAATACGGCGTCTTCTTATGTTGAGAGGCTACCTGGGGTAAAAATGTGGATTTCCCAGCAGTTGCCGTGGCCACCAGGTCTGATAGACCTACCCCAAATAACTCCTCCCCTTTATAAGGTAATACTTCCATATGCCTTTTGGAATCCGCATCACCTGACCACTGCCGCGTCCATAACCCCCTTCTGGCAGAAATGGACAGCGCACTTACTCTTGATGCCAGTCGGCAAATATCCCTCTGTGCATCACGCATATATAAAAATGCATCTTTTAAATGCTCTATAGTCAGTAATATACTATCCCTATCCAGGGTATCAATATTGTCAGTCAGGGAATCCGACCAAGCCACCCCAGCACTGCACATCCAGGCTGAGGCGATTGCTGGTCGCAGTATAACACCAGTATGTGTGTATATACATTTTAGGATATTTTCCAGCTTTCTGTCAGCAGGTTCCTTAAGGGCGGCCGTCTCAGGAGAGGGTAGTGCCACTTGTTTTGACAAGCGTGTGAGCGCTTTATCCACCCTAGGGGGTGTTTCCCAACGTGCCCTATCCTCTGGCGGGAAAGGGTATGATGCCAATAACTTTTTAGGAATCATCAGTTTTTTATCGGGGGAAACCCACGCTTCATCACACACTTCATTTAATTCATCAGATGCAGGAAAAACTACGGGTAGTTTTTTCTCACCAAACATAATACCCTTTTTAGTGGTACTTGTACTATCAGAAATGTGTAAAACATCTTTCATTGCCTCAATCATGTAACGTGTGGCCCTACTGGAAGTCACATTTGTCTCTTCACCGTCGACACTGGAGTCAGTATCCGTGTCGGCGTCTGTATCTGCCATCTGAGGTAACGGGCGTTTTAGAGCCCCTGATGGCCTTTGAGACGCCTGGACAGGCACAAGCTGAGTAGCCGGCTGTCTCATGTCATCAACTGTCTTTTGTAAAGAGCTGACACTATCACGTAAGTCCTTCCATAAGTTCATCCACTCAGGTGTCGACTCCCTAGGGGGTGACATCACCATTACCGGCAATTGCTCCGCCTCCACATCATTTTCCTCTTCATACATGTCGACACAATCGTACCGACACACAGCCCACACACAGGGAATGCTCTGATAGAGGACAGGACCCCACTAGCCCTTTGGGGAGACAGAGGGAGAGTATGCCAGCACACACCAGAGCGCTATATATATATATATATATATATATATATAGGGATAACCTTATATAAGTGTTTTTCCCCTTATAGCTGCTGTTATGTTAATACTGCGCCCAATTAGTGCCCCCCTCTCTTGTTTTACCCTTTTCTGTAGTGCAGGACTGCAGGGGAGAGTCAGGGAGACGTCCTTCCAGCGGAGCTGTGAGGGAAAATGGCGCCTGTGTGCTAAGGAGATAGGCTCCGCCCCCTTCTCGGCGGACTTTTCTCCCGCTTTTTGCTGTATTCTGGCAGGGGTTAAAATACATCCATATAGCCCTGGGGGCTATATGTGAGGTATTTTCGCCAGCCAAGGTGTTTTTATTGCTGCTCAGGGCGCCCCCCCCCAGCGCCCTGCACCCTCAGTCACCGGAGTGTGAAGTGTGCCTGAGGAGCAATGGCGCACAGCTGCAGTGCTGTGCGCTACCTTGGTGAAGACTGATGTCTTCTGCCGCCGATTTTCCGGACCTCTTCTTGCTTCTGGCTCTGTAAGGGGGCCGGCGGCGCGGCTCTGGGACCGGACTCCGAGGCTGGGCCTGTGTTCGGTCCCTCTGGAGCTAATGGTGTCCAGTAGCCAAGAAGCCCAAGCTGGCTGCAAGCAGGCAGGTTCGCTTCTTCTCCCCTTAGTCCCTCGATGCAGTGAGCCTGTTGCCAGCAGGTCTCACTGAAAATAAGAAACCTAAAACTAAACTTTTTCTTAGAAACTCAGGAGAGTCCTAGAATGCACCCTTCTCGGCCGGGCACAAAAATCTAACTGAGGCTTGGAGGAGGGTCATAGGGGGAGGAGCCAGTGCACACCAGGTAGTCCTAAAGCTTTACTTTTGTGCCCAGTCTCCTGCGGAGCCGCTATTCCCCATGGTCCTTACGGAGTTCCCAGCATCCACTAGGACGTCAGAGAAAAGTGTATTTTCGCAGAATAGATATAAACATATATACCGTACATATATAGTGACTTCTGAAGATTTGATGCAAAACAGTAAAAACAAAGGCTGAAAATAGAGAAACAAAGCAACACTGAGGTGTCAAACCACAGATTTGTCCTCAGTAACACTACCGAGAAAAATATGCATATTAGGTTACTCTATGTTCTTGACCCGGAAATTAAATAACATATCTACAGTAAAGTGTGTGTGTTCTGGAAGTTAGACACAAGGCTTCTAGGCTTTTGTAAGAAAATCATTGTGAAATGTTAAATACAATACAATCGATCCAGTTTGACACCACTCAAACTAGATGGCCTACGAAGGTGTGGAGTCCAATGTGGCATATGTATTCACCAGGAACCCCCCACAAGGAGATATCAGAATGATAGCAGCTACAGATGTGAGTACCAGGTGAGACCGGCAGAAGATGACGACAGTGAGGCAGAACGTAGAGAAATCAGTGAGGCAAAAGGATATAACTTCCAGAATGAATAGATGACAATGAGGCACAAGGATATTTAGAATGTAAAAATGACAATGAGGTATGCGGATATCACTGGCAGAAAATAGAAATGACAACGAGGTATAAAGATATACAATATATGAAGCAAGGAAAGAACTTTGCAATGAAGGCAATAGAGTGAATAGTGTGCAGGAGAAGAGGATAATCAACAGTATTAATAACAGAAGAGAGGTCAAGGAGAATGAGTATACAGAGGTGACACTTACCTTTGTTATAAGAAAAACTGCGCGCCATGTGCAGGAATACAGTGGGACATGGGAAACAAAATAGTTAGGAGGAATTAGGGCTGAGGGTCCAGATTACAGAATTAGATGATAGGTTAAATGCAGATACTTCATCCTCGATTACACTGGAATATGAACTGATGGTACAATGGGGTGTATAAAAGATGGGAGGGATGGGATATAGAATGAGTATATGAAAGTAGGTGGCCAAAGCACAGGATGTGAGAAAAGATGGGGTAGGTGGTGATGGTGTACAGAAAAGGAAGTGTCAAAAGGTCATTGTGATTTAAAACACTGGTGGACATAAGAGAAATGAAGTATGTATGCTTGGCAAGCAAAAGGGCCCATTCTACTTCATCAATTTGGCATTTGCATGAGATTGCCCTCAGTGGTGCACAGTAATCTGGGAGCACTGTTGCAGGAAGGTGATCTTTTTTTACGACTGAGGGCTGGATATATTTGGGTGTACATAATAAATCGCAGCTAATGTCACAAAATGACCTTATGTGTCACAAAATGTTTAATCTACAGCTATCTACAGGTAGGTCTGCTAGAAGAAGGTCAGGGGCGTGTGATTGGCTCATTGAATAAAGAAAATACTTCTAAGTAAGTATCGGATTTTGACAACGCTGCTGTTTTGTAGCACGAAGAAACATTCCAATTAAATTTTTTAAAGACTTGAAAGAAAACATGTAAAAAGTACACTTACAGAAAGCCCAATCCAAAACCACATGATAAAACACTTTGTGCAGCAATGTGATTACATAAAAAGGATAGCAATTCAACACAAGTTAAAGCTATCTTGAATACAAATGAAAAATATAATTAATGATACTATTACATTTTTAAATATGGTCTTCCTTAAATATATAAATATAGAACTTGGCCTAAGACAGGGACAGCTAGCTAACACATCCTGCATCAAATCTGCACTGCCTCATGAGCAGTTTACAGATGACTTAGATCATCTTAATTGATTAGCAATATAATTAGAAATTGACACAAAAAAACACACAATAGAGTGTAAAGCTTTGGATTTTTTCTCTCTCTTTCGAACAGCCAACTCACAGAGCTGCAACAAACAGCTCTTTGATCAAGATAAACAACAGCCTGGCTTCTGTTACCATGGAAACACAAGGTAACATGATATATGTAGTACATATATCATGACACATAAAATATTCTAACATAATGACCATACACAAGTTCAAGCCATACAACTGAGTGGGTGGAGCACGTTGCACTAAAATATTTTCACTTCTACACGTTACTATTTTTTTTTTTCCTTCAAATACATTTGGCACATCAATCAGACCAATTTCAAGATTATAATGGCGCTACAACAAATTTTTAAGGGAATTGCAGGATTTTTTTTAAACTCAATTTTGCAGAGGTGATATCAACATTTCAATATAGTAATTCACACTGTCATCAGGATAAATTTATCCTGGCGACAAATATGTGTGTATGTATGTATATATATATATATATATATACAGGTTGAGTCTCCCTTATCCAAAATGCTTGGGACCAGAGGTACTTTGGATATGGGATTTTTCCGTATTTTGGAATAATTGCATACCATAGTGAGATATCATGGTGATGGGACCTAAATCTAAGCACAGAATGCATTTATGTTACATATACACCTTATACGCATAGCCTGAAGGTCATTTTAGCCAATATTTTTTATAACTTTGTGCATTAAGCAAAGTGTGTCTACATTCACACAATTCATTTATGTTTCATATACACCTTATACACACAGCCTGAAGGTCATTTAATACAATATGTTTAATAACTTTGTGTATTAAACAAAGTTTGTGTACATTGAGACATCAAAAAACAAAGGTTTCACTATCTCACTCTCACTCAAAAAAGTCCGTATTTCGGAATATTCCGTATTTCGGAATATATGGATATGGGATACTCAACCTGTATATATATATATATATATATATATATACAGAGAGAGAGAGAGAGAGAGAGAGAGAGAGAGAGAGAGAGAGAGAGAGAGAGAGAGAGAGGGGAACAAAGGTATAGGCACTCACCACAATTAAATCATTTCAGGCTTTTTATTGTAACCCACAAATGCTTCATCATGCAGATAAAATCTTGCAGAGATGTCGCTGTCAATGTTTCGGTCCCTGCTGGACCTTTGTCAAGACCAACAGTACAAGTTTATGCAGTCATCCTGAAGCCCATATCACCAGGTCTGCACCAAGTTGCCTTATACACCATCAAATGCCCAGTAAGACACACCCACAGGAAGTCCATGCTGGCTCAGTCAAAATCCTTTTTAAGACCTTCTAATTATACCACTTTATTCATAATAACTCGACAGAGCATAGTAGTATCACTAGGAACCCAAACACCATATTAATAAACAATAAACAACACCAAAAATAGTCCTAAGCGCTTAATAGCGCCAGACCGGAAGTATAGTGCAATCCACAGCCGGTGGAACGCACGCCGGGAGTCAGCGGCAGGAAGTGACGTAATTCCAATTCCTCCGCGGCCAAATACTATAACCTTGGAACGCAAGCACTAGCTTGCGTTCCACAGCAACCGGGATCCATATACATGGAACGCAGGAAGTGCCTAACCTGCATTCCACTGCGGTTAATGGAGGATTCAATGCACTAACAGCATATATTCTTTGTAAGGCCAATGCTTAGATATAATCTATAAGCTAATGTCAATAAATGATCCCTTATCGCTATGGGCACTGAAGGCACACAGGCAACATGGTGCATTTACACCAACATAAAAAAACACAGAACAATACAAACACACATACAGTACTTTTTTTAAAAAAATACTATTTTATAAAAAAACGCATCAGATGATCTGGTGCGAGATGGTATCAAAAAATCTCAAAAATTTGTTATTGTCAGGCAAAATCAACCTACTGGCAACATACCTCCAGTTATCATCCATAGCAGTCCTATCGCAAAAAAATATTATATGGGTTACATTCATTGAGCCAACGTGGTACAACCGTATCAAACTAATAAATCCATTTGGCCTCATGTTGTCTAAGCATCTTATCCCGATCACCACCACGGATAGGTTTAGGCACGTGATCAATGATCATACATCGCAGGCTTGATATGGCATGGCCCTCAATGGCAAAATGTTTCGCCACAGGTTTGTCCGATGTTTTAGTAGAAAGTGCAGCTCTTATTGAAGTGCGATGATTCGCCATATGATCACGAAAATTACGAGTGGTCATTCCAACATAATAATAATCGCATGGACAAATTATGAAATAGATTACATAATCCATTCTGCAATGTAGCCTATGTCTAATTTTGATCTTCACTCCACTATGTGGATGTGTAAAACTATCCCCAGCCATCATGGACCTACAGGTGGTACAGTCTGGACACCTATAACACCCAGTCCTCGTCTTTGGCATCTAGGACTCAGAAAAATTAGAGGGCTGCAAGGTAGGTCTCATCAAGAATTGTCGGAGGTTTTCCCCCCGGCGATATGCACACATGGGAGGGCCCTGGCCCAGTTTCTTAAAGACTGGGTTCGTTGCGATAATGGGCCAATTTTTCCGCACAATCTGCTGGGAACGTGTGGAGGACACATCATAGGTCGTTGCAAATATCATGCGCTTCATGTTGGTCTTGGACCTTTGTTGACTCATTGTGGGAGTGCCTATACCGTGCCTTATACAGACATCTATTAATTGTCCGGGTCGAGTAACCACGTTCTAAAAAGCGCTCCTTCATCTGTTGAATCTGTTCTTCTGCAGTCTCAGTTAAAGTATTATTCCGTGACACTCGCATGAACTGCAATATCGGAAGACTCTCTTTCAAATGAGCCGGATAGTGGCTAGAAGCATGCAAAAGCGTATTGCGGTCAGTGTCCTTCTTATAAAGCGTGGTGGCATTGTGTCGAAAAACTGTGACATCTAAAAAATGTACGTTATCTTTATTAATATGGTACGTAAAGCAAATAGGACTGCTCAGGATGTTCAGAAAACCCACCATTTCGTGGAACTCTGCGTCTGTGCCTAGCCGAATAATAAAAATGTAATCGATATATCTACCGAAATATAACATTTTTGAGCCAAACTTAGGAAAAATGAATTCATTCTCATATTTGTGCATGAATAGATTGGCATATGAGTGTACCAAATTGGAACCCATCGCGGTTCCTTTCCGTTGCACACAGTACTCTGAACCATAAATCACTAAGTGATTTTTTTTGTAACACCACTTCAGTCAATTCTAGAAGAAAATCAATTGGGGGTCCCTCATGTGTACCATTGCTCAATGCTTACCTCAGTGCCAACAATCCCAGATCATGGGGTATCACAGTACACAACGATTGAATGTCCATGGTAGCTAAAAATGCTGTGTCAGGGATTATCCCCAAGGAACCAATTTTATCCAAAAAATGAGGGGTATCCCTAATATAACTAGGCATAATCTTCACTAAAGGCTGCAAAAATGTATCAATAAAGATGACCAATGGCTGCAGTGCCGAACCCATAGCTGAGATGATCGGTCGACCCGGAGGGTCGACCATTGTCTTGTGAATCTTTGGCAAAGTGTAGATGAATGGACAAACCGGGTGTTCAACCTTCAAGAAGTCAGCCACCCATTCGTCCAACCATCCACTAGACAAGGCCAAGCCAATTAGTCCATCCACTTGTCTCTAAATCTGATACATCGGGTTAGTGGTAAGTTTAGTATAGGTCTCACTATCTGGCAAATGCCTATGGATCTCTGCATCATACTTTAACCAAACCTGCACCACCACGGCCCCTCCCTTGTCTGCCTGACGTATAACAATTTGTTCATTGGCAGCCAAGGACTTAAGGGCAACTCTTTGTGTAGGAGAAAGGTTATCATACCGTGGCATATCATCATGGGATTCAAATTGTGACTGTGTAATCCTAAAAAAAAGTCTTAATACTATGGTTGGAGGACGGGGGGATCAAAACTACTGGGTCTAGACAGTAAGGAGCTGGTCACCAGCTCATCTTTCCGACTAGAGAAAAATTCCCTTAGTCGCAATTTTCTGCCAAACTTGTATTGATCCACCGTCCAACCAAACCTATTGGTGTCTGACCATAGGCACAAAAGAAAGTCCTAATGCTAACAATTCCATTTTGGACTGAGAAAGTTGGATACTCAATAAATTAATCACTTCTGTCAACGTTTTTTCTTCGGTCACCCCCTTCCTCTTGTATCTGCCCCTCCTCGAGGGGTATCTCGTTCTTGGTTTCTGTTTGGATTGACAGAATTCCTGGTCACCCTCCCTAAAAGAGATCCAAAAGGTGGACGAGAATCACTCACCTCACTTTCAGAATTAGATTGTGAGGATGAGTGTCCGCCGTCACTTCCGGAAAGGTCTGTGCAGTGACAGAAAGCGGAAGTCCGGCGTGAACTGCAGGCGATGGTGGCGGGATGTATAAAGATGGTAAGTTTGTAATCTTTGTCTTTTATGTGGCTTGATAAAAGTGCTGAAATGTTGCTATTAAGCTGAGTTTGAGTGTATTCCTTTATTTGAATTACGGAGTGCCGCCGATGGGAGAATGAATGAATCTATATATATATATATATATATATATATAAAGAGCAAGTTCAGGCGGCACTCCACGGATTTTCAAAACCAAATAAGACAGCTACACCAGCTTGATTGTCAACGTTTCAGGTGCTATTTAATTACACCTTTCGTCAGGATTAAATAGCACCTGAAACGTTGACAATCAAGCTGGTGTAGCTGTCTTGGTATACAAGACCAGCTATACAAGGATTACAATATGCTAGATTATGTCTTCTATCTATAAAGGGCCTGTGAGCCCTGAGTTGTGTATATCTTAGGTGACATCAAGAAGAGTTGTACTGTTGTGAACATCTGTATGATGTACACCCTTAAGCAATATCTGCAAGGGGAAGAGACTTTATGAAGTCTATTTGAGCAATAGACATCTTGCCTCTAAGACAACTGCATCGTTATCCTGCAAAAACAGGTGTGTCTCGAATGCAATCCCATTCTCTGGCTGTTCACGGTTAAACCTAGTGTGTCCATCCAAACTCTGCCCTCTGCCAACTATCATGCAGGGCTGGTCCATGATGAGGGACCAGTGGAAACCAGCAGACACCCAACAGGAGGTGTGGCCACAGCTTGTTTATGCATATGCAACAGAAATGGTTCCAGGTGCCACCTGAAGGAGCCTGGTGGTGGCAAGTTACCCACTCACTGCACAGTGAGTGGACTCAGTAACAGGCTGTTACTGATAGTAAGAAGGAATCCTCTATTAACCCAGATCTACTGGGATCAAACAAGTCTGATCACTTGGGGCAGGCAGCGAGACACATCTGGCCCAATTGTCAAATAGGGATTTCTTCTCTCTTCCTGACTAGGGAACCCTGGCAGTGTTTTTTTAAGTTCAAAACGGAAGTCAAAATGTCTGCCTGGCCCAAGCTGACCTGATATAACCTGAACTTTTCCTATGATGACCACCTTTGGTAAGATTGTTCCTGTTTACTACTTTCAGCTACAAAATGGACTCAATTTTTTTATCTCCCTTGTCCACCATGTCAAAATTCACTGTATACCCTTTGTTCCTTACAATATTAACATGTTCTTGGCCTTTACTTTCAGTTATAAAAAAAATTAAAAAATGTCATGGTATTCCATTTGTGTGCTATATTATGTTTATGATGTTTGGAACTAGCCTGTTGTATTTAATAGTATTCTTATATATTCCATCTAGTTTACCTTGTAGGTGGGTTAATGTTACTGTTCCCATGTCCCCTTATGGTATTCTTTGCTACTCTCAACATGTAGTTGGCTTGTCTCCCTTCTATGTAGTTTTCATCAATTGTTTACGTTTTTCTGTCTCTGTTTTTTAGATATTTTATGCATCATTTATTTACCTTTGTGGTGTTGCTTCTTATTCCTAATACTGTGACCCTTTTTCCTTCCTACCCCCTCTTTGTTTGAAGGGTACTCCTGGTTTGTGGCCCAGATGAGTTTAGTAGGGTTAGATCCGCACAGCTTTTCCCTGTAACTTCTTATGTCTGGTCGGAAAAACACTGTACGTGCTAAGGTGCTGACTATACCTGAAAAAAAGATCCACAATGCTTTGGGCAGACACAGCTCTTGTACAAGACACTCATTTTAAAATATAGTAACTCACCCTTGCTCAAAAATTACTACTACCCCCATGTCATTTATAGGTACAGACTATCAAGGAAGTTGCTTGTTATAGCCATTTTGTTTGTTTGACACCTACATATGACAAATGTCTCTTCACAAAAATTGTACAAAGGAGGGGCCTATTAGTCAAATGGCAAATACACAACATAACTCTTTTCTTAATCTATACATGCCTAATCAAGGGCTATTTATCTCTTCAATGCTGAAGGTGGTTGAGGCTTTATTGGAACGTGTTGTGATGGTGGGTGAATGTCAAACTTCAAGTAGATCCCCTCATAGACCCAGTAAAGATTATAGGTGAGTGAGACATACCATGCATGAGCAGCTGGATGCCACCTGGAGATAATCTCATCCTGCGGACTTCATCTTCACATTTTTCTCCCACTCCCACCTGGTTTATGTCAGGATCAACTACCTATTTTTGAGCCACCAACATCTTCTCCTTCTTTCTGACACTTCTATAGGCCCAACCACATGGTCAGAAATCGAACCCTGTTTACCTTACACTTTCTCTCTTGCATCCTTCACTGAAACCCTGGGCTTGTGTTTTATAAAACTTCTCATGTAACTGCCTATTGGAGTCTTCCTTTGAAAGTAATGATCCAGCAGACATTTCCAAGGTTTCAGTTAAGGAGGCATACAAGTGCATTTTGTGAGGTATAAACTTAAATTGTCTTATCATAAATGTCGCTACTACCAGTGAGGTAACAAGCCGGGTAGATTACTTTCCAAGGCTCTACGGGGGCAGCATGCAGTCATGTTCATACATGCTATAAAAGATGAGCAGGGGTTAAAAAAAACGACGAGATGGAAAAGATTGTGGCCTCCTTATATAATCATGACTTTGTCCTGTGCTGTTTCTTTTAAGCTTTGGGCATCAGCAGGAATTTTCTGTGCTGGCCAGCTGGTGCATTTGTCAAGCATATGTTCTTTTGCCAAAATACAGTCATCCTGGTATTTATCGCACTCTGAAGTTTGGGAAATATTGCAACTCAGGCAAATCCTCACCACCTCCATCATCTCTTCTAATTTCTGTAGGACCCATACCACTTTTGAATCTCTCTGCGCTTCCCCTCAGACAGCTTCTCATTCCATTTCCACATTGTATACTTTACTTATTGAGAACCTCTTCTGTACCCTCTTTTACATCAGTGTGGTAGAGGGACCTTCAAGGAGGAGTAGGGGATACAGATGTCCTATAACATTGCTGTGATGTGTATGCATGGGCACATACACATCACAAGAAACTTATGAGCTGCCAGGCTGCGTTCACTCGCACCCGCAGCTTTTCAATGCTATGCGTATGGATCACGGGTGCAAATATATGCATGTCCTTGAAAAGTTGTGAGTTGCGGTGCCGTTAATAGAGGACACATCTGTATATGAATTTGACTGGGAATAATCTTTCAAAATACACATGCTAGTTCTCTAAGCTCTGTAACCCAAGAGACCCTTTACAAGGAAATTTCTTGTCGGTATACCGGTGAAACTCAAAATTACAATATCGTGCAAAAGGTCATTTATTTCAGTAATTCAACTTAAAAGGTGAAACTAATATATTATATAGACTCATTACATCCAACGTTAGATATTTCAAGCCTTTGTTATAATTTTGATGATTGTGGCTTACAGTTTAAGAAAACCCCAAATCCGAAATCTCAGAAAATTTGAATATTACATAAAATCAATAAAAAAAAAAAGGATTTTAAATAGAGAAATGTCATCCCTCTGAAAAGTATAATCATGCATATGTACTCAGTACTTGGTTTGGGCCCCTTTTGCATGAGCTACTTCCTCAATGCGGCATGGCATTGATTCTATTAGCCTGTGGCACTGCTGAGGTGTTATGGAAGACCAGGATACTACAATAGCGTCTTCAGCTCTTCTGCATTGTTCGGTCTCATGTCTCATCTTTCTCTTGGCAATGCCCCAGTACCAAAACCTGGTTCAAGTGACTGTGGGATTATTGTGCTGGATTGGACATCAAACTCGCCTGACCTGAACCCCATAGAGAATCTATGGGGCATTGCCAAGAGAAAGATGAGACATGAGACCCAACAATGCAGAAGAGCTGAAGACGCTATTGTAGTATCCTGGTCTTCCATAACACCTCAGCAGTGCCACAGGCTAATAGAATCAATGCCATGCAGCATTGAGGGAGTAGCTCATGCAAAGGGGCCCAAACCAAGTACTGAGTACATATGCATGATTATACTTTTCAGAGGGATGACATTTCTGTATTTAAAATCCTTTTTTTTTTTATTGATTTTATGTAATATTCTAATTTTCTGAGATTTCGGATTTGGGGTTTTCTTAAACTGTAAGCCACAATCATCAAAATTAAAACAAAGGCTTGAAATATCTAACGTTGGATGTAATGAGTCTATATAATATATTAGTTTCACCTTTTAGTTTGATGTCCAATCCAGCACAGTAATCCCACAGTCATTGAACCAGGTTTTGGTACTTTTGGCAGTGTGGGCAGGTGCCAAGTCATGCTGGAAAATGAAGTCAGCATCTCCATAAAGCTTGTCTGCTGAAGGAAGCATGAAGTGCTCTAAAATGTCCTGGTAGATGGCTGCATTGACACTGGACTTAATAAAGCACAGTGGACCAACACCAGCAGATGACATGGCTCCCTAACTCAACACAGACTGTGGAAACTTCACACTGGACTTCAAGCATCTTGGATTGTGTGCCTCTCCATTCTTCCTCCATACTCTGGGACCTTGGTTTCCAAATGAGATGCAGAATTTGCTGTCATCAGAAAAGAGGACTCTAGACCTCTGAGGAACAGACCAGTTCTTTTTTTCTTTAGCCCAGGTAAGACGCTTCTGACGTTGTTTGTTGTTCAGGAGCGGCTTGACAAGAGGAATACGACATTTGAAGCCCATGTCCAGGATCCGTTTTTGTGTGGTGACTCTTGATGCACTAACTCCAGCCTCAGTTCACTCCTTGTGAAGCTCCTCCACACTTTTGAATGGCCTTTTCCTGACAATCCTCTACAGGCTGCGGTCATCCCTGCTGCTTGTGCACCTTTTTCTTCCACACTTTTTCCTTCCACTTAACTTTCTATTAATGTGCTTTGATACAGCACTTTGAGAACATCCAACTTCTTTTGCAATTTCCTTTTGAGGCTTTCCCTCATTGTGGAGGGAAGCAATGATGGTTTTCTGCACAACTGTCAGGTCAGCAGTCTTCCCCATGATTGTGAGTGGTACTGAACTAGACTGAGAGACCATTTAAAGGCTCAGAAACCATTTGCAGGTGATTTGGATTAAAAAGCTGATTAGGGTGTGACACTTTGAGCCTACAATATTGAACCTTTTCCCAATATTCTAATTTTTAGAGAGTTTGGATTTGGGGGTTTTCTTAAAATGTAAGCCACAATCATCAAAATGATAACAAATAAAGTCTTGAAATATCTCACTTTACATGTGAGTCTATATATTATATTAGTTTCACCTTTTAAGTTAAATTACTGAAATAAATGACCTTTTGCATGATATTCTAATTTTCTGAGTTTCACCTGCAGTTACCCTAGCTAATTGCATAAAATGTACCCAGGAGTTTTGGATACTGCTGGCATGTAAAACACCTCTTGGAAGCTTTATAAATATTTGAGATTGCCCAAACCTTTCTACTTTTTGGACATCAGGCTTTACATTTTCCGAATCTATCCAGAGTGGTATGTTCTGAAGGACACAGTGTTCCGGCTTTTAAATATCTACTCTGCTGCGACTAGTATCTATACGAAGTCCCTTCTCAGGCATCTCAATAATACAACAAAGGCTGTGATCCCAGTCCTCTGGATGCTGTCTTATGCCATCTCTATTAGGGACTGGTTTAAAAGGATTGATTGCTACATGGATATGGACATTATCACCTTTCTTTAAGCAAATGCACTGACATCTTGGCCACCTGGCTTCTCTGGTTGGAATGTAAAGGGTATTCTATCGATCCCTCTGTCTTTCCATACTCCTATCCTCATCATCTCCAATTTGTATAAAGTTTCATGTGTTATTCCATACCCCCCTTTTTTTTTAACTAATGTTATACAATTTGTATTATGTCTAGTATAGCCGTATCATAATGTACATTTTGAAATGTGTTACTATCTTCACCAGCTACATGCTTTTGTACGATACAATGTATTGTAATGTTATGGGGCTAATTCAAACGTAGTGGACACTCATCGGGGCTATTGAACTGTTGCCCCCCGTTCAGCGTGCATGCCTCGTATGCGTGCCCATTAGTACCAGGTTTAGCTGCGCAAAGCGGCTAAACCCATCTCAAGTACAGTTTGGAAGCTCAAACACCCGTTTGAGCACCCAAACCACTGAGTTAACGCACCTTTCAGCTTGCACCTCAGGAGGCTGCGAGCTGAAATGTGTCTCCCTGCTGCATGCGCGCTCGAACGGAGCAACAATTGAATTGATCCATTGGGCGTAATCTAGTGGTAGCCATGGAGACTAACAACTGAATTGGCCCCTATTTGTCCTGGAACTCCTCCCTATATTAATATGTAAGCTATTGTGCAAGCTTTATTGAGTTTTATATACAATTTTTATTAAATAAAAATAGTTTGAATTAACAAAAAATAAATAAAATAAAACCAGCTGTAAGATTTTGAGAATCCAAATTATCTAAAACTAGAAGAGTATGAAATATTGTTACCTTTAAAAAGACAGTGATTGTGCCATACACAATGCTGTACGAGAGTGTGGAGCCTGAAAGTCACATAGTGAAAGGAAACCAAAGACATTTGATAAATATACAGCATGCAACAAGGGTTATAATTTTACCCAGTAATCTTAACTTTGCCAGAGCCACTTTGGCTGCTGAAGAATGTGGTACAGCACAGCGGCAATAGGGCTTGAGCAGGGATTAAAGTTTAATGTCTACTATCTGGTGTTAAAGGGTTTAGAAATGTTTAAAGAAAAAGAAAGAAAGATATATTTATGAGAAGCAGGGACTGAACACAAATAGCTCTCTGATTGCTATGTTGTGATTTGTTACCATGACACTACAAGGTTTAATAAATGTTTACATACTGCTACCTTAGTGCATACATGTAAAACAACCAAATTAAGTTGCTATTCTAATGAATATTTTGATCTCTGTTTACCACGGGCAGCTGAAGAAAACCCATTATTCCACGACTGGACAGATAACATACTAGGCAGCAACCCTACTATAAACACAAAAGTAACACAGCTGCATTTATAATACCCTGTGAAAGAATTCACACCCTTGAATTATTGTCTGCAGAATTTACTGAACAATAATTAACCGTTGAAAGTTCTGTTTTGATATTTGAAATCACTAAAACTGAACTTGCGGGCACGATGGCTCGCTGCGGTCGCCACAGGTTCTATTCCCAATATATGGGTGTCGTAGACACTCACTAGTGGGAATTGACCCTGTTTCGGGATGCCGACTGCTGGCATTTTTAGCGTTCGGGATCCCGGCGTCAGCATGCTGACTGCGGGGATCCCGAGCCCTGGTAATATAACCACATCCCACCTCTTCTAGGGATCAGGTTCCAGGCTGTGCACTTGCATTATACATTATGCATGTTACCTTATACTGCATAGGACACAATGTAGTATCTACAGTGCTTTGCGGTTATAAATCTGGTCAAGAGGACCAGCCCATGTACTGTACTCTCTCACGCTTAGGAAAACCAATGTGGTGGTTGACCGCACCCTCTCTGGAGACTGGCCACACCCCTAAACATGGGCCCCTACCACTGCATTTCCCTGTCACTGCCCACATTCATATATTTTTTAGACACCGTTTGCTAAATAAAGTCTATGGGGTATATGCAATTCCGGGCGTACTGCGGCACTTTTTCGCCCGTTTTTTTAAATTCGACACAATTCGACCGTCGAATTCTGGCAGGTGGGTGCCGGAATTCGACATATTCAATAAAAAACGAATTTGACAGTCCCGCTGTCGAAAAACGGACGATTTGACGGATTTTGATTAGATTTAAAAAACGGTAAAAAACCCGAAAAAAAATTGCGTGGGGTCCCCCCTCCTAAGCATAACCAGCCTCGGGCTCTTTGAGCTGGTCCTGGTTGCAAAAATACGGGGAAAAAAATGACACGGGATCACCCGTATTTTAACAACCAGCACCGGGCTCTGCGCCTGGTCCTGGTGCAAAAAATACGGGGGACAAAAAGAGTAGGGGTCCCCCGTATTTTTTGTACCAGCACCGGGCTCCACTAGCTGGACAGATAATGCCACAGCCGGGGGTCACTTTTATACAGCGCCCTGCGGCCGTGGCATTCAATACCCAACTAGTCACCCCTGGCCGGAGTACCCTGGAGGAGTGGGGACCCCTTCAATCAAGGGGTCCCCCCCCAGCCACCCAAGGGCCAGGGGTGAAGCCCGAGGCTGTCCCCCCCATCCAAGGGCTGCGGATGGGGGGCTGATAGCCATGTGTAAAAATGAAAGAATATTGTTTTTTTTTTTGCAGAAGAACTACAAGTCCCAGCAAGCCTCCTCCGCAAGCTGGTACTTGGAGAACCACAAGTACCAGCATGCGGGGGGGGGAAACGGGCCCGCTGGTACCTGTAGTTCTACTGCAAAAAAAAAAAACCCAAATAAAAACAGGACACAGACACCGTGAAAGTATAACTTTATTACATACATGCCGACACACATACTTACCTATGTTGACACGCCGACTCTGGCCACGTCTCCAATGTCGACGTCCGGGGTACCTGAAAATAAAATTATACTCACCTGATCCAGTGTCCAGTTCTTTTATTGTAATCCACGTACTTGGCAAAACAAAAAAACGCATTTACCCGAACCAGACGGACACATGGGACCCCTTTCCCCGAATGCAGAGACCCCCCCGTGACTCCTGTCACAGAAGGTCTCTTCAGCCAATCAGGAAGCGCCACTTCGTAGCACTCTAATGATTGGCTGTATGCGCGTCGGAGCAGTCAGACGCGCATCGCACAGCTCCCTCCATTATCTTCAATGGTGGGAACTTTGCGGTCAGCGGTGAGGTCACCCGCGGTCAGCGGGTAGCTGCTCGGCAAAGTTGCAATGCCAAAACCCCCGGGGCAGTCGCCCAGGATGAGCCCACCTTCCTAGTGGAATAGGCCTTCACCGACGTCGGTAATGGCAATCCAGCCATAGCATGAGCGTGCTGAATCATATTTCTGATCCAACGCGCAATAGTCTGCTTGGAAGCAGGACACCTAATCTTGTTGGGGGCATACAGGACAAACAAATACTCTGTTTTCCGTATTCGAGCTGTTCTAGCGACATAAATCTTCAAAGCCCTAAACACATCTAGAGACTTTGACTCAATGAACGTGTCAGTAACTACTGGCACCACAATAGGTTGGTTTATGTGGAAAGATGAAACCACCTTCGGAAGAAAATGTTGACGAGTCCTCAACTCTGCCCTATCTTCATGGAAGATCAGGTAAGGGCTCTTGTGAGACAAGGCCCCCAATTCAGACAGACGCCATGTGGATGCCAATGCCAAAAGCATCACCACTTTCCAAGTGAGAAACTTCAACTCTATCTCTTGTAGAGGCTCAAACCAATCCGATTGAAGGAACTGCAACACCACGTTAAGGTCCCATGGTGCCACTGGAGGCACAAATGGAGGCTGGATGTGCAGAACCCCTTTCACAAAGGTCTGAATCTCTGGAAGAGAGGCCAATTGTTTTTGGAATAACACTGACAAGGCCGAAATCTGGACCTTGATTGATCCCAATCGGAGGCCCGCCTCCACACCAGCCTGCAGAAAATGGAGAAAACGTCCCAACTCAAACTCTTCCGTAGGAGCCTTCTTGGATTCACACCAAGACACATATTTTCTCCAAGTACGGTGGTAATGTTTCGACGTTAACCTTTCCTGGCCTGAATAAGGGTGGGGATGACTTCCTTGGGAATACCCTTTCGGGCTAGGATCCGGTGCTCAACAGCCATGCCGTCAATCGTAGCTGCGGTAAGTCTTGATACACGCACGGCCCCTGCTGCAGCAGGTCCTCGCGAAGAGGAAGAGGCCGAGGATCTTCTATGAGCAACTCCTGAAGATCTGGGTACCAAGCCCTCCTTGGCCAGTCTGGGGCAACGAAGATTGCTCGAACTCATGTTCTTCTTATGATCCTGACCACTTTTGGGATCAGCGGAAGTGGAGGGAAGACATACACTGACTGGAACACCCACTGGGCAACCAGCACATCCACTGCTATTGCTTGAGGGTCTCTCGACCTGGAACAATATTTCTAAAGCTTCTTGTTGAGACGAGATGCCATCATGTCTACTTGAGGAACTCCCCAAAGACTTGTCACCTCTGCGAAGACTTCTTGGTGGAGGCCCCAATCTCCTGGATGGAGATCGTGTCTGCTGAGGAAGTCTGCTTCCCAGTTGTCTACTCCCGGAATGAAAATTGCCGACAGAGCCTTTACATGTCTTTCTGCCCAGAGGAGGATCTTCGTCACCTCTGCCATTAACGCTCTGCTTTTCGTTCCGCCCTGCCTGTTTATGTACGCGACTGCTGTTACATTGTCCGACTGGATCTGCACAGGATGATCTTGAAGAAGATGTACCGCTTGTTGAAGGCCGTTGTAAATGGCTCTCAATTTTAGCACGTTTATGTGAAGGCAGGCTTCCTGACTTGACCATTTTCCCTGGAAGCTTTCTCCCTGAGTGACAGCTCCCCAGCCTTTGCGACTTGCATCTGTGGTTACCAGGAGCCAGTCCTGAATCCCGAACCTGTGTCCCTCTAGTAGGTGAGAACTGTGTAGCCACCACAGGAGCGAAATCCTGGCTTTTGACGACAGGATTATCTTCCGGTGCATGTGAAGGTGGGATCCTGACCACTTGTCCAACAGGTCCCACTGGAATAACTGTGACTTTGGATAATTTATGATCAAACTGTGTTGTATTGATAGGGAGAGTGTGATGTTTTGTAACAACTGCTCCCTGGATCTCGCCTTTATCAGGATATCGTCTAGATAAGGAATTATATTGACTCCTTTTTGACGCAGGAGAACCATCATCTCCGCCATCACCTTGGTGAATACCCTCGGCGCCGTGGAGAGACCGAAAGGTAACGTTTGGAATTGGTAATAGCAATCCTGAACCGCAAATCTCAGATAAGCCTGGTGAGGAGGATAAATGGGAACATGCAGGTAAGCATCCTTTATGTCTACAGACACGATGTATTCCCCCTCCTCCAGACTGGAAATCACTGCTCTCAGTGATTCCATTTTGAACTTGAATCGTTTCAAGTAGAGATTCAGATTTTTTTAGGTTTAGGATCTGTCTGACCGAGCAGTCCGGCTTCGGAACTACAAAAAGGCTTGAATAAAACCCTTCTCCTTGTTGTGACAAAGGTACCAGGATTATGACCTGATCCTGACATAATTTTTGGATTGCCGCTGTTACTGCTTCCCTTTCCGGAAGAGAAGCTGGCAAGGTCGATTTGAAAAATCGGCACGGGGGAACGTCTTGAAACTCCAGCTTGTATCCCTGGGACACTATTTGCAACGCCCAGGGATCCAGGCCAGATAGAATCCAACCTTGGCTGAACAGTTTGAGACGTGCCCCCACCTGAGCGGCCTCGCACAAAGGAGCCCCAGCGTCATGCTGAAGATTTGGCAGAAGTAGGGGTAAACTTCTGCTCCTGGGAACCTGAAGTCGCCCTTTCCCCTTCCTGCAAAGAAGGGGGAACCTCTTGCTTTTTTGTATTTATTGGGCCGAAAGGACTGCATGTGTGGGTGATATGTCTTTTTTGCCGGTGCAGGCGCAGAGGGCAAAAATGTCGACTTACCTGCGGTAGCCGCGAGACTAACACATCCAGTCCATCGCCAAATAAGGCCTCACTTTATATGGGAAAGCCTCCATATTTCTTTTGGAATCTGCATCCGCGTTCCATTGGCGAATCCACAACGCCCGCCGAGCCGATACAGCCATGGTAGCGGCTTGTGAACTCAAGAGTCCAATATCTTTCATCGCTTCTAGCATGTATGTGGCAGCGTCTTTCATATTCCCTAACTTAAGGAGTATCTCATCTTTATCAATCGTGTCAATTTCTGATGACACGCTTTCTGACCATTTTTCAATAGCGTGACTCACCCACGCGCAAGCAATAGTGGGCCTGAGCAGCGTACCATTGGCAACATAAATGGATTTCAATGTTTCCGTCTTTCGGTCTCCTGGCTCTTTTAGTGAAGCCGTGCCAGATGCAGAGAGAATTACCTTCTTTGTCAACCTGGACAGTGCACTGTCTAACACAGGGGGTGTCTCCCATTTTTTCCTGTCCTCCACTGGGAAAGGATAAGCTATCTGAATTCTCTTGGGAATACGAAATTTCTTTTCGGTATTCACCCACATCCCTTCAAAGAGAGTATTAAGCTCGTGGGAAGGAGGGAAGGTGACCTTGGATTTCTTTTCTTTATAGAAATAAGCCTTCTCCTGAGGTACAGGAGTGGCTTCCGTCACTTCCAGCACTTCCATTATAGCTACAATCATATATTGTATATTTTTTGCCAATTTATGATCTATTTCTCTGGAGTCACTATCGTCGACACAAGAATCAGTGTCCGTGTCGGTATCAGTATTCACAATATTCGCAAATGGTCTCTTATGTGACCCAGAGGGGTCGCCTGCGGATGGAAGAACAGAGCCCTGAAAAATCACATCTTCCACAGATTTTCTCCAGCACTCAGCATGAGATTCAGACTTATCTAATCTCCTATTGATATGATGCATACTATCACGTATTTCTTTTACCCATGCAGGCTCTTGGTGTGCCGGCAGCGCCACCACGTTACAACTCTGTGTCCCTAAAATGGCTTCCTCCGGGGAGGAACTCCCTGCCTCAGACATGTCACACACGTGTACAACACACACTCACAGACACACTGGGACTTATAGGGGACAGACCCACAGTAAAATCTGTCAGAGGGACACAGTTTAGGAGCAGCCAGTTCACAACCCAGCGCCAAAGAAAAAATCCCTGCGTACTCCGTACACAGAAACCTTTAAGCACTATTATATTATGAACAATATGATTTAGCACCAAGGCCCCCCCTTTTTTCACCCTGATACTTGTTCAGAAGTGGAGGAGGACCAGCGTCTTCTCTGCAGTCTGTGAATGAGAGAAAATGGCGCTGAACAGTGTGCTGGCTGCCTGAGGAGGAAGCTCCGCCCCCGCAATGGCGCGTTTCTCCTCAGAGATTTTTCACATAATATTTATACTGGCGGGGGTAGGGCTGTGCCTTGGCATCTTATGCCCCCTTTTATCCAGTTTACGAGGTTATTTGCTGTCCAGGGCACCCCCCCTCAGCGCCCTGCAGTGCCTGTGTATGTGTGGACAGCAATGGCGCGCTGCGCTCCCGCCAGCCGCGCGGTACCTCAGCCGTCACTTTACTTGATTGAAGATCTGTCTTCTTTCACTCACCTGTCTTCTCACTTCTGGCTCTGTGAGGGGGGTTGGAAGGGGTGACGGCGTGCTGTGGGAGTGAGAAATGGTGTCCTGTCAGCCAGAAGCAGAGCCATGAAACTCTTCAGGAAGTTGGTTCCTACTTCTGTCCCCTCAGTCCCACGGAGCAGGGAGACTGTTGCCAGCAGTTCTCCCTGAAAATAAAAAACCTAACATAAGTCTTTTCAGAGAAACTCAGTAGAGCTCCTCAGAGTGCATCCAGTCTGCCTGGTTACATTTCTAAAACTGAGGTCTGGAGGAGGGGCATAGAGGGAGGAGCCAGTTCACACCCATTGAAAAGTCTTAAGAGTGCCCATGGCTCCTGCGGAACCTTCTATACCCCATGGTCATGAAGTGGACCACAGCATCCTCTAGGACGTATGAGAAAACTATTTGTGTACACGTACACGTACACTCCTAAAACATTTTAGGGATGGCAATTGTTCAAAAACCAAATAATTTGGATGACTAGGATCAGCTAATATGCATCTAGCTTTTCTTAACACTCTATTTACATAAATATCCTTCATGCAGGGCAGAGATACCCCAATAATCCTCCTAGCAGTTCTAACCACACATTCCAGGGCAATCTGTTCGGCTACAGTGCAGTTCCCAAACCACACTATAATTCTGTACGTCAGAACACTCTCCACGACGCTTCGATAAAACCTAACTAACATGCTCATACTCAGACAGACAGCCTTAAGTCTCCTTAGAAAGAAAAGGCGCTGATTTGCCTTCTTACTCAAAAAAGTACAATTTAAGGCCCAAGTTAGGTCATTAGCAATATGCATGCCCAAGATTTTAGATGAGGCCAACTCCTCAATTGGCCTTCCATCTAAAAATACAGGAAGTAACGGTCTACTACCACCACGTCTAAAATCAATTACCATTTCCTTTGTTTTTGATGTATTTAAAATCAAAAATTTTCTTTACTCCATTCTAATAAACTTAAAACTTCACATCTATAGGCTACCTCATTATCATTGCTTAGCAGACCGACAACAGCTGTGTCATCCGCGAATTTCACCACTTTAACAGAATCAGAAACTGAAAAACAGTCATACGTAAATAACGAATATAATAATGAGCTCAGAACGCACCAGTTCCGACCCGAACTTCACCAGACACAGATTTACCTAATTTCACTACTTGAAGCCTATCAGTCAAAAAATGTAAAATCCAATTGCACATAAACCCATTTAAGCCTAAATTAAAAAGCTTCAGAATCAAAGATACCGTTATTGTATTAAACGCAGAATTAAAATCCACAAATAAAATTCTAACATATGCCCCCTTCTTCTCTAAGTGATTCTGCACCTGGTGCAAAACAGTCAAAGCTGCATCATCCGTAGACCGGTTCTGCCTATATGCAAATTGAAGAGGGTCAAAATTGGCAGAAAAAAATAGGATTTTAATACCTACCGGTAAATCCTTTTCTCTTAGTCCGTAGAGGATGCTGGGGACACTTCAAGAACCACGGGGTATAGACGGGATCCGCAGGAGACATGGGCACTTTAAGACTTTAAAAGGGGTGTAAACTCGCTCCTCCCTCTATGCCCCTCCTCCAGACTCGAGTTATAGGAACTGTGCCCAGGGAGATGGACATTTCGAGGAAAAAGGATTTATTTTGATTTAAACTAAGGTGAGATACATACCAGCTCACACCTCAAGCATGCCGTACAACATGGCATTCAACCCAACGCATGTTTCGGCATGAATAACGACAGCAACAGGCTGACTTAAAACGCAACACAACACGTGTGTAACCATAACCAATAACTGCAGATACAGTACGCACTGGGACGGGCGCTCAGCATCCTCTACGGACTAAGAGAAAAGGATTTACCGGTAAGTATTAAAATCCTATTTTCTCCTACGTCCTAGAGGATGCTGGGGACACTTCAAGAACCATGGGGTTTATACCAAAGCTCAAGAACGGACGGGAGAGTGCGGATGACTCTGCAGAACAGATTCACCAAACAAGAGGTCCTCCTTAGCCAGGGTATCAAACTTGTAAAACTTTGCAAAAGTGTTTGAACCCGACCAAGTAGCTGCTCGGCAAAGCTGTAATGCCGAGACCCCCCGGGCAGCCGCCCAGGATGAGCCCACCTTTCTGGTAGAATGGGCCTTCACCGATTTCGGTAACGGGAATCCAGCCGTAGAATGAGCTTGCTGAATCGTATTACAGATCCAGCGTGCAATAGTCTGCTTGGAAGCAGGAGCCCCAATCTTGGTGGGATCATACAGGACAAACAGAGCCTCCGTTTTCCTAATCTGAGCCGTTCTGGCTACATAAATTTTCAAAACTCTGACCACATCTAGAGACTTTGATTCCGCTAAGGCGTCAGTAGCCACTGGCACCACAATAGGTTGGTTCATGTGAAACGATGACACCACTTTCGGCAGAAATTGCCGACGAGTTCTCAACTCCGCTCTATCTTCATGGAAGATCAAATAGGGGCTCTTGTGAGACAAAGCCGCCAATTCAGACACCCGCCTTGCAGAGGCCAAGGCCAACAGCATGATCACTTTCCAAGTGACGAATTTCAACTCTACCTTACGTAAAGGTTCAAACCAATGAGATTGCAGGAACTGCAACACCACGTTAAGATCCCATGGTGCCACCGAGGGCACAAAGGGAGGTTGGATGTGCAGCATGCCTTTCACGAAAGTCTGAACTTCCGGAAGGGAGGCCAATTCTTTTTGAAAGAAAATTGACAAGGCTGAAATTTGTACTTTAATTGAGCCTAATTTTAAGCCCGCATCCACACCTGCTTGCAGAAAATGGAGAAAACGGCCCAGCTGAAATTCTTCCGTAGGAGCCTTCTTGGATTCACACCAAGACACATATTTTCTTCAAATAGGGTGATATTGTTTCGCCGTTACTTCTTTTCTAGCCTGAAGAAGTGTGGGAATGACTTCACTGGGAATACCCTTTCGGGCTAGGATCCGGCGTTCAACCTCCAAGCCTCAAACGAAGCCGCGGTAAGTCTTGGTACACGCACGGCCCCTGCTGTAACAGATCCTCTCGTAGAGGAAGAGGCCAGGGATCTCCTATGAGCAATTCCTGAAGATCTGGATACCAGGCCCTCCTTGACCAGTCTGGAACAATGAGGATTGCATGAACCCTTGTTCTTCTTATGATCTTTATCACTTTTGGAATGAGTGGAATCGGAGGGAACACATATACCGACTGAAACACCCACGGTGTCACTAGGGCGTCCACCGCTATTGCTTGAGGGTCCCTCGACCTGGAACAATATCTCAGAAGTTTCTTGTTGAGGCGAGACACCATCATGTCTATTTGAGGAATTCCCCAACGACTTGTCACTTCTGCAAAGACCTCTTGATGAAGACCCCACTCTCCTGGATGGAGATCGTGTCTGCTGAGGAAGTCTACTTCCCAGTTGTCCACACCTGGAATGAAGACCGCTGACAGAGCGCTTACATGCCTTTCCGCCCAGCTGAAAACTTTTGTGGCCTCTGCCATTGCCGCTCTGCCCTTCGTTCCGCCCTGGCGGTTTATGTACGCCACTGCTGTTATGTTGTCCGACTGAATCAGGACGGGCAGATCGCGAAGATGTTCCGCTTGTAGAAGGCCGTTGTAAATTGCCCTTAATTCCAGAATGTTTATGTGTAGACAAGCTTCCTGGCTTGACCATTTTCCCTGGAAATTTTCCCTCTGTGTGACTGCACTCCAGCCTCGGAGACTCGCATCTGTGGTCACCAGGATCCAGTCCTGGATCCCGAACCTGCGTCCCTCTAGGAGGTGAGAGCTGTGCAGCCACCACAGGAGTGAGATTCTGGTCTTGGAAGACAGGATTATCTGTCGGTGCATGTGTAGATGGGACCCGGACCACTTGTCCAACAGGTCCCACTGAAACACTCTGGCATGGAATCTGCCAAACTGAATGGCCTCGTAGGCCGCCACCATCTTCCCCAGCAACCGAGTGCATTGATGAATCGACACTCTTGCTGGTTTCAGAATCTGTTTGACCAGGTTCTGAATTTCTAGAGCCTTTTCCACTGGAAGAAAAACTTTCTGTAATTCCGTGTCCAACCATGTTGTTGCAGAATTGTCAGGGAGAGCGTAATGTTCTGCAGTAATTGTTCCTTGGACCTCGCTTTTATCAGGAGATCGTCCAAGTACGGGATAATGGTGACTCCTTGCTTGCGCAGGAGAATCATCATTTCCGCCATTACTTTGGTGAAAATTCTCGGAGCCGTGGACAGACCAGACGGCAACGTCTGAAACTGGTAATGGCAATCCTGCACTGCAAACCTCAGGTAAGCCTGATGTGGAGGAAAAATTAGAACATGCAAGTAGGCATCCTTTATGTCTACCGAAACCATAAAATCCCCCTCCTCCAGACTGGATATCACAGCCCGGAGAGATTCCATCTTGAATTTGAATTTTCGTAGGTAGAAATTGAGGGATTTGAGGTTCAGGATTGGTCTGACTGAGCCGTCTGGCTTCGGGACCACGAACAGGCTCGAATAGAAGCCTTCTCCGTGTTGCGACAAAGCGACGCTGACAATGACTTGATTTTGACACAATTTCCGTATTGCTTCGCATACCACCTCCCTGTCTGGAGGAGAAGCTGGTAAGGCCGATTTGAAAAATCGGTGAGGGGGAACGTCTTGAAACTCTAGCTTGTACCCCTCGGACACTATTTCCAAAACCCATGGGTCTAGGGCCGAACGAGCCCAGAACTGACTGAAGCGTTTGAGACGTGCCCCCACCGGTGCGGACTCCCGCCGAGCAGCCCCAGTGTCATGCGGTGGATTTGGCAGAAGCCGGAGAGGACTTCTGCTCTTGGGAACCTGCCACAGCCGGTGACCTCTTTCCCTTTCCTCTTCCTCTAGAAGCAAGGAAGGAAGACAGTCGTCCTTTTTTGCATTTATTGGGCCGAAAGGACTGCATCTGATAGTGGTGCGTTTTCTTTTGTTGTGCAGGAACATAAAGTAAAAAGGATGACTTAACCGTGGTAGCCGTAGATACCAGGTCAGCGAGGCCGTCACCAAACAAGACACCACCTTTATACGGCAGAGACTTCATCGCCTTCTTATACCCCTTTCACATTGCACAAATAACCCGGTACCGACACGGCATATTGCCGTGTCGAACCGGGTCAGTGTGCGATGTGAAAGCACACTGGCCGATTTAGCGGGTCGCCTGACCCGGTAAATCAACCCGGTAAAAAAGAAGGGTTTTACCCGGGTTGATTACCGGGTCAGGTGCGGTGTGAATGGGAGCCGTGTCGATGCGACACGGTTCCCATTCACAAGATAGGGAGAGGCGGCGCTGGAGATGAGCTCATCTCCCGACGCCGCCTCCACCCCCACCCCTGCTGCGCGCTCCGTTGTTATGGCAACCGACCCGGTATATTGCCGGGTCGGAAAGCCAGCAGCGGAGTGCAAATGCCGGATCCCACCCGGTAAGTACACGTTTGTCTTACCGGGTAGGATCCGGCATTTGCAGTCTGAATGCAGCATTAGAGTCAGCACCAGCATTCCATTGATGAATCCACAATGCTCTCCTAGCTGAGACTGCCATGGCATTGGCCCTTGATCCCAAAGGGCCAATATCCTTTGCAGCTTCCTTTAGGTAGGCTGCATCGTCCCTGATATAACCCAACGTCAAAAGAATGCTATCCCTATCCAGGGTATCTATCTTAGATGACAAGTTATCTGCCCATTATTCAATAGCGCTACTCACCCACGACGATGCAACGGCAGGTCTGAGCAGCGTACCCGTAGTGACATAAATGGATTTCAATGTATTTTCCTGCTTACGTTCCGCAGGTTCCTTTAGGGCTGCCGTGTCAGGGGACGGAAGCGCTACCTTTTTGGACAGCCGTGATAGAGCTTTGTCCACAGTGGGGGGTGACTCCCACTTTTCCCTATCCCCAGAGGGGAACGGATATGCCACCGGAATTCTCTTGGGAATCTGAAACTTCTTGTCAGGATTTTCCCAAACCTTTTCAAAAAGAGCGTTCAGTTCATGAGAGGGAGGAAACGTTACCTCAAGTTTCTTTCCTTTATACATACAGACCCTTGTACCAGGAACAGCAGGGTCCTCCGTGATATGTAACACATCTTTTATCGCCACAATCATGTACTGAATGCTTTTAGACAGTTTTGGATTTAATCTGGCATCACTATAGTCGACACTGGTGTCAGAGTCCGTGTCGGTATCCGTATTTGCTATCTGGATAAATGAACGCTTTTGTGACCACGAGGGGGTCTGAACTTGTGACAACACATCCCCCATGGATTTTTTCCATGCCTGGCTCTGAGACTCAGATTTATCTAATCTCTTATTTAACAAAGCCACATTCGCATTCAAAGCACTCAAAACATTTACCCAATCAGCAGTCGGCGGTGCCAACAAGGTCACTCCCACAGCCGTTTCTTTCCCTAATCCAGTCTCCTCCTGGGAAGAGCACAGCCTCAGACATGCCGACACACGTGTACAGACACCCACAAACAAACTGGGCATATAGGGGACAGACCCACAGTAAAGCCCGTCAGAGAAACACAGAGGGAGTTTGCCAGCTCACAACCCAGCGCTAATCCCGGTTCTGAAATCCCTTATATAAAGCCTCAGACCCGTTAGCGCTTTTATAATTACATATACAGCACCAAAATAACTGTGTCACCCCCCTGTTTTGCACCCTGTTACTTGTACAGCAGTGTTGAGGAAGGACCAGCGTCTCTGCAGCTCTGTGAAGAGAAAATGGCGCTGATGAGGGCTGTGAGGGCTAAGCCCCGCCCCCTTAATGGCGTGCTTCAGCCCTGCTATTTTTAAAAATATTTATACTGGCGGGGTTTCAGATTTAGTGCCTAGGCACTTAAAAACCACATTGCCAGTCCATATTAAGGATTTTTATGGGTACCTCAAAGCCGTCACTGAAGTCTTCTGATCTTCTTCTAGTCACCCGTCTTCTGACTTCTGGCTCTGTAAGGGGGGTGACGGCGGGCTCTGGGAACGAGCCTCTAGGCGTACCTAGCGTTCAGACCCTCAGGAGCTAATGGTGTCCTGAAGCCAAAGAAGCAGAGCCTTGAAACTCACAGAAGTAGGTCTGCTTCTCTCCCCTAAGTCCCATGAAGCAGGGAGACTGTTGCCAGCAGTTCTCCCTGAAAATAATAAACCTAACAAAAGTCTTTTTCAGAGAAACTCAGGAGAGCTCCTCAGAGTGCATCCAGTCTCACTGCGCACAGAATCTAACTGGAGTCTGGATGAGGGGCATAGAGGGAGGAGCCAGTTCACACCCCTTTTAAAGTCTTAAAGTGCCCATGTCTCCTGCGGATCCCGGCTATACCCCATGGTTCTTGAAGTGTCCCCAGCATCCTCTAGGACGTAGGAGAAATAAGATTTGATATGACTTGACATCAGGCGTTCGAAGCACTTCATAACTAATGACGTTAATGCAATAGGGCGATAATCGTCTAAGCATTTAGGCATGCTCCTTTTAGGTACAGGAATAATTTTTGTAACCTTAAAATATTTAGGAATTTTACAGACCTGTATTGAGATATTAAATAATAATGTAAAAATCCCAGCTAGTTGATCACTACATTCACAGAGAACTTTACCTTGAATGCCATCTGGACGAGCAGCCTTACCTATGCTTACACCTCACAGGCACTTCAAAACCTCTTGGTCATCTAATACTATAGGGACCTCACCAGATCTAGTCTCAACGTCTTCGTTAATAGTCATATTATTCCTATCAAATCTAGAATAAAAAACATTAAGATCTTTCACCATAGTACTATTAGCTGCAACAGACTCCTCCTTTTTAGGTTTATAATCAGTAATATCTTCCAGACCCTGCCACATACTCTTGGAATCGTTGCACTGTTTGAAATTATCCTCCATTCTTTTAGAAAACTCAATTATTACCTTTTTTATCCCTCTCCTCAAGTCTGCCCTGGCTACTGTGTATGCGACTCTATCCGTCATTTTAAAAGCCCTATCCCTTGCCTTTATTAGAGAACGCACCTCAGCATTCAGCCAAGGTTTCTCATTTGCGTAGACTTTAAAGCAATGCTTAGTTGTTACACTCGCTACACAGCAATTTATATAACCTATCTCCATGATCGCTAATAGATCAATATCAATGGACGCATCCCTCATAGACTCCTCAATTAACTCCCAATTTGTAAATGCTAAGGTGTCCTGGAGACTTTCTACTGCATTATCTGGCCATACAAGACCAGATCTTTTAGTAGGCCTAACACGCCTAACCAAGGATTTATACATAGGAATCAGAAATAAAGAAGCATGATCTTATTTTCCAACATGCGGGAGAACAACAGTCTTGTAGGCAAGGTCCATGTTAGTATACACTTGGTCCAAAATGTTTTCTCCACGTGTGGGTACCGGAACACACTTATAGAACTTTGGTAACACCAATTGTAAATCAGTCCGATTAAAATCTCCAGCTATGATAAAGACAGCATCCCCGTATTTTGACTGTAAACCCTTTAAAATTAGAGATGAGCGGGTTCGGTTCCCTGAGAACCGAACCCCCCCCCCCTTCCCCTGAAATTCACTACCCGACTTGGAAACCAGAACGAGGCAAAACGTCATCATCCCGCAGTTGGATTCTCGTGGGGTTTGGATTCCATATAATATGCCGCACATCGCCGCCATTTTCACTCTGGCATTGGCGTGTGTAGCGAGAGGACGGGTCTCCGTCCTCAGTGTCTGTGCGGGAGCGAAAGTGGGGTGGCGATTCCAGTGCTGTCTTGTGCTGCTCAGTCCAGTGTAGTGTCTTATGCTGCATCAGTCCAGTCACAGTGGTGGTGTCCTCTGCTGTCATATGTCCACTGTAGCTGTATAAGTCCAGTGCAGTGGTGCTGTGTTGTCCTGCATCAATACAGTGGTAGTGTCTTATGCTGCATCAGTCCAGTCACAGTGGTGGTGTCCTCTGCTGCCACATGTCCAGTGCTGCTGTATAAGTCCAGTCCAGTGGTGCTGTGTTGTCCTGCATCAGTCCAGTGGTGGTGTCCCTGTGCTGCTGTATAAGTCCAGTGATACTGCCATATATGTCCAGTGGTACCGCCATATAAATCCAGTCCAGTGATACTGCCATATATGTCCAGTGGTACTGCCATATATGTCCAGTGGTACTGCCGTATGAATACAATGATACTGGCGTATAAATCCAGTCCAGTGATACTGCCGTATATGTCAAGTGGTACCGCCATATAATTCCAGTGATACTGCCGTATAAATCCAGTGGTACTAGCATATAAATCCAGTCCAGTGATACTGCCGTATATGTCCAGTGGTACTGCCATTTAATTCCAGTGATACTGCAGTATAAGTCCAGTGGTACTGCCGTATAAATCCAGTGGAACTAGCATATAAATCAAGTCCAGTGGTGGTACTGCCGTATATGTTCAGTGGTACTGCCATATAAATCCAGTCCAGCGATACTGCCGTATATGTCCAATGGTACTGCCTTATTATTCCAGTGGTACTGCCGTAAAAATCCAGTGGCACTGGCGTATAAATCCAGTCCAGTGGTACTGCCATATAAATCCAATGGTACTGCCATATAAATCCAGTGATACTGCCATATTATTCCAGTGGTACTGCCGTAAAAATCCAGTGGTACTGGCGAATAAATCCAGTCCAGTGGTACTGCCATATAAATCCAGTGATACTGCCGTATATGTCCAGTGGTACTGCTGTATATGTCCAGTGGTACTGCCGTTTATGTCCAGTGGTACTGCCATTTATGTCCAGTGGTACTGCCGTTTATGTCCAGTGGTACTGCCGTATATGTCCAGTCCAGTGATACTGCCGTATAAATCCAGTGCTGCTGTCGTATAAATCCAGTGATACTGCCGTATATGTCCAATGGTACTGCCGTATAAATCCAGTCCAGTGATACAGCCGTATATGTCCAGTGGTACTGTCGTATATGTCCAGTGGTACTGTCGTATATGTCCAGTCCAGTGATACTGCCGTATATGTCCAATGGTACAGCCATATAAATCCAGTGGTACTGCCGTATAAATCCAGTCCAGTGATACTGCCGTATGTCCATTGATACAGCCGTATATGTCTAGTGGTACTGTCGTATATGTCCAGAGGCACTGCCATATAAATCCAGTCTAGTGATACTGCCATAAATTTCCAGTGATACTGCCGTATATGTCCAATGGTACTGCCGTATAAATCCAGTGGTACTGGTGTATAAATCCAGACCAGTGGTACTGCCGTATATGTCCAGTGGTACTGCCGTATAAATCCAGTGGTACTGGTGTATAAATCCAGACCAGTGGTACTGCCGTATATGTCCAGTGGTACTGCCGTATAAATCCAGTGGTACTGCCGTATAAATCCAGTCCAGTGATACTGCCGTATAAATCCTGTGCTGCTGTCGTATAAATCCAGTGATACTGCCGTATATGTCCAGTGGTACTGCCGTATAAATCCAGTCCAGTGATACTGCCGTATATGTCCAGTGGTACTGCCATAAAATTCCAGTGATACTGCCGTATATGTCCAGTGGTACTGCCATAAAATTCCAGTGATACTGCCGTATATGTCCAGTGGTACTGCCATATAATTCCAATGATACTGCCGTATATGTCCAGTCCAGTGGTGCTGCCATATAAGTTCAACGGTGCTGTCCTGTGCTGTACATTATATACTCCAAATAAAGGGGTTAATATTTAATCCAAATAATTTTATAGGGTTTGCCCTGTGTGTTGTAGAGTTACGCTCTCCTTTGCTGCATTTTGTTATATAACTCCAGAAAAATAATGGAGAACAAAAATTTGGAGGATTAAATAGGGAAAGATAAAGAACCACTTCCTCCTACTGCTGCTGTTGTTGCTGCTGGGAGTTGATCGTCATCGCAGAGGGGAAGTCGGAAGACCACTTGTGCTACTTCAACTAAGCAAATGACTGTCCAACAGTCCTTTGCGAGGAAGATGAAAAATGACAGCAGTCATTATTGTTGCAAAGCGGATAACTGAGGCCTTGGCAGCTTTCTTGGTGTTAGACGTGCGTCCAGTATCCACTATTAGTGCAGTGGGAATGCAGTGCCAACCCTAGATGGGCCAGGTGTTTGTGCCGTACACTTGTGTCGCTTAGCTTAGTCATACAGCTAAATCATTGTACCTCTTTTACTTCATTGCATCATGTGCTGTTTGGGGACTATTTTTTTTTTTTTAAGTGCCATCCTGTCTGCCTCTGCAGTGCAATTCCTAGATGGGCCAGGTGTTTGTGCCGCACACTTGTGTCGCTTAACTCAGCCATCCAGCTACCTCATTGCACCTCTTCTTCTTCTTTGCATCATGTGCTGTTTGGGGCCTATTTTTTAAATCTGCCATCCGGTCTGCCACTACAGTGCCACTCCTAGATGGGCCAGGTGTTTGTGCCGCACACTTGTGTCGCTTAGCTTAGTCATACAGCCACCTCGGTGCAACCTTTTAGCCTAAAAACAATATTGTGAGGTGTTCACAATAGACTGGAAATGAGTGGAAATTAATGTTATTGAGGTTACTAATACCATAGGATCAAACTTACCCCCAAATTCTGTGATTTTAGCTGTTTTTATGTTGTTTTTCAAAAATCATCCAGATCCAAAACCAAAACACGGAAGGGTGGTTTTGGCAAAACCTATCCAGATCCAAAACACAAACATGGAACCAGAACCAAAACACGAAAAGTGCCCGCCGCACATCTCTAATTAAAATATCATATACAGTGTCAAGTGCAAAGCCCACATCAGCCTGCGGACAAATATAAACAGCCATTACTATAACAACTGAGTATTCTCTAGGCAGATAAGAAGGCCTACATTTAATCAGCAAATATTCTAAGTCCTCTGAACAATAAGTTTCAATAAGAACAGCGTTTGAACACCACAAATTATTCACATAAATACAAACCTAAGCTTCCCAGATGCAATAGTCCTATCTGCTCTAAACAAAGTCCTGTCCATAAGGTCCAAAGCAGTATCAGGAACAGTGTCAGTCAGCCATGCCTCAGTAAAAATTAAAAGGGAGCCATTTCTCAAGCAGCGCTTATTAGCTATTTTCACTTGAATATCATCCAATTTATTTACCAGTGAACGAACATTAGCCATGAACAAACTAGGCAAGGGAGGTTTCACGGGGCAAAGCTGTAATCTTACTTTGACTCCCGCCCTCTTTCCACGCTTCTGTGTTTCTCTCTTCGTGGGCACCGTATCCAGCCACCAACAAGGTCAGACCCCCAGCGAGATCCTCTGTACCTTGGACCTTGGCCAGCACTCCTATGGTAGCGATGGTGGTGGCGGCTGCGATGTCCTCCCCTTCCCCGACTGCAAGTAACCTGCTCCGGCAACTGTGGCTTCAGTTCACCTCCATCCACAGGAGAGATTAGCCTCTACTGCTGAGCAATCACGGCAGGAAGCACATAGCCGCTTCCCGCAGCATCAACAGGGTCAGCGGGAGCAGCATCCGTAGCAGCATCCGTGGCCGGAAGCACATAACCACTTCCTGCAGGGCTAGCGGGGGCAACGATACCATCAGCCCCCGCTCCAACGTAAGCCACATCCGCACCGCCATACAGGGTTCCAGATGCCACACCGCAGCCCCAGCAAGACCTCGCGATCCTCGCCATGCCACTGCCCCACATACACATTACCATGAAAAGGATGTGTTTCACTATTGTCCCGGCAGTACTGGAGCTCAAAGCCACTGCGTCTAAAGGGGTTTACACACGGTGACATAAATCTGTAAGATTTTGACTATATAGTCAAAATCTTATGAAAAGTTAGTGCATATCTCAAGGTGTTAGGCAGCTTACGATACAGATTCGATACAGATTCGATCCCGATGCACACTCCCGTGGGGTCGGTATCGTGAGGCTAGATAGACTGTGCAGGCAAGGCAATCTTGACTATCTACTGTACTATCTAGTCAAAATTGGCACTTAGTCAAAATCGTACATAGACAAATCTTAAGCACAGATAGTCAAAATCTGTGCTATCTGTGTTATATGGGCTCTGGGGGAGTTCAAGGGAAATCGCATAGTCAACATCGGGCATAGCAAGGATCTCACAGTGTCTACACACCTTAAGCGCGCCGCCATCTTAGTTTATGCAGCCAAAATAGGTATGCTTGTAAAGTTGGTAACTTGTCTGTAACTGTAATGTCTGATCATGCATATACTTATGAAATTTTGCTTTATGTTCCGTCTACCCAGGGCCGGTTCAAGGGCGCTCTGCGCCCCGGGCAGGAAAAGGGGCGTGGCCTAATACAGGGGGCGTGGTCAGTTACGCCCCCTGTACATTGCTAGCGCCGCTTGAATGCTGAGCGGTGCGCGATGACGTCATCGCGCATTGCACAGCAAAAGGTCCTCTCCACGAAGGGAAACTAGACGCTATGCGTCTAGTTCTCTTCGTGGAGAGGACCTTTGCTGTGCGGTGCGCGATGACGTCATCGCGCACCGCTCAGCAAAGTTACTCTCCACGAAGGGAAACTAGACGCGTAGCGTCTAGTTCCCTTCACAGGAGGCGGACAGGGACGGCAGCGGAGGCGGACAGGGACGGCAGCGGAGGCAAACGGGGGACACAGCGGGCAGCAGTGGCGGATCTTGCCACGGTGCGGCGCCCTCCGGATGGCGCCAGCGCCCTCCGGGCAAAAGTCCTGCTTGCCCGTGGCAAGATCCGCTACTGCGTCTACCATATACTGTCTTATGGAACACTTGCAGTAGATACAGTAAATGATAAAAAATATATAATGATGATGATATACTTTATCTTGTATTGCAAGTAAAATATTCTATATGATATGCTAATAAAATATAATTCGTTCAGTGATGCCTTTTCATCAGACACCCGCAGGGTGCAATATTTCTATATAGCAGGTCTCTGGCCACAGATAACTATCACTATAAGGCCCCATACTGAGCAGCACTGCTGGATAAATTAAAACATCCATGTTTGTGCTGGCCCAGAAATCAGTGTAAGTTAGGCAATAATCAATAGCATAGCTAACAGTTTATGCTGTGCCTGTCCATTGTCTGTCTGCACAATCTTCCTGAACACCACAGATGTCTAAAGCTAAATTTGTAATTACTTACCATAGGCAGCAGTTCAAAGGTTTTTGTTCCAGCTGTGGCAGAACATATGTTGCTAATTGGCAAGTTTAGATTCAGTACGGTTTAGACATAATTAACTACTTAACATCAAACTAATCACAGTTCCTCTACTTGGTCACATTATTAGTCTAAACCAGTTTACGAGGAATATTGGAATGACTAACGTGAAATACAGGTGGCACACGACATCGAAGACCCGTGAGAGAATAGAAGACAATAAATCCAGGCTAGGCATAGTGTGACGCTATAGCTGTGTAACTGCCACTGCTAGTTGCTGGGAAATGTAGTTCATAAGTGTAAATTGTCAAAGCTGTAAAAATATTAATTTATGGAGCAATTGTTAAATCAACAACAAACCGTAAATGCAATGTAAAGAGAACTGCCAGTACTCCATGAGACTTACACCACTTTCAGACAGAAAACCCAGCAATTACCCGGCATTTCAGTGCCGGTTTTTGTGTTGCCAACGCTGTCTGACACCCCCTTTCACACAGACAAATTACCAGGTCGAAAATTTCGACCCGGTAATTTGCAGATCAACACAGGTATTTTTTCTGTGTGAAAGGGTCAACCTGGTTCAAAAGTCCCGGGTCTCCGACCCTGGTGAATTTCAACCAGGATTAAACCTTTCACACAGAAAAAGAACCTACGTTTGTCATGAAATTACCGGTTAGAACTGCTTCACCCGCTAATTTCAGTTTCTGTCTGAAAGGGATATTAGAGACTCAAACAGAAAATAGGATTTTAATAACCTACCGGTAAATCCATTTCTCGTAGACCGTAGGGGATACTGGAAATCCATTTAGTACCATGGGTATAGACTGGTCCACTAGGAGTCAGGGGCACTATAGAAGTTTGATTTGGTGTGCTGGCTCCTCCCTCTATGCCCCTCCTACCAGACTCAGTCTACGAAACTGTGCTCGAGGAGATGGACATACTTTGAAAGAAGGATATAGAAAAGTAAAGTGGTGAGATTTCGAACCAGCACAACCATAACATGAGGAAAGCCATGCTAACCAAAACTGGTAAACAGGAACAGCAGCAGCTGAACCAAACAACAGCAGTAAAACAAGTAACCATACAGGAAGAATGAAGCACCGGGAGGGCGCCCAGTATCCCCTACGGACTACGAGAAAAGGATTTACCAGTAGGCAATTAAAATCCTATTTTATCTTATGTCCTAGGGGATACTGGAAATCCATTTAGTACCATGGGGAAATACCAAAGCTCCCAAACAGGGTGGGAGAGTGCTGAGGTTCCTGCAGAACTGATTGACCAAACTGAAGGTCCTCAGAGGCCAAAGTATCGAACTTGTAAAACTTAGCAAACGTGTTCGAACCTGACCAAGTAGCTGCTCGGCAGAGCTGTAAAGCCGAGACACCCCGGGCAGCCGCCCAAGCAGAACCCACCGACCTAGTAGAGTGGGCATGTACAGATTTTGGAACCGGCAAGCCTGCTGTCGAATGAGCATGCTGGATAGTGAGCCTGATCCAGCATGCAATCGACTGCTTTGAAGCAGGACACTCAATTTTATTGGGATCATAGAGAAGGAACAGTGAGTCCGATTTCCTGTGACAAGCTGTTCTCTTTACATACACTTTCAAAGCCCTCACAACATTCAAAGACTTTGAAATCGCAGATGTATCCGTAACAACCGGAACCACAATAGGTTGGCTTATGTGAAATGCGGACACCACCTTAGGAAGATATTGCTGACGAGTCCTGAGTTCAGCTCTGTCCTCATGGAAAATTAGGTAGGGGCCCTTGTAAGACAACACCTCCAGTTCTGACACACGTCTTGCTGAAGCCAATTCCAACAGTGTGACGATCTTCCACGTAAGGTACTTTACGTCAACCTCCTGTAATGGTTTAAACCAGTCCGATTGGCGGAACTGCAGCACCAAATTGAGATCCCAAGGTGCCGTGGGAGGCACAAAGGGAGGTGCAGAACACATTTCAAGAACATCTGGACCTCAAGGAGGGAAGCCAATTGTTTCTGAAAGAAAACAGACAAGGCCGAAATCTGGACTTTTATGGAGCCTAGACGTAGGCCCACATCCATTCCCGACTGCAGAAAAAGCAGGAAACGTCCCAGATGAAATTCCACTGTAGAATATTGTCTGTTCTCACACCAAGAAACATATTTCTTCCAGATACGTTGGTAATGTTTGGACGTTACCCCCTTCCTGGCTTGGATCATAGGGCCTAATTCTGAGTTGATCGCAGCAGCAAATTTGTTAGCAGTTGGGCAAAACCATGTGCACTGCAGGGGAAGGCGGTGGGGGGGGGGGGGGGGGCGGGCAGATGTAACATGCAGAGAGAGTTAGATTTGGGTGGGGTGTGTTCAAACTGAAATCTAAATTGCAGTGTAAAAATAAAGCAGCCAGTATTTACCCTGCACAGAAACAAAATAACCCACCCAAATCTAACTCTCTCTGCAAATGTTATATCTGCCACACCTGCAGTGCACATGGTTTTGCCCAACTGCTAACAAATTTGCTGCTGCGATCAACTCTGAATTACCCCCATAGTCTGGATGACCTTGTCAGGAATCCCTCTCCTGGCTAGAATCAGCCGCTCAACTTCCATGCCGTTAAACGTAGCTGCGGTAAGTCTTGACAGACTTCCTGATTTGACCACCATCCCTGAAACTGCACCCCCTGGGTGACTGTGCCCCAACCTCTGAGGCTTGCGTCTGTGGTTAGCAGAATCCAATTCTGAATCCCGAACCTCCAACCCTCAACTAGGTAAGACGTCTATAGCCACCACAGGAGGGAGATCCTGGCATTTGGAGACGGGCAAATCCTCTGGTGAATGTGAAGATGCGATCCGGACCATTTGTCCAACAGATCCAGCTGGAAGGGCCTCGCATGAAACCTTCAATACTGAATCGCCTCATAAGAGGCCACCATTTTCCCCAGAGATGCACCAAGATCCGGGTTGGCTTCAAGACAGCCCAAACCATCGATTGGATTACCATTGCCTTATCCAAGGGAAGGAATGCTTTCTGAGACTGTGTGTCCAGTATCATTCCCAAGAAAGGAAGCCTCTGCGTTGGGTCTAGGTGGGATTTTGGTAGGTTCAGAATCCACCCGTGATTCAGGAGTAGTCTGGTTGAGAGAGCAATGCTGTCCTACAACCGCTCCCTGGACGGTGCCTTTATCAAAAGATTGTCCAGGTACGGAATTATGTTCACTCCTTGTTTGCGGAGTAGTACCATCATCTCTGCCAACACTTTGGTGAACACCCTCGGTGCCGTGGAGAGACCAAATTGCAGGGACTGGAACTGGTAGTGGCAGTCTTGCAGTGCAAACCTTAGATAAGCCTGATGAGGCGGCTAGATCGGAATATGATGGTACACATCCTTGATATCCAGAGACACTAGGAATTCCCCCTCCTGACCTGAGATCACCGCTCTTAGAGACTACATCTTTAATCTGAACACTCGGAAGTACGGGTTCGGTACTACAAACAAGCTGGAATAGTAACCCTTGTTTTGTAGATGAGGTGGAACTGGAACAATGACCTGGGTCTGTAACAGTTTTTGAATGGCGTCCTGTAAGGTTATTCTTGCCTCTTGTGAAACTGGTAAGCCAGATTTGAAGAATCTGTGAGGTGGAAACTCCTAGAACTCCAGCCTGTAGCCCTGGGATATAAGGTCTATGACCCAGGAATCCTGGCACGATCTTGTATAGATGTGACTGAAGAATTTTAGCCGGGTTCCCACTTGACAGTCTTCCAGGCATCACGGTCCACCGTCATGCGGAAGGTTTTGAGGAGGCAGAGCCTGAACTCTGTTCCTGTGAACCGGCTGTAGCTGGTTTCCGTAGTTTACCTCTAGCACCTCTGGCAGCTGCAGAGGAACCTCTGGCCTCGCCCCTAAACTTGGCTGTCCGAAAGGACTGTAAGTTGGATCCTGAATAGGCCTTCCTAGCTGGGGAGCTGCAGAAGGTAGGTATGTGGATTTATCCGCATTCGTTTTGGAGATCCATTTGTCTGGTTCATCTCCAAATAGGTCCTCGCATGTGAAAGGTAGGCCTTCCACCCCTTTCCTGGAGTCCGCATCTGCAGTCCACTGGCGTAGCCATAAACCCCTGGGTGCCGACTCTGCCATAGCTGCAGTGCGTGCATTAAACAAGCCTATCTATTTTATGGCTTCCACCATAAAGTTCGCAGAGACCTGTATATGTTGCAGAAGCAAAATAATCTCCCCTTGAGGCATGTTATCTAACCCCTCAATTAGGTTGCCTGACCAGTTAGCAATGGCTCGCGTAATCCACCCACATGCTATAGTGGGGCTCTGGGCCACCCTGGCAGCAGTATACAAAGATTTGAGTGTAGTTTCAATCTTACGATCAGCTGCATCCTTTAGGGAGGCTGCACCAGGAACAGGTAACACTATTTTACGTGAGAGCCTGGAGACCAATGCATCCACTACCGATGGATTTTCCCATTATTTCCTATCCTGCGGAGGAAAAGGAAAAGATGATAACAACCTTTTAGGGATTCGAAATTTCTTATCAGGAGTAACCCACGGTTCTTCAAACAGGGTATTTCTTCTTTATATTAAAATAAGATTCCTCACTCTCCTCTGTCATCTTATCAAGGATATTCAGAACTTCTCTGATAGCTTCTATGAGAGCCTCTATTCCCTGCAACAGGGTACCGTCCCCCACTTCTGAGTCCACCTCACCCTTCTCCATTTCTGACCCCTCATCATCAGAGTCAGACTGCAGGAAATGGGCCAAAGTGCGTTTTTGGGGACAAATGGCAGGGGACTGAGATGCTGGTTTGGGTACTGAGTCTTTTTTCATAAACTCAGTCATAGATTGTCTTAAGTATTGCGTCTCTTTCTCAAACCGAGATAACTTAGAAGAAAATGTGGATATCATTCCCCTAATGGAGTCCAGACATGCTGGTTTACCCCACTAGCCTGGGAAGGGATACTACACTGAGGTACACACTAGTGAACCCCCTGGAGAAGAGGAACACTGTGCCTTACATGAAACACACTCTTTGCCTGACATACTGTAACAGTGACAGCACACACACACAGGAAAAGGTTAAATGCACAATTAACCCATAAAGAGCCCTTTCAGGGAGACACAGAGAGAGTATGGAACCAGCACACGGCGCACTTATTACTAATGCCAAGCTTAGCTGAATCGCAGACTAAGTACCTAGATTAGGGACTTAGTACACTAATAATCGGTCCCCCCCCTGCTATGACCCCCTGGTACCGCTGAGGTAATCTGGAGTCTCTCCGGAGGAGCTGCGCATCCCTGTCAGTCAGTCAGTCAGTCAGTCAGTGTCTGTGTCAGCTGCAGTAGGGAAAATGGCGCCTGTGAGCTGCTGGATCCGCTCATAGTGAAGCCCCGCCCCTTCAATGGCGCACGGTCTTCTCGTTCTTCTTAATACTGGCTGTATGTGTCAGTGTGCATAAAATGGAGACTGACTCCTTTTATGGCTTTGTTGCCAGTCTGGGTACCGTGTCCGCTGTTCAGCGTCTGTGTCTGTACACAGTCGGGAGACGCAGTCCGCCCCGGTTAGAAGCCGTGCATCTCCGTACCCTCATGCTGCCATAATGGGTGGCAACCCACTAGCTGGGACGCCGGCTTAGTACTCACCGCTCTTCATTCTTCTGGCTCTGTTAGGGGTGGCGGCATACTGCGGGAATGTACGCTCGCCGTGGTGGGTCTTGCGAATAGTTGCCTCAGGAGCTAACGTCCTGTCAGCGGGGAACAGGACCATTAACACTGAGAGAGGTTGGGCCATTCCCCCCCCCCCTAAGTCCCACGAAGCCGGCAGGCTGGTGCCATCCAGTCCTGCCTGAAAATAACAAACTTAGAAAATAAATGCAGAAAACTCTTCAGGATCTTCCAGAGATGTGACCGGCTCCTCCGGGCACATTTTCTAAACTCAGTCTGGTAGGAGGGGCATAGAGGAAGGAGCCAGCACACCTAATCAAACTTCTATAGTCCCCATGGCTCCTAGTGGACCCGTCTATACCCATGGTACTAACTGGATTTCCAGTATTCCCTAGGACAGTGGTTTCCAAACTTTTTTGAATCACGGCACCCTAGAATATCAAAAAAAATTTTGCGGCACCCCTAGGCCAAAACTTTCTTATTGAGAAATTTAGAAAGAAATATTACATTAAGTAGATCGCATTTATATGTCATCCTTAGGGTCAGTTGTGTGATGAGGGACGAGATTTGCTTCTGTTTGGCCACATATTTTATGACTGGCAGCCACCAGCATTGGTTTTGCCTATTATATTGACCATGAATAATTTGAATTGGTCCTGGACCACCAACCCAAGGCACCCCTGCAAGTGTCCCGAGGCACCCCAGGGAGCCGCGGCACACAGTTTGGGAACCTCTGCCCTAGGACATAAGAGAAATACGTGTTAAGTGCAGCCTGCAATCTTATAGCACGCTGTAACGGAATAGCCCCAGCAGACCAATCAGCCCAAAGCCAACTGACTCGGTTGTAAGATGTCATGGACTGAGCCCGCCTTATACCCCTTTCACATCACACAAATAACCTGGTATCGACCCGGCATATTGCCAGGTCGACACCGGTGAATGTGCGGTGTGAAAGGGCCCATGCTAAAGCAATGTGAAACAGGACATGTACACTTGAGCAAACCAATCATTTCAGCGACAGGGTCTGCCACACGACTGTGGCTGAAAGGATTGGTTTGTTTGGGCCCCCACCAAAAAAAGCAATTAATCTCTCTTTGCACAAACTGGCTCTACAGTGGCAAGATGTCGTCCTCATCCTCAGATTCCCCCCCCCCCTTTTCTGTGTTTACATCCTCATCGAGAAATAATATCAAACAAAACCACATCATTTAGGTGTCAGTGGACTGCTTGCGCTAATTACCCAAAGTTTCTGAACTTGACAATGACTTATGATGAATGCGCTGCAGGTGATGTATAAGGGAGGATGTTCCTAGGTGGTTAACGTCCTTACCCCTACTTATTATGGATTGACAAAAGGCAACAGATGGCTTTACACCTGTTGTCTGGATTTGTGGTGAAATAATTCCACACCAAAGAGGTGGCTATTTTGGTATTTTGCCCAGGCATGACATTGGGCTTTTTCATCCCATGGACAACAACTGTCTCCACTGGTGCATTATTCAAACAAACCACATCACCATCAGAATCCTCAACGTCAACTTCCTCCGCAGCGATAGCTACACCCTTATCCTCCTCATCCTGGTGTATTTCTACAGTGACATCCTCAATCTCAGTATCAGCAACTGGACTGGCGGTGCTCCTCCCAGCACTTGCAGAGAGTGTGCAAATGGTGGTAGGCGCCTCCTCTTCCTATACAGTGTTGTGAAGGTCAGGCCTAGACAGTGCCCCTGTGTTTTCAAAACACCCCTGTTATTTTACAGCATACAAGATAAAGCCAGTGTACATTTATTTTCACTGCACTCCTGTATTTTTACAGCATACAGGACCAGTGTACATTGATTTTCACTGCACCCCAGAATTTTTACAGCATACAAGACAGGGCCAGTGTACATTGATTTTCACTGCACCCCTGAAATATTACAGCATACAAGACGGGGCCAGTGTACATTTATTTTACTGCACCCCTGAATTTTTGCAGCATACAAGACAGGGCCAGTGTACATTTATTTTACTGCACCCCTGAATTTGTACAGCATAGAAGACAGGGCCAGTGTACATTTATTTTACTGCACCCCTGAATTTTTGTAGCATACAAGACAGGGCCAGTGTACATTTATTTTACTGCACCCCTGAATTTGTACAGCATAGAAGACAGGGCCAGTGTACATTTATTTTAATGCACCCCTGAATTTGTACAGCATAGAAGACAGGGCCAGTGTACATTAATTTTAACAGCAGCACCCCTGAATTTTTACACCGTACAAGACAGGGCCAGCACCCCTGTATTTTCACTGCATAGAGGAGAACAGTGCTCCTGCCCCCTGTACAACACAGTGACAGCCAGGACAGCAACACCCATGTACAGCTGTAGCACCCCTAAAAGCACATGAAACACCAGTGACAGCCAGGACAGCACCCCTAACATCACAGTGACAGGACAGCAGCCATAACAGCACCCCTAGAGAGCACACGCCGACCTCACCCAACGCCACCATCCACAGAGAGAGACAGAGGTCTGTCTCTCTCTCACTCTTCAAATCCGTAATGAAAATGGCGGCGACGTGCGGCTGTTTATATGGAATACAAAACCCGCAAGAATCCGACAGCAGGATGATGACGTTTTGCTTCGTTCTGGTTTCCGAGTCTGGCGGGAAGTCCCGAGCCGGTCTCCGAAACTGTCTCGGAACGGGATGATCGAACCCGCTCATCTCTAGTTAACATATATAAAATATGACACCCAAGAAAAAATTGCAACAAATACACGGGGGAAAAAAAAGGATGACTAGATGGTCCTGTAGGTTTATTTCGATCATGAAATTTTAAGTTTCTGTTATTGGCAATTAATTTTACATGTCAATTTTGCCAGTCAATAAAAATAGCAAGAAGCCAAACTACAAGCTGCCAGCTGAATTCAAACATGTTGCAGGCTGCTTTTCAAAGACAAAAACTAATGTGCAACAAAATATGTGCATACATTTACTGATCCAACAACAAATCCACTCTAACTTTAGATTTTTTTTTGTTTTTACCCACTATCTCAAGACAATTATGTAACACTGTGAGTGTGTCTCAAACACTTGCACTGCATATATTTTACCAGTTTCTGCAGAACTGTTAAATAGAATAATCTCTAGGGATTTAATTAACGTTTTATAACGCTTTTGTATTGCTGTGCTCAGACACTGCACAGCTGCCTCACCGGGTGGAGGGGGGAGTATAAAACACGGAGAGATCTGAGTACTGCAGATAGAAATATATCGCAGAGCCAGAGCACTGGTTCGTTATAGTTCATCAAAGGGGCATGAAACTAATTTATTAGCTAGTTTGTCACTGGAAGAAAATTTTCTTTTATGAAGACATTTTACAAATGTTCAACGGCTCACTGAATCTCAATACTATAAATATGAATATTTTTTCTTAATGCATTAATACTTCAGAGATTAAACAATGAGATAAAGAAATAATATATTTACTAATCTATTATATTACAAGTCAGCTCACACCAAAACCAGGGCCTCATTGTTTTGGTTTTATGTTTGCCACCTGCCCAACATGCCTCATGGTGCCCTAAAGGACCCAGCTATTTGTGCCAGAAGGCTATTTGACTATATTTGTGTGTACTGTAAGGCCAAACTATATATAAATCCTACTGCCCAAGAGGTGAGCCAAGTAGTCAGATTGGTCTGCAAATGGAGAATGGGAGGGCACAGCTAGAATGACATCTCTCAATATGGCACAATACAGTATTCAAAATTGTATACAAAACAACATTTATTATACTGTAATGTACATTGAAGCCTACAAAATAGATTGGTCACCACCATCTAGCATGTTGCACCTCTTTACTAGAAATAACAAGTTTATGACTGCCTTGTGCCATTGCTCCACAACTGCAGTGACTGCCTTTAATGTTTTAGCCCAGGCATGTCCAAACTGCGGCCCTCCAGCTGTTGAGAAACTACACATCCCAGCATGCCCTGACACAGCTTTAGCATTGTCTGACAGCAAAACTGTGTCAGAACATGCTGGGATATGTAGTTTCTACAACAGCTGGAGGGCCGCAGTTTGGACATGCCTGTTTTAGCCTAATAAAAGAGTGTGCGTGTATAAATGTAATAGGATCAGAGTTTGCAGAGGTACAGTATTTCAGCAATTATTTACAAGGCAAAACCAACTTGGTATTGCCTTGTAAATTATTGCTGCTTTAAAAATACAGGCAATCTCGGCTGAAATCCCAGACCTCCGCAAACTCTGACCCTATTACATTTCCCTGTATGTCTTTATTTGATGATCTAAAGGGGTTGCTTCATATACTGATCACGGATTCTGATTGGCTGGAAGTAGTCTGAAATAAAGTAAAGTGCCTCAAGGTGGCATCAATGAAACAAACATCAAATGAATCAATGAAGCAAACATCAGTTCACCTTTCATATTCTCATGGAAACTCGCTGTCTGAAGCAGTATTCTGCATGTTTATTTATGGTGCTAAATTGCACTCATTGAACAGCATACTATAACGAAGGCATGAGGAAGGAGGAACAAACTACACTTCTTGCTATAACACAACCCCCCCCCCACCCCCCAAAAAACAAAACAAAAAAACATTCTGAACATTTTACCATAGGTCAAATGGTCTATAATGTTATTACATTACATTTCCATTCAGACAACGTGGAATTACACAGTAAAGTATGGCCAGTAGGAGGTCCTATTCCATTAAAACATTATTAAATTTAACCAATATGATTTTTAGAATGTTACATTACAATATGAAGTACCTCTTCTGTATACAGTAAGTCGTTTATTAGGTAATCGGCCAAGTGTATTAGGCTTCCAAAAATTAAAAGTTACAGTTTAGATACACAATAATGCAAAACGTACTTGTGTGACAAATATCAGATAACACACACTGATATATGCTATTACAAGTTATAAAATGGCAACAGAACAAGCCTACCTCTTCATCTGCATGTAGTGCTCACTTGCTGCTGGTCTGCATTCAGCCCGCTGCACCACTATACCTTCAATGGCCAATTTATCTGCAAATGAAGAAAGGAACAGGTCAGGAGCAAAGCTACAAAGCAGCGCAACATATTGGCTGTGCTTCACATCCAAAGTATATCCCAGTGACAAAACTTTATATTCTGAAACAGAAAGCGCTGTTGATGTTAATTAATCACATGCTATCTTTGAAAAGAAGAGACTTGCACAATTAACTTTTTTCAAAATAGCCATGTTTTCAGCAAGTACTGCACAATTTACCAGGACTCCAGGAGAGTAAGCCAGGTTTGCTAAACAGATACAGTGCCTTGCTAAAGTATTCACCCCTCTTTGCATGTGTTTCATGTTTTGTTACATCACAACCTGGAATTAAACGGGATTGTTTAAAGGTTTGCATCATTTCATTCACAGAACATGCCTAGAACTTTGAAGACTTATTTTTTTTTTATTGTCAAGCAAACAACAAATAGGGCAGAATAACAGAAAACTTCAGCGTGCATAACTATTCACCCCCCTAAAGTCAGTACTTTGTAGAGCCACCTTTTGTGGCAATTACAGCTGCAAGTCACTTTGGATAAGTCTCTATGAGCTTGCCACATCTTGCCACTGGGATTTTTGCCCATTCCTCAAGGCAAAACTGCTCCAGCTCCTTCATGTTGGATGGTTTCCGCTTGTGAACAGCAATCTTCAAGTCTGACCACAGATTCTCAATTGGATCGAGATCTGGGCTTTGACTAGGCCATTCCAACACATTTAAATGTTTCCCCTTAAACCACTCAAGTGTTGCTTTAGCAGTATGCTTCGGGTCATTGTCCTGCTGGAAGGTGAACCTCCATCCCAGTCTCAAATCACAGGCAGACTGAAAAAGGTTTTGCTCAAGAATATCCCTGTATTTAGCACCATCCATCTTTCCCTCGACTCGAAACAGTTTGCCAGTCCCTGCTGCTGAAAAACATCCCCACAGCATGATGCTGCCACCACCATGTTTCACTGTGGGGATGGTGTTCTTGGGGTGATGGGATGTGTTGGGTTTGCGCCAGACATAGCATTTTCCTTGGTGGCCGAAAAGTTCAATTTTAGTCTCATCTGACCAGAGCACCTTCCTCCATACATTTGGGGAGTTGTCCACATGCCGTTTGGCAAACTCAAAACGTGTCTTCTTATTTTTAACACTAAGTAATGGCTTTTTTCTGGCCACTCTTCCATAAAGCCCAGCTCTATGGCGTGTACGGCTTATTGTGGTCACTTGTGCAGATACACCAGTCTCTGCTGTGGAACTCTGCAGCTCCTTCAGAGCTACCTTTGGTCTCTGTGCTGCCTCTCTGATTAATGCCCTCCTTGCTTGGTCTGTGAGTTTTGGTGGCCGGCCCTCTCTTGGCAGGTTTGTTGTGGTACCATGTTCTTTCCATTTGAAGATGATGGATTTGATGGTGCTCCGGGGATCATCAAAGATTTGGATATATATATTTTTTTTTATAACCCAATCCTAACTTGTACTTCTCAACAACTTTGTCCCTGACTTGTATGGAGAGCTCCTTGGTCTTCATGGTGTGATGCCTCTTGCTTAGTGGTGTAGCAGCCTTTGGGGACTTTCAGGAAGGGTGTGTTTATACTGACAGATCATGTGACACTTAGATTGCACACAGGTGGACTTTCACTAATAATGTGACTTCTGAAGGTAATTGGTTGCACCAGAACTTCATAGCAAAGAAGGTGAATACATACGCATATGCCAATTTTAAAATTTTAATTTATACAAAAAATATATATAAATGACTGAATCTGATTAGCATTGGTTACTATAACAGAAATACATTAAAATAATAAATTAAAAACAGCTGTATCCTATTTGGATATACTCATGTTTAAGATGCATCTTTGGCATTAAATTAATAACTTTAGCACCTTGAGAGAAATCTAAATAACACTTGCAAATAAATGCTCTTATATGGTCACGGGAGAAGTTTCATAAAGGTAAAATATTACATCTCAAAAGATCAAGAAGGACTTACACAAAATGTGAATATCTCAATTTTATAAGCAATCGGCACTCTATGCAGCGAGTACTTTGTAGAAGCTTCCTTTTTATAGGATTAATCTACTTTATCATTACTGGCAGAGGAAAAAACTTGTAAATAAATTAAGTCATAGAAATAATATTACATTATAAAATCTGCAAAACCATCTCTGTGTTACACAAACTTTTGCTCTCAAATGTTTTGTTTTTGAAAGCAAATGTGGAATTTACACACTACTTTAGCGTTAATACTTCATGACTGGTTGGTTTCCACCTATTTGGTCAGTTACCATTAACAGTGTTCTTAAGCTACACCCGATTGCTTTTTTAATGAAAACGAATATAAATATAAACTACACTTTAGTTTATGTCTCCACTTCCACTTGTCTGTACTTGAGGAAAGTCTATTTTGACACTGCTTATTACATTTTGGAGCATTCATAGCACAGGTTCTTGAAAAGTACAACTTAACCATATAGGAGCACATACTAGGAGTTAACGTTTTAACAAGAGATATGCTGTATTTTTTTCCATTGATTCTTATGGACCATTCATTTTAAAGTGGGAAATGTGTGTAGTACATGTAAAAATTCCCATCAAAATGGATGGGCCATGAATGAAGCTGTATACAAGAAGTAAAGTTCAGTCTGTTTCCGTCCATTCCGCTTGTAGTTTTTGTACTTATCAATACAATGAAAAGGATGACACAGAAATCTATAGCAGACATCCAGTGGTGGTTCCAGGGTTGGGCAAGCATGGTAACCGTCCAGGGCACTGCAGCCTGAGGGTGCAGTCAAAGTCACCCAGTCCGCTCTTGATTGCCACCAGCACAATATTGTATTCAAGTGTTGTGCTGCTGTTCTCTCCCCCAGTGTCCCATAATATTGGTGGTGGGTGTTACTTCGCCGCACAATTGTGGCACATGGCATCCTGGGAGCGACCTTGGGAGAGTGTGGAGTAGCCAACACTTTCATACACCCTTACGCTGCAGCCTGCCTCCCATCCCCAACTGCAGTGCTGTTGATTCTCTCAATGCCAGCCAGGGTGCACTCACTGCCTCACACACTGGCAAGGTTGCAGTGAGCACTGGACACCCAGCCAACTCTCTCCTGCTTCTGTTCGTCCTGGAGCTCCGGAGCACGATCGACCAACACCGCCGCATCCAGCACCTGGACAAGGGATGGAAGTGAAGAGGATGGTCGAGAATGAATGGAGCTACCATGGGGAGGGGAATAAACGCTTGGTGGTGTCTCACAGGTGAGGAGAAGGAGGCTGAAGGTGGGATGGGTCCTTGCCGTGTGGTGCATGCTGAGCCCCCACAGCTCCAGGCACCTGTCATTGGGGTGTTGCCTTTATGGTGCGGTCTGTGCACCTGCTGCTATGCTGGGTGGGATAGGAGACCACTTTCTAAAACCATTTCAGGAGATGAAGTACCTACAGAGCTGGTTCCTATGGAAGGGAAGGGGTATGTGGGTGTGCCCTGTTGTCCTGTCATTGCACTCTGCCCTGTATCAGTGCGATGCTTGGGATTATATTGTCACTGCTCACTGTCCCCCTGTCTACGTGGGGCTGTGCTCTCAAATGTATAAGCAGCTGTACTATGGCATAACATGTATTTGGCTGTACTGTGCTGTAATGTGTATAAGGGGTATTACTGTTTGAAGTAATGTGAATAACGGCCCTACTGTGAAACAATGTGAATTGGCACTATTCCCAAAGGAAACTTTTGTTTTGAGCTCCACAGGGTCTAGAATCGGCCCTGCAGACATTAAACTAGCATTTCCCACTAAGTAGAATATTTTTAACAAAGATATCCCTCATAAACAGAGTTATAGATTTTTTTATTTGTAGGTCTGCAATGTTGTACACATATTGAGTTAATGGTCTGTATTAGACACACTATAACAGATACAGAGCAAAATTTATCAAGCCTTGGAGAGTGATAAATTGCACGGTAATAAAGTATCAACCAACCAGCTCCTAACTGTAATGTCACAGCCTGTGTTTGAAAAAAATAGGACTTTAATACCTACCGGTAATTCCTTTTCTCGTAGTCTGTAGTGGATACTGGGGATCTGTACTTTAGTACCATGGGGTATAGATTGGGTCCACTGGAGCCTGGCACTTTAAAACCTTTAGTGTGTGTGTGTGTGTGTGTGTGTTTGTGTGTGTTTGTGTATGTGTGTATGTGTGTGCTGGCTCCTCCACTCTATACCCCTCCTACCAGACTCAGTCTAGGAAACTGTGCCCGAGGAGACGGACATACCACGAGAGAACAAAATAGGTACAACAGCGGTGAAGCACTAAGCCAACACACAACCATAACCGAAAGGAGGTCGCTAACCAAAATAGAGAATAGCAATACCAACCTAACCAGGATAGCAAAGCTATCCCAATAACAAAATGGGACCGCAACGGCGGGCCAACCAAATACTTACTCAGGTAAGCAGGAATTGAAGCACTGAGACGTGCGCTGAGTATCCACAACAGATTACGAGAAAAGGAATTACCGGTAGGTATTAAATTCCTATTATTTCTTAAGTCCCAGTGGATACTGGGGATCTGTACTTTAGTACCATGGGGAAGTCCCAAAGCTCCCAAACGGGTGGGAGAGTGCTGAGACCCCTGTAACACTGCCTGACTAAACTGAAGATCATCCTTGGCCAAGGAGTCGAACCGATAGAATTTAAGAAAAAAGTGTTTGAACCAGACCAAGTAGCAGCTCGGCACAACTGTAAGGCCGAGACACCCTGGGCAGCCGCCCAGGAAGAGTCCACAGATCTCGTTGAGTGGGCCTGAATAGATCGGTAAAGGCAGAGCCGCCGAAGTATAAGCTTGTTGAATCATCAACCTGAGCCAACGAACAATTGATTGCTTAGAAGCCGGACAGCCAATCTTGGTGGCATCATAAAGGACAAACAGCGAGTCAGATTTCCGATGATGAGCACTCCATTTGACATAAATCTTCAGAGCCCTCACCACATCCAAGGACTCTGGACCAACAGAGGCGTCAGACAATACCAGAAGCACAATGGGTTGATTCACATGAAAAGCTGACACCACTTTTGGCAAAAACTGAGGTTGGGTCCTGAGTTCCGCCCTGTCTTCATGAAAAATCAAATAAGGGTTCTTACAGGATAAGGCCCCCAATTCAGAAACACGCCTGGCAGACGCCAATGCTAACATCATCACTGTCTTCCAGGTGAGAAATTTCAACTCCACCCTATGTAAGGGGTCAAACCAGTCCGATTGCAGAAAGGACAGAACCACTTGGAGATCCCACAGAGCCGTGGGAGGTACGATGGGCGGTTGCATATGAAGAACTCCTTTTAGGATAGTTTGTACTTCCGGCAACATGGCAAGTTGTTTCTGGAAGAAAATAGAGAGTGCCGAAATCTGGACTTTGATGGACCTAAACGTAGGCCCATATCCACTCCCGCTTGCAGGAAAAGTAGAAAGCGACCCATTCTAAATTCCACGGGAGAAACCTTTCTACTGTCACACCAGGAAACACGATGATAACATTTAGACGTAACCATCTTCCTGGCCTGGACCATGGTGGAAATAACCCAGGAGGGAAGATCTTTCCTAGCTAGAATCTCCCTCTCAACTTCCAAGCCATCAAACGTAGTCTGGATAGACGAACGGACCTTGTTGAAGAAGATCCTTTTGAAGCGGCAGAGGCCAGGGATCCTCCAAGAGCCATGGTTAGGAGGTCCGGGTACCATGCCCATCGGGGCCAATCCGGGGCAATTAGAAGTCTTTTTAGAACCCTTGGGATTAGCGGCAGAGGAGGGAACAGGTTCAAACTGGTACGTCCATGGTGTCGTCAGCGTGTCCACTGCTACAGCCTGCGGATCCCTCGTTCTGGAACAGTAACAGCATAGCCTTTTGTTGAGACGAGAAGCCATCAGATCTATCTGCAGTCGACCCTACCGGTGAATTAACTGTCGAAACACCTGGGGATGTAGGCGCCTTTCCCCCGGATGGAGGTCGTGTCTGCTGAGGAAGTCCGCTTCCCAGTTTTCCACTCCTGGAATGAATATGGTCGATATGGCCCATGCATTGGCGTCTGCCCAGACGAGTATTCTTGACACTTCTCGCATCGCCGCTATGCTTTTTGTTCCCCCTTGTCGGTTTATGTATGCCACCGCCGTGGCGTTGTCTGATTGAACCTGGATCGCCTGATCCTTCAGGAGATGGGAAGCATGCAGAACAGCATTGCAAATTGCCAGGATGATTATCAGCAGAGCAGATTCTAGAACTGTCAATATCCCCTGGAACTGGGCCCCTTGGGTCACAGCTCCCCAACCCCCGGAGGCTGGCATCCGCAGTCAGTAGAATCCACGAGTGGATATTGAAATTCCTGCCTTCTACCAGGTGAGGAACTTGTAGCTAACATAACAGAGAAATCTGGACTTTTGGAGATAAGGTCACTTCCTAATGCATGTGAAGGTGAGACCCCGACCATTTGTCCAGCAGATCCAGCTGAAATGGGCGGGAATAAATCTGCTGTATTGGATTGCCTCGTAAGCAGCAACCATCCTGCCCTGCAAGCATATGCAAAGATGTATGGATACCTTGCGAGGACGGAGCACTGAGCGAACCAGAGCCTGGATAGTCAGGGCCTTGTCCATCGGAAGAAACACCTTTTGAGACCCTGTATCCAGGGTCCCAGAAACTGAAGACGTTGTGTCGGTTCCAAGTGAGATTTCTGGAAATTTAGGAACCACCCATGATCCGTAAGCAGGCGAGTCGTCAGATCGATGCTGTGCAATAGACGCTCCCTGGACATAGCCTTTATCAGGAGATCGTCCAAGTAGGGGACTATGTTGACTCCCATCATGCGCAGTTGCAGCATCATCTCCGCCATGACCTTGGTGAAGACACTTGGAGCTGTGGACAGGCCAAAGGGCAAAGCCTGAAACTGGAAATGGTCATCCAAGATGGCGAACCTGAGGTAAGCCTGATGAGGGGCCCACATGGGAATGTGTAGGTAAGCATCCTTTACATCTAGGGATACCAAAAATTCCCCCTCTTCCAGAACGGACACCACTGCCCGCAGGGATTCCATCCTGAATTTGTACACCCACGGATAAGGGTTTAGAGACTTCAGGTTTAAGATGGTTCGCACCGAACTGTCTGGTTTTGGAACGACAAAAAGATTGGAGTAAAAACACCTGTTGCGTAATGGAGGAGGTACTGGAATGACCACCCCTGTCCACAAAAGCTTTTGAAAAACCTCTTACAAGGTAACTTTTGCTACAGGTAAATCTGGCAAGCCCGATTTGAAAAATCTGTGAGGAGAAAGTGCTTGAAATTCCAGCCAGCATCCCTGGGAAATGAAGTCCCTTACCCAAGGATCCAGGCAGGACCTTGCCCACATGTGGGCGAAGTGTTGAAGGCGAGCACCCACCTGAAAGTTGCTTTGCTGCTGGGCCAACCGTCATGTGGAAGGCTTAGCGGCAGGGGATCCGATGGTCTGATCCAGGGAGCCAGGGCTGTAGGTTTACGGGACTTACCACGAGATCCTCTGGGAGTGGTGGAGACCCCTTGGCCCCTCCTCTGAACCTTGCCACACAAAGGACTGCATGGAGGGTTCTGTGTAAGAACGTCTTGAAGGTCGCACAGCTGACGGCAGATAGGTAGACTTACCCGCCGGCGCCTGGGAGATCCATTTATTTAATGCGTCCCCAAACAAGACATCACCTGTAAAGGGAAAAATTTCTACACCCGTTTTGGAATCAGCATCCGCTGACCATTGATGTAACCACAGAGCTCTGCGTGCCGAAACAGCCATAGCAGTATTGCAGCCTTTTATCTTACACGATTCTTTTATAGCCTCGCTCATAAAATTTGCAGCATCCTGTATATGTTGCAGCAGAGTAATGACCTCCTCCCGGGGCAGAGAGTCTAAACCATCAATAACAGTATCAGACCACTTGACAACTGACCTGGAAATCCACCCACAAACAATTGTGGGGCACTGTGCTACGCCTGCTGTCGTATAGATTGCCTTGAGAGTGGTCTTAATTTTACGGTCAGCCGGCTGGCACCGGCAGTACCAATTTCTTAGACAGTCTGGATACAGACGGATCGACTGACGGGGTTTTTTTCCCATACCTTCCTGTCCTCAGCTGGGAGGGGAAAAGTAGCTAAAAACCTATGAGGAATTTTAAATTTCTTATCAGGGTTCAACCATGCCTCCCTGGCCAGGGAGTTTAATTATATAGACACAGGAAAAGTGGATGAGGTATTTGGTCTAACATTGAAAAGTGTAACTCCTCATCTGGTTGTGTCTCCTGATCCAGCATGTGAAGAACTTCTCTTACAGCTTAAATGAGGGCCTCCACCACAGGGGACAGAGAGCTGTCCTCATCCATATCATCATACACATCAGGCTGATCAGAATCAGACTCGAGCACCTGTGGCAGTAAGCGTTTACGTGAAACCAGCAGAAGGGGCTGAGACGCCTTTCTGGTACCTGCTGCTTTAGCCATACAATCAATAGACTGTTTCAACAACTGTCTCTCCTTTTTAGCTGCAGCTAATTCTGAATTTACATTCTGAATCATGCTTTTAAAATGATCTAGCCTGTCAGGTGCCTGTGAACTGTGTCCCTGTGGAGATAAGGAGTACTGTTCACACATGAGGGACCCCGCTGATGAAGGGGTAGAGTTACAAGCAGCACACATAACCATGTCCACAGACATATTTACCCAACTGTAAATACAGCGCAGGTCACTGAAAACACCTCCACACAGACCCTAGAGAGCCCCTGGAGTGACACAGAAAACCAGCACACAAAACACAGTAGTACAGTATGTGAAATTATGGGTGTATAACCTGATAGAAGTGCAGCGGCGCTACCGCTGGTGTGCTCCCCCCCCCTGCTATGACCCCCTGGCAACAGCACTGAGTCTGTAACAGCGTGGGTCCCTGGTGGAGCAGCGTGCATGCAGCCTTGATGATCCGCAGCAGCAGGAAATGGTGCCTTCCCGCCTCTTTGTCCCGCTCCGGGAAGCCCTGCCCCTTGCAATGGCGCACGGTCCCTCCAGTTTTATACTGGTCATGTTACAATTATATATATATATATATATATATATATATATATATATATATATATATATGATTTTAAACCTTCCGGTAAATCTTTTTCTCGTAGTCCGTAGAAGATGCTGGGACTCCGTAAGGACCATGGGGATAGACTGGCTCCGCAGGAGACATGGGCACTTTAAGAAAGACTTTGGATCTGGGTGTGCACTGGCTCCTCCCTCTATGCCCCTCCTCCAGACCTCAGTTAGAGAAACTGTGCCCAGAGGAGACGGACACTACGAGGAAAGGATTTTTGTTAATCCAAGGGCAAGATTCATACCAGCCACACCAATCACACCGTATAACTTGTGATATACTAACCAGTTAACAGTATGAAAACAACATAGCATCAGTCCAAGACCGATGAAAACTATAACATAACCCTTATGTAAGCAAAACTATATACAAGTCTTGCAGAAGTCCGCACTTGGGACGGGCGCCCAGCATCCTCTACGGACTACGAGAAAAAGATTTACCGGTAGGTTTAAAAACTTATTTTCTCTAACGTCCTAGAGGATGCTGGGACTCCGTAAGGACCATGGGGATTATACCAAAGCTCCCAAACGGGCGGAAGAGTGCGGATGACTCTGCAGCACCGAATTGAGCAAACAGGAGGTCCTCCTCAGCCAGGGTATCAAACTTATAGAACTTTGCAAAGGTGTTTGACCCCGACCAAGTAGCAGCTCGGCACAGCTGTAGTGCCGAGACCCCTCGGGCAGCCGCCCAAGATGAGCCCACCTTCCTATTCGAATGGGCCTTAACCGATTTTGGTAACGGCAATCCTGCCGTAGAATGCGCCAGCTGAATCGTGTTACAGATCCAGCGAGCAATAGTCTGCTTTGAAGCAGGGCCGCCGACCTTGTTGGCTGCATACAGGACAAACAGTGCTTCTGTTTTTCTGATCCTAGCCGTTCTGGCCACGTCAATTTTCAAAGCCCTGACCACATCAAGGGACTCGGAATCCTCCAAGTCACGTGTAGCCACAGGCACGACAATAGGTTGGTTCATATGAAAGGATGAGACCACCTTAGGTAGGAATTGAGGACGGGTCCGCAATTCCGCTCTATCCATATGGAAAACCAGATAGGGGCTTTTATGTGATAAAGCCGCTAATTCCGAAACTCGCCTAGCCGAAGAAAAGGCTAACAACATGACCACCTTCCAAGTGAGATATTTCAACTCCACTGTTCTAAGTGGTTCAAACCAATGTGACTTAAGGAAACTTAACACCACGTTAAGGTCCCAAGGCGCCACCGTAGGTACAAAAGGAGGCTGAATATGCAGTACTCCCTTCACAAAAGTCTGTACTTCAGGTAGAGAGGCAAATTCCTTTTGAAAGAAAATGGATAAGGCCGAAATCTGAACTTTGATGGAGCCTAATTTTAGGCCCAAATGCACTCCAGTTTGTAGAAAGTGAAGAAAACGGCCTAGATGGAATTCTTCCGTAGGAGCATTCCTGGCCTCACACCAAGAAACATATTTTCGCCATATTCGGTGATAATGTTTAGATGTCACGTCCTTCCTAGCCATTATTAGCGTAGGAATGACCTCATCCGGAATACCTTTTTCCGCTAGGATCCGGCGTTAAACCACCATGCCGTCAAACGCAGCCGTGGTAAGTCTTGGAACAGACAGGGACCCTGTTGCAACAGGTCCTGTCTTAGAGGAAGAGGCCACGGATCTTCTGTGAGCATTTCCTGCAGATCCGGATACCAGGCCCTTCGTGGCCAATCCGGGACAATGATTATTGTTCTCACTCCTCTTTTTCTTATTATTCTCAACACCTTGGGTATGAGAGGAAGAGGAGGGAATACATAGACCGACTGGAACACCCATGGTGTCACTAGGGCGTCCACAGCTACTGCCTGAGGATCTCTTGACCTGGCGCAATACCTTTGTAGCTTTTTGTTGAGACGGGACGCCATCATGTTTATTTGGGGCAGTCCCCACCGACTTGCAATCTGTGCGAAGACTTCCTGATGAAGTCCCCACTCTCCCGGATGCAAGTCGTGTCTGCTGAGGAAGTCTTCTTCCCAGTTGTCCACTCCCGTAATGTACACTGCTGACAGTGCGCTTACATGATTCTCCGCCCAGCGAAGAATTCTGGTGGCTTCCGCCATTGCCACTAAGCTCCTTGTGCCGCCCTGGCGGTTTACATGAGCTACTGCGGTGACGTTGTCTGACTGGATCAGTACTGGTCGGTCGCAAAGTAAGGTCTCCGTTTGACGTAGGGCGTTGTATATGGCCCTTAGTTCCAGGATGTTGATGTGAAGACAAGTCTCTTGGCTTGCCCAAAGGCCTTGGAAATTTCTTCCCTATGTGACTGCTCCCCAACCTCGGAGGCTCGCGTCCGTGGTCACCAGGACCCGATCCTGAATGCCGAACCTGCGGCCCTCTAGAAGGTGAGCACTGTTTAGCCACCACAGGAGAGATACTCTGGCCCTGGGGGACAGGGTGATCCGCTGATGCAATTGCAGATGCGACCCGGACCATTTGTCCAATAGGTCACATTGGAAGGTCCTTGCATGGAATCTGCCGTATGGAATGGCTTCGTATGTTGCCACCATCTTTCCCAGAACTTGAGTGCAATGATGTACTGACACTTGATTTGGTTTCAACAGGTTCATGACTAGAGTCATGAGTTCCTGCGCTTTTTCCGTCGGAAGAAAAACCCTTTTCTGGTCTGTGTCCAGAATCATGCCCAAGTAGGGCAGACGAGTTGTAGGATTCAGCTGCGACTTTGGAATATTGAGAATCCAGCCGTGTCGCTGTAACACATTCAGTGAAAGTGAAACGCTGTTCAGCTACTTCTCCAGTGATCTCGCTTTTATGAGATCGTCCAAGTACGGGATAATCGTGACACCCTGCTTGCGCAGGAGCACCATCATTTCCGCCATTACCTTGGTGAAAATTCTCGGGGTCGTGGAAAACCCAAACGGCAACGTCTGAAATTGGTAATGACAATCCTGTACCGCAAATCTCAGGTACGCCTGATGAGGAGGATATATGGGGACATGTAGGTATGCATCCTTTATGTCCAGAGATACCAAAAAATCTCCCCCTTCTAGGCTGGCGATGACCGCCCTGAGCGATTCCATCTTGAACTTGAACCGTTTTAAGTAAAGGTTCAGGGATTTTAAATTCAAAATGGGTCTGACCGAACCGTCCGGTTTTGGAACCACAAACAGAGTTGAGTAGTACCCTTGCCCTCTTTGAAGCAGGGGAACCTCTACCACCACTTGTTGCAGACACAATTTGTGAATTGCCTGTAAAACTATCTCCCTTTCCAGGGGTTGTTTCGGTAGGGCCGATTTGAAAAACCGGCGAGGAGGCACTTCTTCGAATTCTAGTTTGTAACCCTGGGAAACAATTTCTATTGCCCATGGATCCACCTGTGAGTGGACCCAGACGTGGCTGAACAGTCGAAGACGTGCCCCCACAGGAGCTGACTCTCTCAGGGGAGCACCAGCGTCATGCGGTGGATTTAGCAGAGGCCGGTGAGGACTTCTGTTCCTGGGAACTAGCTGTGGTGTGCAGCTTTTTCCCTCTGCCCTAACCTCTGGCAAGAAAGGACGATCCACGTGCTCTCTTGCTTTTATTGGAACGAAAGGACTGCATTTGATAATGAGGCGCTTTCTTAGATTGTGAGGGAATATATGGCAAAAAATTTGATTTACCTGCAGTAGCCGTGGAGACGAGATCTGAGAGGCCCTCTCCGAACAATTCCTCACCCTTGTAAGGCAACAACTCCATATGCCTCTTGGAGTTGGCATCACCTGTCCACTGCCGGGTCCATAAGCCACGCCTAGCAGAAATAGACATAGCGTTTATTCTGGAACCCAGTAAACAAATGTCTCTTTGAGCATCTCTCATATATAAGACAGCATCTTTTTTATGCCCTAGAGCAGAGCTGGCCAAACCGGTCCTCGAGATCTACCAACAGTTCACATTTTCCAGTCCACCTAGCTGCTGCACAGGTGTAGTCATTACTAATTAAGATGTGCTGCATTCATTCCTAACTGACAATTCTACAGATCTCCGGGAGGCCTGGAAAACATGAACTGTTGGTAGATCTCGAGGACCGGTTTGGCCAGCCCTGCCCTAGAGTCATTAAAATGGTATCCTTATCAAGAGTCTCAATATCTGCAGATAAGGAATCTGTCCATGCTGCTACAGCACTACAAACCCAGGCCGACGCAATAGCCGGTCTGAGTAACGTACCAGAATGTGCGTAAATGGACTTCAAGGTAACCTCCTGCTTGCGGTCAGCAGGATCTTGGAGGGTAGCTGTATCTTTGGATGGAAGCGCTATCTTTTTTGATAAGCGTGTTAAAGCTTTGTCCACCCTAGGGGAGGATTCCCACCGTATTCTGTCCTGTGACGGGAAAGGATACGCTATAAGAATCCTTTTGGGAATCTGCAGTTTATTGTCTGGAGTTTCCCACGCTTTTCCGCATAAATCGTTCAGCTCATGTGAGGAAGGAAAGGTGACCTCTGGTTTCTTTCCCTTAAACATGTGCACCCTCGTGTCAGAGACAGGGGGTTCCTCAGTGATATGCAAAACATGTTTTAAATCGATAATATATCGAATACATTTTGCCACCCTTGGCTGCAATTTTGCATCTTCGTAGTCGACACTGGAGTCTGAGTCCGTGTCGGTATCTGTGTCAGCTATTTGGGATAGTGGGCGCTTCTGAGACCCCGAAGGCCTAGGCGACATTGGGACAGGCATGGGTTGACTCCCTGACTGTAACCCAGCTTCAGCTTTGTCTAATCTTTTGTGCAGTAAATTAACATTTTCACTCAAAACATTCCACATATCCATCCAGACAGGTGTCGGCACTGCTGACGCACCTAGCATTCATACACTCCCCCCTCCTCCTTAGATGAGCCTTCAATCTCAGATATGTCGACACACGCGTACCGACACACCGCACACAGGGAAGCCCTTTTTCTGAAGACAGGTTCCCCACCAGGCCCTTTGGAGAGACAGAGAGAGAGTATGCCAGCACACACCCCAGCGCTATATGACCCAGGAAAAACACAGTGTGTTTACCTAGTAGCGCTTTGTAATCTGTATTGCGCCAAATATGTGCCCCCCCTCTACTTAAAAAACCCTCTTTCACCGTGTGTCAAGCAGTGGAGAGTCCGGGGAGCTTCCTCTCAGCGGTGCTGTGGAGAAAAGAGGGCGCTGGTGAGTGCTGAGGGAGAAGCCCCGCCCCCTCGGCGGCGGGCTTCTGTCCCGCTCAAAATATTTCAAATTATGGCGGGGGCTCTCTATATACATGTACAGTGCCCAGCTGTACATGTATATACACTTATATGCCATATAGGAGGTTTAAATTGCTGCCCAGGGCGCGCCCCCCCCCCCCCCACGCCCTGCACCCTTACAGTGACCGGAGTGTGTGAGGTGAATGGGAGCAATGGCGCACAGCTGCAGTGCTGTGCATTACCTCCGTGAAGAATCTGAAGTCTTCTGCCGCCTGTGATGATCTTTTCCTCACATACTCACCCGGCTTCTTTCTTCCGGCTCTGCGAGGAGGACGGCAGCGCGGCTCTGGGTCGGACGGCGATGGCGAGACCTGCGTACCGATCCCTCTGGAGCTAATGGTGTCCAGTAGCCTAAGAAACAGAGCCCTGAACTCAGAGAAGTGGGTCTGTTTCTCTCTCCTCAGTCCCTCGATGCAGGGAGTCTGTTGCGAGCAGGCTCCCAGAAAATAAAAAACCTAACAAAAATGCTTTCTTACAGGAAACTCAGGAGAGCTCCTGAAATGCACCCAGTCTCCACTGGGCACAGTATCAAACTGAGGTCTGGAGGAGGGGCATAGAGGGAGGAGCCAGTGCACACCCAGAGTCAAAGTCTTTCTTAAAGTGCCCATGTCTCCTGCGGAGCCAGTCTATCCCCATGGTCCTTACGGAGTCCCAGCATCCTCTTGGACGTTAGAGAAATCTTATTATATTAGATGGTGGAGGCGTGGATATAGCTTATCTACACTTCAGTAAGGCTTTTGACACTGTTCCACATCACAGACTGCACAATAAACTTGGAAGCTTGGGATGGGATACTAGGATTATTGAATGGATAAGATCTTAGTTACAGGATAGAAAACAGAGTTGTGGTAAATGGAGTGCATTCACAGGAGGGAAATGTTACTAGTGGAGTACCCCAGGGATCTGTACTTGGACCAGTGATTTTTAATAGCTTTATTGGTGACATTCCAAATGGCATTAAAGGGAAAGTATGCCTTTTTGCAGATGACACAAAGGTATGCAACAGGGTAGACACACCAGGAGGGGTAAAACAGATGATTGAGGCTCTAGGTAGACTAGAGGAATGGTCAAGAGTGTGGCAATTACAGTTTAATGACCAAAAATGCAAACTCATGCACTTGGGTCTCAAAAATCCAAAGGCTAAATATAGTATTAATGGCACTATACTGGAAACTACTGAGGAGGAAAAGGATATAGGAGTCAATATTTCAGGTGACTTAAAGGCAGGTAAGCAATGTAACAAAGGCATGAGGAAGGCTAGTCAGATGCTTGGCTGCATTGGGAGAGGAATCAGCAACAGAAAACGCCACTGTATAGGTCATTGGTACGGCCTCATCTAGAATACTGTATTCAATTCTGGAGGCCATATCCATCTACATTAGAGACTGTACAAAGAAGGGCAACTAAAATGGTGCTTGGCCTACATCACAAAACATACCCAGAAAGACTAAAAAATCTCAATATGTATAGTCTGGAGCAGAGAAGGGAAAGGTGGGACATGATAGAAACTTTCAAATATATTAAGTGTCTTAACAAAGTCCAGGAGGGAAAGAGAAGCAATAGGACATGAGGACCTGCACCGAGACTGAAGGGGGGAGGGGGGCGGGGGGGGGGGAATGTGAGGAAAAATTACTATACAGAAAGGGTAGTGGACAAATGGTATAGCCTCCCAACAGAGGTGATGGAGGCTAAGACAGTAGAGCAATTTAAACTTGTATGGTATAGACATAAGGATGTCCTTACAAAGAAATAAGGATCAAATAAGGTATGGGTAAAAAATAAAAAAAAAAGAGGGGTAGACTAGATGGGCCAAGTGGTACTTATCTGCCGTCAAATTCTATGTTTCAATTTTATTACAAAATGTAATATTTCTATTACTTTTCCTTACAGACATTGGGGGTCACTCCGAGTTGATTGCTCGCTAGCAGTTTTTAGCAGCCGTGCAAACGCTATGCTGCTGCCCACTGGGAGTGTATTTTAGCTTAGCAGAAGTGCGAATGGTTGTATCGCAGAGCGGCTACAAAAATTTTTGGTGTAGTTTCAGAGTAGCTCAAAACCTACTCAGCACTTGCGATCACTTCAGACTATTCAGTTCCGGATTTGACGTCACAAACCCACCCAGCCACGCCTGCGTTTTTCCTGGCACACCTGCGTTTTTCTTCACACTCCCTGAAAATGGTCAGTTGCCACCCTGAAACGCCCTCTTCATGTCAATCACTCTGCGGCAAGCAGTGCGACTGAAATGCATCGCTAGACCCTGTGCAAAACTACATCGGTCGTTGTGCCCATACACCGCGCGTGCGCAATGCGCCGCATGCGCAGAACTGCTGTTTTTTAGCCTGATCGCTGCGCTGCGAACAAATGCAGCTAGCGATCAACTTGGAATGACCCCCATTGTCCAGGTTTTAAGTCTATCCGTACTTAGCCACAGGTGACTTAATTTATACCTCAGTCAGTTTGATTATACCATCTGTGCACAAGTAGGGATAAACCTAAAATCTGGACTGTTGGGGTGCCTTGAGGACAGGGGAGGATTGGCAACTAAAAGAGGCCCTTGAAATTTTTTTGGAAGCGGCCTCAAAATGGGTGGAACCCATCAACTGTAGGCAGAACCAACACCAAAGTAGGCGGCATTAGTACATCACTAGGGAACATTAGTGATATGCGAGGCTAAAGCTGGTCATATACCAAGCAAACTTTTCTCCAGCCATCCAACTGACCAACTTGTCTGTCCAACTACTGTGGAGTTCCACATACCTAACCAACTTTTTCATTGCACTGCACGTATCCTCAAACAGTATTAAACTAGCTTCCAGTATGCAGTTGTCCTGGAACCAAGTGGCAGCATTACAGTAACCGAAAGACATTTTCTTATTGCAGAGCACTTTCTGTGGGACCCCCTCAGTATCTAGTGACAAGACTCTTTCCACCATGCTATTACACTTCTGAGTGATCACTGCCTGTTAGGTTCCCTCTCTTGTTTTCCCCCCGTTCAGCTGCATGATTGGGATGCAGGGGATGTCGGGCCCTGGTGGCAGTCCGGGTCGGAAAAAAATGTCATCCGCTGCACCCAGGGCTGCCATGAGACATGATGGGGTCCAGTACAAATGATACAGGCAGGGCCCTTACCACGACCACCTCTCCTGCCAATGATTTGGTGGATGCCTAGCTGTTCCACGGGGACCTAGCATGCGCCACTACATACCCTCAGATCTACCTACATGCTCACAGACATTCCACATGCCCTATGCATGCCTCTCAAACACACACTGGTAAATAAATGGACAGAGACTCTACAGGTCACCTCAGTCACTCCCGTCTACTGCCCCATACGGTCTTATTATACTTACTCCCTTCATTTTCGGTCCTCTTTATTCCAGTCAGCGGGACAGAGGGTATGTTGAGGGACAGCCACTATGCTGTCCCCTCAGCTTCGCCCACCAGCAGACTCGTCGGTCAGCTCAGTCCCTTAGCTCCCTCGTCTGGCTGACTAATATCTAAATGACCGCACACTTCTGTTTTTCTCACTATCGCTGACCGCCCCGGCTGCCTGTCATGCACATATTGCCTCCCAGGATTCTTCCCACTGCAGTCAACGGCCAATCAGAGCCTGCTTGAGGACCGCGTTTGGGAACAACTGGCCTAGATTCTCATGAAACTGTTGTAGATTGATGGTTTTGCTATAATAAAATGTTTCCGATACTGCAGGAATAAAATTGAAGAGATGTGGCTAGGACATGTAAAGAATGCAAGGCAGAGGTTGAACGATTCTATGCACCTCACACACCAATGCTAAATACGCAACAGTGTGTGGTTGAAAGGCAGAAGTCATTTTACAGGAACAAAGGCAGCTTTTACCCTTTCTGTTATATTCATTTAGAAACTGCCAGTATGGGATTGAAGACTTCAAAGCTTAAACCATAAGGTCTGACAAACAGAAAAGATTTTCTAACAAATGTACTGTAAATGAGTATTCTCCTGTTAATGGCACTGCTCACAAGCCAAGAAGGAAATTAGAGCCTAATGTCTATAGATTTATACCAAGCTCTTGCTGTACTTTTAGTGACACTGTCTCTCCAAGTTATGCTTGTGTCCTTCCAAAACCAAAAAGTCTAATGTAAAGTAGCTATAATATGTCAATAATGCAATACTGGGCATCTGTGTACAAGGAGCTAGTTCAGAAGCAGCAAATTCCATGACAACATTATTTCAACAAAAGCAGATGTGCCAACAGCATGACAAATTCACTGGTTAAGTTTTAGGTTGTTTAAATAAGAATACAATCCAAAAATAAATTTAGTATGAAAGCCAAATGCAGTGTGTATTTGAGAGATGCAATTCAGTGTTCTGGAAAGTTCTATTAAAGAATCCCATTAGCATTTTATGAACAGAGATACTAAATCTTATTTTTGTATTAAAATTAATTTCAGTAGTGCAAATGACTAGACTCTTGTTATGCTGATTCACAGCACAAACACAATGGACTGATAATAAGTGTATATAGGAGACTGAAGACAAAGTATGAATATCACGCTTCAAAAAGCTCACTTAAAAATTACATCCTCAATATGCGGCCCACAATTTTACTGGTGAGATTGCTTCAGACAGCAGATATTTCTACAGAGGCAGTGCTGAAAGGACCAGACAATGTCAGGTTTACAGGGGCTTGTTAGAACACAAACCTACCTCCTGACTATATAAACAATGGGGGCCATCCCTAGGAAAGACTGCAACCTACAACGACTCTAAACCCTGGTGGACTTACCAATAAATGTCACGGACATTTGACCCTGAAGTCTACAGACTTCAATGTAACATCAGGGCCAAAATTTACTAAGAATTCGAGTTTGTCCGATTTGTGTTTTTATTTTCTAAGTCCCAATCCGGGAATTCACTAAGTACCAATCTCGGCAGTGTTTGGACTATTCGTAATGGTTTGATTATCAAAGTTCAGAAATACGAATGAATAGACCATCGGTTAAACACGGCTGTTATTTCATACAATACGGGCATTCACTATTCATTCGAATTTGGGTGTTAGTCTCTGAGTGCTCAAGTGCGGGTCTGTTTTTTTTCAATTCGTTAAAAAAAGCAGCAAAAAAATAGATCTGCTTTTTCCAGTCGAGTTTGGATAACCATGCACGGATCAGTGAGATCTGTGCATGGTTATCTATGGGAAAGGGTCTGTTTAGTGTTAAAACATAAAAAAAATTGCGTGGGGTCCCCCCTCCTAAGCATAACCAGCCTCGGGCTCTTTGAGCCGGTCCTGGTTGTCAAAATATGGAGAAAAAAATGACAGGGGTTCCCCCATATTTCATCAACCAGCACCGGGTTCTGCGCCTGGTCCTGGTTCCAAAAATACGGGGGACAGAAAGCGTAGGGGTCCCCCGTATTTTTTTAAACCAGCACCGGGATCCACTAGCCAGGTACATAATGCCACAGCCGGGGGACACTTTTATACTGGTTCCTGCGGCCCTGGCATTACATACCCAACTAGTCACCCCTGGCCGGGGTACCCTGGAGGAGTGGGAACCCCTTAAATCAAGGGGTCCCCCCCTCCAGCCACCCAAGGGCCAGGGGTGAAGCCCGAGGCTGTCCCCCCAATCCAAGGGCGGCGGTTGGGGGGCTGATAGCCATGTGTAAAAAATGTGAATATTGTTTTTAGTAGCAGTACTACAAGTCCCAGCAAGCCTCCCCGCAAGCTGGTACTTGGAGAACCACAAGTACCAGCATGCGGTTGAAAACCTGGCCCGCTGGTACCTGTAGTACTACTAAAAAAAAAATACCCCCCAAAAAACAGGACACACACACCGTGAAAGTATAAGTTTATTACATACATGCACACCTCCATACATACATACTTACCTATGTTCCCACGAGGCTCGGTCCTCTTCTCCATGTAGAATCCTTGGGGGACCTGTGAAAAAAATTATACTCACATAATCCAGTGTAGATTGTGTCCAAAGTATAATCCACGTACTTGGCAAAACAAAAAAACGGAAACCCGACCACGCACTGAAAGGGGTCCCATGTTTACACATGGGACCCCTTTCCCCGACTGCCAGGACCCCCCCCTGACTCCTGTCAAAGAGGGTCCCTTCAGCCAATCAGGGAGCGCCACGTCGTAGCACTCTCCTGATTGGCTGTGTGCTCCTGTAGTGTCTGTGAGGCAGCACACGGCACAGATACAATGTAGCGCCTATGCGCTCCATTGTAGCCAATGGTGGGAACTTTGCGGTCAGCGGTGAGGTTACTTTCGATCAACCGCTGACCGCAAAGTTCCCACCATTGGCTACAATGGAGCGCATAGGCGCTACATTGTATCTGTGCCGTGTGCTGCAGCAGCAGGTGCTCTTTTGCCTCTGCCCTTACCTCTGGCAAGGAAAGAGGATCCCCGACCTCTTCTGGACTTGTGCGACCGAAAGAACTGCATCTGATAGGGTGGTACTTTCTTTTGCTGTTGGGGAATATATGGTAAAAAATTTGATTTACCTACTGTAGCTGTGGAAACCAGGTCCGTCAGCCCATCCCCAAATAATACATCTCCCTTATAGGGTAGTACTTCCATATGTTTCTTGGAATCCGCATCACCCGTCCATTGGCGAGTCCATAAGGATCTTCTCGCCGAGATAGACATGGCATTGGCCCTAGAAGCTAGCAATCCAATGTCCCTTTGAGCATCCCTCATAAATAAGACTGCGTCTTTTATATGGGCTAGAGTTAAGAATATAGTATCCTATTTTTCCCGTCCTCCTCTTCAGCCTGCTGGAGGAACTGTGGGGATAGAGGTACTATGCTCCACATATGGTGGACCTGCCCGGTTATCGTCCCCTTCTGGGATCTGGTCCACTCCCTCCTCAACTCACTTCTAGAACCCCCTGTAATGAAGGACCCTTGGGTCTCCTTACTGTGTCTCCCCTCCCCACACCTCAATAAATTCTCCCAAAAGCTAACCTCACACATTCTGGCCGCAGCTAAATCACTGATCGCCCTCAACTGGAAGAACCCCTTACCACCCTCCCTACTATCCCTCAAAGCTAAAATCTGGCACATCGCCTCAATGGAAAAGATAACCTATTACCTCCACGACCGGGGCCACGTCTTCGAGCAGGTCTGGGCTCCCTGGCTCACCGCTGAACGTGGTTAGCTGGCTCCCTCCACCCGCTCCCGCCCCTCCCGTAGACCCATGGGCACCCACTCCCTTCTCCCCCTGATATCCCTCCTCATCTCATCTCTTAACCTTCTCAATTATCTCTTCCCCCTATTACCCTCTCTGTCTTCGTCTCTCCTCCGTCCCCCCCCCCCCTGTTATGATCTTGCTGCTCTTAAGACTTATATTATGTACGGTTACAAATGTGGTTATTCCCCCCCCCTGTTTCTCTTCTCCTCCCCCCCCCCCCCTGATCCCCATGTTTGAACTTGACTGTTTTTCCCACACCAACTAACCCTGTTACTCATTTGAAAAATTGTGGTCCATTTTGGACACTGGCTATGTTGGCCATCTGTCCCTTGTATTCCTAGAATGCCCTCTTTATGTATCTGACCACGTATAAATAAAGAATTTCAAAAAAAAAAAGAATATAGTATCCTTATCCATATTATCAAAGTGATCTGTCAGCTCATCTGTCCAAGCTGCAATTGCGCTACACACCCATGCCGACGCAATTGTCGGTCTTAGCACAGCACCCGTATGAGAATAAATACACTTTAAGGTAGTTTCTTGCCTGCGATCTGCAGGGTCCTTAAGGGCCGCTGTGTCAGGAGACAGTAGCGCCACTTTCTTGGACAAGCGCGTCAGGGCCTTGTCCACAGTGGGGGGTGATTCCCAAATCTCCCTGTCCTGTTTAGGGAAGGGGTATGCCATATAAATTCTTTTGGGGATCTGCGGTCTCTTTTCCGGAGTCTCCCAAGCTTTTCCAAAGAAATCATTTAATTCATGAGATGTGGGAAAATTAATAATCTGTTTCTTTCCCTTAAACATGTGTACCCTTGTGTCGGGGACCGAAGGTTCATCCTCAATATGCAACACATCCCTTATTGCCACAATCATACACTGAATGGTTTTAGTCACCCTAGGGTGCAATTTTACTTCGTCATAGTCGACACTGGAATCAGAATCCGTGTCGGTAGTAGTGTCTTGTGTTAAGGGACGCTTTTGAGACCCCGACGGGCCCTGTGAGTCGGTCCAATCCGAGGATTGACCCCCTGATGTCCCCCCTAATTCAGCCTTATCAAGACTTTTATGTAAAGATGCCACACTTGCATTCAACATATGCCACATGTCCATCCAATCCTGAGTCGGCACAACTGACGGGGACACACCACTCATTTGCTCCACCTCCTCCTTGGAGAAGCCTTCCGCCTCAGACATGTCGACACACACGTACCGACACCCCACACACACAGGGATTAACCTATAAGGGGACAAAACCCCAACCAGGCCCTTAGGAGAGACAGAGAGAGAGTATGCCAGCACACACCCAGCGCTTAAAAACACTGGAATATATATGACCAGATAGCGCTTTTTATATATATATAACCTTAATTCCCACTCACTGCGTCGCCAAAGTGCCCCCCTCCTCTTTTTTCCAGCCTGTGAAGTTCAGCAGGGGAGAGATCAGGGAGCCAGCGTATCTCATGCAGTTTCTGTGGAGAAAATGGCGCTGGTTAGTGCTGAGGATCAAGCCCCGCCCACCCGACGGCAGGCTTCGGTTCCAGTAATTCTATATAAAAAATGGCGGGGGATTTTAGGATTTACTGTCCCACAGCCTAATCCTGCTTTATATTGCCAAAAAAAATAGGAAACTTGCTGCCCAGGGCCCCCCCCCCTGCGCCCTGCACCCTTCAGTGCCTGCTTGTGTGTGTGTACTGGGAGCAATGGCGCGCAGCATACCTCATGAAGATCTGATGTCTTCTGCCGCCTGATGTCTTCTTTGCCTTCTCATACTCACCTGGCTTCTATCTTCGGCATCTGTGAGGAGGACGGCGGCGCAGCTCCGGGACGAACTCCAGGTGAGACCTGTGTTCCGACTCCCTCTGGAGCTAATGGTGTCCAGTAGCCTTAGAAACAGTGCCCAACTTGACAAGCCAGCTCTGCTTTTCTCTCCTCAGTCCCACGATGCAGGGAGCCTGTTGCCAACAGGACTCCCTGAAAATAAAAAACCTAACAAATTCTTCAAAACAGAAAACTCTGGAGAGCTCTCTGCATTTTACCCTTTCTCCTCTGGGCACAGAATCTAACTGAGGTCTGGAGGAGGGGCATAGAGGGAGGAGCCAGTGCACACCCATAGTCAAAGTTCTTCTTTTATGTGCCCTATCTCCTGCGGAGCCCGCCTATACCCCATGGTCCTTACGGATTCCCCAGCATCCTCTAGGACGTAAGAGAAATATGGGGGAACCCCTGTCATTTTTTTCTCCAAATTTTGTCAACCAGGACCGGCTCAAAGAGCCCGAGGCTGGTTGTGCTTAGGAGGGGGGACCCCACGCAATTTTTTTCTGATTTTTTACTACTTAAAACACCTTTTTAAGGTACACAATGAAGCCCTGCACGGATCTCACAGATCCGGACGGGAATCCTTGTGTTTTGTCAGGCAGTGTTTTACTCATCACTCCCGTAAAACACTGCCTAACATTACGAATCACATCGACATCGGAAAATACGAATTGGGAAAAGTCGTCAGCTTAGTGAATGATCGTATCAGGATTCAAAAAGTTGCAGTAAAATGCACCCGATACCATTCGAGTTCAAACACCCTTCAAAACGGCAAAAACACGAATCTTTGTAAATATACCCCCAGGTGTGCAGGGAAAACCACGTTCCCAAAGTACAACAGAGTCACCCCCCTACAACATACACATCCAAAATGAGACTGTGGTTGTAAGGCACAATCGCTCATATGCCAAAACAAATCCTGTCATAGGACATGGACTGTGATGTCACGTCAAGTATTATGTTTCTGTACATCAGTTCTTATGGATGTAAACTGAGGTACTCACTCAAAGGGAGGTATTCAAATGATATACAGTATAACTCCCAATCTCCTTTCTGAAGTGATCCCCGTTATTGCTCAGATCGTGCATATTGTAATCAGGTTTAGCTGCATAACGGGTTGGGCGCCCTTGCTACCCCGGGGGTAGCAAGTTGAAATGATTATACCAAGCCCATCAGCAGAAACAGAACGGGTGTGTAAAGGGGTGAAAATAATTCAATACCGCCCAAAAACTGTTTTTCTCACTGCCCCAAAGTGATGCAAGAAGGAAAAATTAGTTCCATAGGGGATGGGAAATATCATGGGCTTCACGAAACATTGGGATCCCCCATAGACTCAGATACCACTAAGCGTAAGCACAAATCCTACAGTTGGTAGTGGCAGTAACACTGCTAAAGTGCCAGGACAGAATGTGTGGAAAAATCCCTTTCTACATGGACCCTTTTCCTGAAATGCCATTCTTTGTACTGGTGGCTTTTGCAAACCGCTGCTCCCTGGATGGTTACACTTGAAATATAAAACGACAATAATATTAAAGCAAAACGCGCTGCATTTTTCATTGTCGTTTTAAATTTCGAGCTTAAGTACCATAAGAAGTGCAAAGGCCACCCACCGCTTAATAAGCTTACTTTCCTATATGATTTAACAATACAATCCCAAAGCCCCTTTTAGGACTGTAATATACCCAGGTGACTATGTTCTCTCAGATAAATCATAAATACTCTTAGAAAACCTAAAAGGATTTAATTAGGATTTTTGGGATTGGAAAAAAGGAGTGAAGTAACAGATTTTAATTAAGATTAATTAATACTGTCAATTGGGAGAAAATGTATTTCCTCCTATTCACAACATGGCAGTTAGTGGAGCTACAGTAAATGAAAATGAATGGATGAAAAACATACTTGGCTGGATGTCTGAGCTACTGTACAGCGGGCTGTGAACAATCTAAAGCCCAGTACACAATAGGCGATCCATGCCGACGCCGATATTGGCGGCAGCGGGGACCCGGCGGGGAAAAAAAAAGAGCGACGGCAAGGGGGCGGCGGGGGAAACTACAGCCATGCTGCATCTGCAGAATGGCTGTTGTTAATGAGGACCTCCCTCATCTGTACATGTTCAGACGAGGGAGGGGGTCGTTAACGACACTGAGTGTACACACTGGACGAGATTATAAAAGATCTCGCTCAGATCAGCCATTCTGAGCGAGAGCTTTCACTTTCTCGTGTAGTGTGTTTGGGACTTTAGACTGGAATGGATTGGAACCACTGCCATACTGCTCTCCACGTTAGCAGAATTGAAGTGAGATACTTTCTGTCTCTACTGTACCTTCCCTGGGCTAATTTCTCTTCTAGGTGAGCCCTCTAGCCAATCCTTTTTGTATACATCATTAAATAAAAATAATTTGGATTTCTCATCTCCCTTGTATCCCTGTATAAGGCCAACTTTAAATGGTTGCTGATGGGGGAGTGAGCGGGAGGACCAACCGTAAACTATATCTTCTTGATTGCTGCTTGCTATTGGTCCTCCTTCTAACACACACCCACTGCAGCCTTCCTTTCCTCCCAAGTTTTTGTCAGGAACTGAGAAACAGAAAAGCCCCAGAGAAAAGGTTGCACAGAGAAGGCTCCTGTCTAGTGTTCCATTAAGGAGATAGGGAGCAAATGTTGCGCTAGGTATTATCAAAAACATAGACGTCAGATGGGCCACCATAAGGAAAAGAAATACAATGCCTATTGTGCAACTTTGATCATATAACGTGGTTTTCAGAGGACTCACCTTTGACAAGCATTTTCAATAAAAATATGTTTGTTTTTGTGATTACTGGAAAATATGCCAGTTTTTCATAATGATCCCCAAAGAGGAGGTAAAGAGAGTTATCAACACTACATTTTATTTGTTTCATTTCCGAACTGACTTTCTCTTCTTTGTACTCTTCAGTTCTGGGACATCCTGTTTGTTAACTAGTGCCAGAAAATGTACTGCACATTCAAGTGGTCCCTAAATTAGCAGCTCTAAAATAATAAAAGTTTACAATTTACAAATATTCCTAACTCTCCATCACAGATTTGTCATATTACAAAAAAAACAAGTAAACCGTTTTTTTTTTAATTTCTTTTTGTTTAAACAGTTTTTTATACCATTTGTTTCTGTATTAATGTTTTAAATGTAATCCTTCTTAGTACTGGGTGTGGATTATTAGATCTACACTAAAAAGGTCTACAGTCAATAGGTAGACCACTAATAGTCGACACGCATTAGGTCGAAAGGGTCAAAGGGAATAGATACAGTAGAAAAGGTGAAAAGGATCAAAAGGTTGACCGAAAAAAAGGTAGGTTTTTTAAAGCTTTTTTGGGTGTTTTTGCTCTTTTCTGCCATAAACAAGCCCCATTAGTGTACCGCGTCCCCTATTCCCAATCATGGTCCACATAGATGGTAAAGTATGAATAGGTGAAAAAATGAAAACTAATAACTTGTGTCGACCAAATGTGACCCTGTCAACCTTATGAGCTTTCTAACTTTTACATGTCAACCTTTTGACCCTGTTGACATAATGCATGTCGAACATTAGTGAACCTTTTGACTCATGTCGACCATTAGTCGACCAACTGACTGTAGACCTTTTTAGTGTAGATCTATAGCCTGGTTACCCCTATAAACAGTATTCCCTTATAGCAGGCATTTAATTTTTTAGTAGTTACAGCATAAATTAAAAAAAATAAGATTTTAAACCTACCGGTAAATCTTTTTCTCCTAGTCCGTAGAGGATGCTGGGGACTCCGTAAGGACCATGGGGAATAGACGGGCTCCGCAGGAGACATGGGCACTAAAAAGAACTCTAGATATGGGTGTGCACTGGCTCCTCCCTCTATGCCCCTCCTCCAGACCTCAGTTAGAGAAACTGTGCCCAGAGGAGACGGACAGTACGAGGAAAGGATTTTTGTTATTCTAAGGGCAAGATTCATACCAGCTCACACCATCCACACCGTATAACATGGAAATACGAACCAGTCAACAGTATGAAACAAAACAGCATCAGACCGAGACTGATCAAAACTGTAACATAACCCTTATGTAAGCAGAAACTATATACAAGTCTTGCAGAATGTAGTCCGCACTGGGACGGGCGCCCAGCATCCTCTACGGACTAGGAGAAAAAGATTTACCGGTAGGTTTAAAATCTTATTTCCTCTTACGTCCTAGAGGATGCTGGGGACTCCGTAAGGACCATGGGGATTATACCAAAGCTCCAAAACGGGCAAGAGAGTGCGGATGACTCTGCAGCACCGATTGAGCAAACATGAGGTCCTCATCAGCCAGGGTATCAAACTTATAGAACTATGCAAAGATGTTTGAACCCGATCAAGTCACTGCTCGGCAAAGCTGTAATGCCGAGACACCTCGGGCAGCCGCCCAAGAAGAGCCCACCTTCCTAGTGGAATGGGCCTTTACAGAATGTGGCAACGGCAATCCAGCCGTAGAATGAGCCTGCTGAATCGTGTTACAGATCCAGCGAGCAATAGTCTGCTTAGAAGCAGGAGCGCCAACCTTGTTGGCTGCATACAGGACAAACAGTGCCTCTGTTTTCCTCACCCGAGCCGTTCTGGCCACATAAATTTTCAATGCCCTGACCACGTAGGGGGACTCGGAATCCTCCAAGTCCCGCGTAGCCACAGGCACCACAATAGGTTGGTTCATATGAATAGATGAAACCACCTTGGGCAAAAATTGAGGACGAGTCCGCAACTCTGCTCTATCCATATGGAAAACCAGATAGGGGCTTTTGTGAGATAGGACCACAAGTATCAGCACTCTCATCCACCTCCTGGCAAATTTGGACCCATCAGCTTCCACTAGGATGAAATTCCGACACAAGCTCTTCATTTGACTTGGACTCACCCCCTCCTGCTATTTGGTTCTCAACTGCAAGAGAGACCTAGGGGACTTATCTGGAATCCAGTCTGGTAAATTATCATTACCTAATTGAACTTGTGGGCAGATGTGGAATAGCGTCCTAGCCAGGATTTGTGGACATTACATCTAAATAGGGTTAACCCTGTGGGATCCTACAAAGTGCATTTCTCATTGTACAGCAATTGCTTGTGTTTTATTTTTTATTTTTTGAGGGGTTGGATAACCTCTCCTTGATGAATGTTTATTAAATTTAACTTTAATTTTATTAATTGAGTCGTTCATCTCCTATTCGATTTCAGCCGGCGCCAGTACCCATTTTCTCCGCTTTTGTGAGATAAAGCCGCCAAGTCCGACACTCGCCTTGCCGATGCCAAGGCCAACAACATGACCACTTTCCAAGTGAGATACTTCAATTCCACCGTTTTAAGAGGCTCAAACCAGTGAGACTTAAGGAACCGCAACACCACGTTAAGGTCCCAGGGTGCCACTGGAGGCACAAAAGGAGGCTGGATATGCAGCACTCCCTTCACAAAAGTCTGTACTTCCGGAAGAGAAGCCAATTCCTTCTGAAAGAAAATGGATAGGGCCGGAATCTGAACCTTAATGGAGCCTAATTTTAGGCCCAAATTCACTCCAGTCTGTAGGAAGTGAAAGAAACGGCCCAGATGGAATTCCTCCGGAGGAGTATTCCTGGACTCACACCAAGAGACATACTTCCTCCAAATACGGTGATAATGTTTCGCTGTCACGTCCTTCCTAGCCTTTATCAGAGTAGGAATGACCTCATCCGGAATGCCCTTTTCCGCTAGGATCCGGCGTTCAACCGCCATGCCGTCAAACGCAGCCATGATAAAGTCTTGGAACAGACAGGGCCCCTGTTGTAACAGGTCCTCTCTGAGAGGAAGAGGCCATGGATCTTCTGTGAGCATTTCCTGCAGATCCGGATACCAGGCCCTTCGAGGCCAATCTGGAACAATGAGAATTGTGTGTACTCCTCTTTGTCTTATGAGTCTCAATTTCTTGGAGATGAGAGGAAGAGGAGGAAACACATAGACCGACTGGAACATCCACGGTGTCACCAGGGCGTCCACTGCTACCGCCTGAGGGTCCCTTGACCTGGCGCAATACCTCGGTAGCTTTTTGTTGAGGCGTGACGTCATCATGTCTATCTGAAGCAGTCCCCACTGACTTGCAATCTCTGCGAAGACTTCTTGATGAAGTCCCCACTCTCCTGGATGGAGATCGTGTCTGCTGAGGAAGTCTGTTTCTCAGTTGTCCACTCCCGGAATGAAGACTGCTGTCAGAGCGCTTACATGATTTTCCGCCCAGCGAAGAATCCTGGCGGCTTCTGCCATTGCCACTCTGCTCTTTGTTCCGCCTTGGCGGTTTACATGAGCCACTGCGGTGATGTTGTCTGACTGAATCAGAAGCGGTAGGTCGCGAAGCAAAGTCTCCGCTTGACGAAGGCCATTGTAAATGGCCCTTAATTCCAGTACGTTGATGTGAAGACAAGCCTCCTGGCTTGACCAGAGACCTTGGAAGTTTCTTCCCTGTGTGACTGCTCCCCAACCTTGGAGGCTCGCGTCCGTGGTTATCAGAACCCAGTCCTGAATGCCGAACCTGCGACCCTCTAAAAGGTGAGCACTTTGCAGCCACCACAGGAGAGATACCCTGGCCCTGGGGGACAGGCTGATCATCTGATGAATCTGAAGATGTGACCCGGACCACTTGTCCAGAAGGTCCGACTGAAATGTCCTCGCATGGAACCTGCCGAACGGAATGGCCTCATAAGACGCCACCATCTTTCCCAGAACTCGAGTGCAGTGATGCACCGACACCCTTTTTGGCTTCAAGAGGTCCCTGACCAAACTCATGAGTTCTTGGGCCTTTTCCATCGGGAGATAAACCCTTTTCTGGTCTGTATCCAGAATCATGCCTAAGAAAGGCAAACGGGTCGTCGGAACCAACTGTGACTTCGGGATATTGAGAATCCAGCCGTGCTGCTGTAACACCCTCAGGGAAAGCGATACGCTGTTCAGCAACTGCTCTTTTGATCTCGCTTTTATTAGGAGATCGTCCAAGTACGGGATAATTGTGACACCCTGCTTGCGCAGGAGCACCATCATTTCCGCCATTACCTTGGTGAAAATCCTCGGGGCCGTGGAAAGCCCAAACGGCAACGTCTGAAATTGGTTATGACAATCCTGTACAGCAAATCTCAGGAACGACTGATGAGGCGGATATATGGGGACATGAAGGTATGCATCCTTTATGTCCAGGGACACCATATAATCCCCCACTCCCAGGCTGGCTATGACAGCCCTGAGCGATTCCATCTTGAACTTGAACCTTTTTAAGTATAGGTTTAAGGATTTTAAATTTAAAATGGGTCTGACCGAAACGTCCGGTTTCGGGACCACAAACAGGGTTGAGTAATACCCCATCCCCTGCTGAAGCAGGGGAACCTTGACCATCACTTGTTGAAGACACAATTTTTGAACTGCATTTAAAACTATCTCCCTCTCTGAGGAAGAAGCCAGTAGGGCCGATTTGAAAAACCGTCGAGGAGGCACCTCTTCGAATTCCAGCTTGTAACCCTGGGAAACAATTTCTATTGCCCAGGGATCTACCTGTGAGTGAACCCAGACGTGGCTGAAAAGTCGAAGATGTGCCCCCACTGGGGCGGACTCCCTCAGCGGAGCCCCAGTGTCATGCGGTGGATTTTGTAGAGGCCGGGGAGGACTTCTGCTCCTGGGAACTAGCTGTAGTTGGCAGCTTTTCCCCCCTGCCCTTACCTCTGGCAAGAAAGGAAGATCCCCGTACTCTCTTGGGTTTATGCGATCGAAAGGACTGCATCTGATAATGTGGAGTTTTCTTAGGTTGTGAGGAAACTTAAGGCAGAAAAGTTGATTTACCAGCTGTAGCTGTGGAGACCAGGTCCGTGAGACCTTCCCCAAACAATTCCTCACCCTTGTAAGGCAAAACCTCCATATGCTTCGTCGAGTCGGCATCACCCGTCCATTGGTCGGGTCCATAGGGCTAGTCTAGCAGAAATCGCCATAGCGTTGGCTCTGGACCCCAGTAGGCCAATGTCTCTCTGAGCATCTCTCATATATAGGACAGCATCCTTAATATGACCCAGGGTCAATAAAATGGTTTCCTTATCCAGCGTATCTATATCAGCAGATAAGGTATCTGTCCACGCTGCTACAGCGCTACAAACCCAAGCCGACGCTATCGCCGGTCTGAGTAATGTACCAGTATGTGTGTAAATTGACTTCAAGGTAGTCTCCTGTCTGCGATCAGCAGGATCCTTGAGGGTTGCGGTATCTTGAGATGGCAGCGCTACCTTTTTGGATAAGCGTGTCCACGCTTTGGCCGCCCTTGGGGAGGATTCCCACCGTATTCTGTCCTTAGCCGGGAAAGGATACGCCATAAGAATCCTTTTGGGAATCTGCAGTTTTTTGTCCGGAGATTCCCAAGCCTTTTCAAATACCTCGTTCAGCTCATGAGAAGGGGGAAAGGTTACCTCAGGTTTCTTTTCCTTATACATGCGCACCCTCGTGTCAGGGACAGAGGGGTCATCTGTGATATGAAACACCTCTTTTATTGCAATAATCATATAATGAATACTTTTAGCCAATTTTGGCTGTAGCTTCGCATCATCATAGTCGACACTGGAGTCAGAATCCGTGTCGGTATCTGTGTCTACAACCTGGGATAGTGGGCGCTTTTGAGACCCAGAGGGCCCCTGCGACATAGTAAAAGTACATTCCTTTGTCCAACCTCTTGTGTAATAAATTCACATTTGCATTTAAAACATTCCACATAGCCACCCAGTCAGGTGTCGGCGTTGCCGACGGAGACACCACACATTTGCTCCACCTCCTCCCTAGAAGAGCCTTCCGCTTCAGACATGCCGACACACGCGTACCGACACCCCACACACACAGGGAATCTCTATTCTGGAGACAGTTCCCCCACAAGGCCCTTAGGAGAGACAGAGAGAGAGTATGCCAGCACACACCCAGCGCTAATAACTTTGGAAACCAAAATTCCCAGATAGCGCCTTTTATATATATATATATATATATATCCTGATTGCGCCAAATTATGTGCCCCCCCCCCCCCCCCCCCCCCCCCCCTTCTTTAAACCCCTCTGTCACCGTGTTCAGCAGGGGAGAGTCCGGGGAGCCAGCTTCTCCGCGTGTGCTGTGGAGAAAAATGGCGCTGGTGAGTGCTGAGGATCAAGCTCCGCCCCCTCAGCGGCAGGCTTCGGTCCCGCTCGAATCCATTCAAAAACTGGCGGGGGATACCCATATACAGCCCACAGAGCCAATATATCTAGTTTTACCAGTCCCAGAGGTGTAAATTGCTGCCCAGGGCGCCCCCCCCTGCGCTCTGCACCCTAACAGTGCCTGCCGTGTGTGTTTTGTGTGGGAGCAATGGCGCGCAGCGTTACCGCTGCGCGTTACCGCTGCGCGTTACCTCAGTGAAGATCTGAAGTCTTCTGCCGCCTCTGAAGTCTTCTATCTTCTTATACTCACCCGGCTTCTATCTTCTGGCTCTGCGAGGAGGATGGCGGTGCTGCTCCAGGACGAACAGCTAGGAGAGACCTGCGTTCTGACTCCCTCTGGAGCTAATGGTGTTCAGTAGCCTAAGAAGCAGAGCCTAGCATTTAAATAGGTCTGCTTCTCTCTCCTCAGTCCCTCGATGCAGGGAGCCTGTTGCCAGCAGGCTCCCTGAAAATAAAAAAACTAACAAAAATTATTTCTTTCAGGAAACTCAGGAGAGCTCCCTGTAATGCACCCAGTCTCCTCTGGGCACAGTTTCTCTAACTGAGGTCTGGAGTAGGGGCATAGAGGGAGGAGCCAGTGCACACCCATATCTAAAGTTCTTTTTAGTGCCCATGTCTCCTGCGGAGCCCGTCTATTCCCCATGGTCCTTACCTAGTCCCCAGCATCCACTAGGACGTAAGAGAAAAATCATTTAAAAAAACCAAACAAACCCCCCCACATTTGGTTTAAACCAGCCAACTCTGTTCTCACAGTTCTCAAAAGGGCAGAGCGTGTGCCTCTTCTGGCGGAATGCCCGCTGTGTACTGTTATGGTAACAGTGATATGTTACTGTGAGTGAGGGTCAGTCAGTGAAGCTAATAGTGGGGTTGACCGTGAGCGGATAGGTGCTGAATGCGGACTGGCTATACTGACTCACCCAAACAGTAGGGACTCTCCGGTCTAGACAATGTTATATCTACTGACTTAAGGAATAAAGAGACTGTAGCTATTAAAGCTGATTCTTTCAGCTAAATAATAAGAATTTACTTACCGATAATTCTATTTCTCGTAGTCCGTAGTGGATGCTGGGGACTCCGTCAGGACCATGGGGAATAGCGGGCTCCGCAGGAGACAGGGCACATCTAAAAAGCTTTTTAGGTCACATGGTGTGTACTGGCTCCTCCCCCTATGACCCTCCTCCAAGCCTCAGTTAGGTACTGTGCCCGGACGAGCGTACACAATAAGGAAGGATCTTGAATCCCGGGTAAGACTCATACCAGCCACACCAATCACACCGTACAACTTGTGATCTGAACCCAGTTAACAGTATGATAACAAAACGAAGTAGCCTCCGAAAAGATGGCTCACAACAATAGTAATAACCCGATTTTTGTAACAATAACTATGTACAAGCATTGCAGACAATCCGCACTTGGGATGGGCGCCCAGCATCCACTACGGACTACGAGAAATAGAATTATCGGTAAGTAAATTCTTATTTTCTCTAACGTCCTAGTGGATGCTGGGGACTCCGTCAGGACCATGGGGATTATACCAAAGCTCCCAAACGGGCGGGAGAGTGCGGATGACTCTGCAGCACCGAATGAGAGAACTCCAGGTCCTCCTTAGCCAGAGTATCAAAATTTGTAAAATTTTACAAACGTGTTCTCCCCTGACCACGTAGCTGCTCGGCAAAGTTGTAATGCCGAGACTCCTCGGGCAGCCGCCCAGGATGAGCCCACCTTCCTTGTGGAATGGGCATCTACATATTTCGTCTGTGGCAGGCCTGCCACAGAATGTGCAAGCTGAATTGTACTACAAATCCAGCGTGCAATAGACTGCTTAGAAGCATGAGCACCCAGCTTGTTGGGTGTATACAGTATAAACAGCAAGTCAGACTTTCTGACTCCAGCCGTCCTAACTATATATATATATATATATATATTTTTAGGGCCCTGACCACGTCTAGTAACTTGGAGTCCTCCAAGTCCCTAGTAGCCGCAGGCACCACAAGAGGTTGTTTCAGGTGAAAACGCTGACACCCCTTCATGAAGAAACTGGAGACGAGTCCCAGTTCTGTCCTGTTCAAATGGAAAATTTTAATATGGGCTTTTGTAAGACAAAGCCGCCCATTCTGACAATCGCCTGGCCGAGGCCAGGGCTAACAACATGGTCACTTCCCATGTGAGATATTTGTCAACAGCATGGTCACTTTCCATGTGAGATATTTCAAATCCACAGATTTGAGTGGTTCAAACCAATATGATTTTAAGAAATCCCAACACTATGTTGAGATCTCACGGTGCCCCTAGGGGCACAAAAAAGCTGTATATGCAATACATCCTTTACAATCTGGACTTCAGGAACTGAAGTCAATTCTTTCTGGAAGAAAATCTACAGGGCCGAAATTTAAATGTTAATGAACCCCAATTTGAGGTCCAAAACACTCCTGTTTTCAGGAAGTGTAGAAATCGACCTAGTTGAATTTCCGTCGTGGAGCCTTCCTGGCCTCACCCACGCAACATATTTTCACCACATGTGGTGATGACGTTGTGCGGTCACCTCCTTCCTGGCTTTGACCAGGGTAGGTATGACCTCTTATGGAATGCCTTTTCCCCTCAGGATCCGGCATTCAACCGCCATGCCGTCAAACGCAGCCGCGGTAAGTCTTGGAATAGACATGGTACTTGCTGAATCAAGTCCCTTCTTAGCTCCCCAGGCCCTTAGTCCTCTGTGAGCATTTCTTGAAGTTCCGGGTACCAAGTCCCTCTTGGCCAATCCGGAGCCACTAGTATAGTTCATACTCCTCTATGTCTTATAATTCTCAATACCCTGGTTATGAGAAACAGAGGAGGGAACACATACACAGACTGGTACACCCACGGTGTTACCAGAACATCCACAGCTATCGCCTGAAGGTCTCATGACCTGGCGGAATACCTGTCCCGTTTTTGTTCGGGCGGGGACGCCATCATGTCCACCTTTGGTCTTTGCAATGGTCCACAATCATGTTGAAAAACTTCCCTATGAAGTTTCCACTCTCCCGGGTGGAGGTCATGCCTGCTGAGGAAGTCTGCTTCCCAGTCGTCCACTCCCGGAAAGAACACTGCTGACAGTGCTATCACATGATTTTCCGCCTAGCGAAAAATCCTTGCAGTTTTCACTGCCCTCCTGCTTCTTGTGCCGCCCTTCTGTTTACTGTGGGCGACTGCCGTGATGTTATCCCACTGGATCAATACCGGCTGACCTTGAAGCAGAGGTCTAGCTAAGTTTAGAGCATTATAAATTTGTTCTAAGCTTATTTATGCGGAGAGAATTCTCCAGACTTAATCACACTTCCCTGGAAATTTTTTTCCCTGTGTGACTGTTCCCCAGCCTCTCAGGCTGGCCTCCGTGGTCACCGGCATCCAATCCTGAATGCCGAATCTGCGGCCCTCTAGAAGATGAGCACTCTGTAATCACCACAGGAGAGACACCCTTTTCCTTGGATATAGGGTTATCCGCTGATGCATCTGAGGATGCGATCCGGACCATTTGTCCAGCAGATCCCACTGAAGAGTTCTTGCGGGAAATCTGCCGAATGGAATTGCTTCGTAATAAGCCACCATTTTTTACCAGGGACTCTTGTGCAATGATGCACTGACCACTTTTCCTGGTTTTAGGAGGATCCCGATTAGCTCGGATAACTCCCTGGTTTTCTCCACTGGGAGAAACACGTTTTTCTGGACTGTGTCCAGAATCTTCCCTAGGAACAGTAGACGTGTCGTCGGAAAAAGCTGCGATTTTGGAATATTTAGAATCCACTCGTGCTGTCGTAGAACTACTTAAGATAGTGCTACTCCGACCTCCAACTGTTCTCTGGACCTTGCCCTTATCAGGAAAGCGTCCATGTTTCTTTTAAGAAAAAATCATCATTCCGGCCATTACCTTGGTAAAGACCCGGGGCGCCGTGGACCATCCAAACGGCAGCGTCTGAACTGATAGTGACAGTTCTGTACCAGGAACCTGAAGTACCCTTGGTGAGAAGGGCAAATTTGGACCTGTAGGTAAACGTCCCTGATATCCAGTGACATCATATCGTCCCCTTCTTCCTGGTTCGCTATCACTGCTCCGAGTGACTCCATCTTGATTTGAACGCTTGTATGTAAGTGTTCAAATATTTCAGATCTCACCGAGCCGGTTGGCTTCAGTACCACAATATAGTGTGGAATACTACCCCCTTCCTTGTTGTAAGAAGGGTACTTTGATTATCACCTGCTGGGAATACAGCCTGTGAATTGTGTGAGGGGGAGACGTCTCGAATTTCCAATGTACACCTGGGATATTACATGTAGGATCCCGGAGTTCCCTTGCGAGTGTTGCTGAAACTCTTGAGATGACCCCCTACCGCACCTGAGTCCGCTTGTACGGCCCCAGCGTTATGCTGCGGACTTGGCAGAAGCCGTGAGGAGCTTCTGTTCCTGGGAATGAGCTGCTTGCTGCAGTCTTCTTCCCTTTCCTCTCCCCCTGGGCAGATATGACTGGCCTTCGCCCGCCTGCCCGTATGGGGACGAAAGGACTGAGACTGAAAAGACTGTGTCCTTTTCTGCCAATATGTGACTCGGGGTAACAAAAGGTGGATTTTTCAGCTGTTGCCATGGCCACCAGGTCCAATGGACCGCCCCTTTATACGGCAATACTTCCATATGCCGTCTGGAATCTGCCTCACCTGACCACTGTCGTGTCTTCGTCTGGCAGATATGTACATCACATTTACTCTTTGATGCCAGAATGCAAATATGCCTCTGCGCATCACACATATATAGAAATGCATCCCTAAAATGCTCTATAGACAATAAAATCCTGTCCCTGTCAAGGGTATCAAAATTTTCAGTCAGGAAATCCGACCAAGCCCCCTCAGCGCTGCACATCCAGGCTGAGGCGATTGCTGGTCGTAGTATAACACCAGTATGTGTGTATATACTGTTATGATATTTTTCAGCTTCCTATCAGCTGGCTCCTTGAGGGCGGCCGTATCTGGAAACGGTAACGCCATGTTTTTTATATGCGTGTGAGCGCCTTGTCCACCCTAAGGTGTGTTTTCCAACTCGCCCTTACTACTGGCGGGGAAAAAGGGTATACCGCCCATAACTTTCTGTCGGAGGAACCCCACGTATCATCACACACTTCATTTAATTTATCGGATTCAGGCAAAACTACAAGTAGTTTATTCCCACCCTACAAAATACCCTTATTTGTGGTACTTGTGGTATCAGAAATACGTAACACCTCCTTCATTGCCCTTAACATGTAACTTGTGGCCCTAAAGGAAAAATACGTTTGTTTCTTCACCGTCGACACTGGGGTCAGTGTCCCGTGTCAGTGGTCTGTCGACCGACTGAGGTAAATGGGCGTTTTTACAAGCCCCTGACGGTGTCTGAGACGCCTGGACCGATACTAATTTGTCCGCCGGCTGTCTCATGTCGTCAACCGGCTTGCAGCGTGTTGACATTATCACGTAATTCCATAAGTAAGCCATCCATTCTGGTGTCGACTCCCTAGAGAGTGACATCACCATTACAGGCAATTTTCTCCGTCTCCTCACCAACATTTTCCTCATACATGTCGACACACACGTACCGACCTACAGCACACACATACAGGGGAATGCTCTGATAGAGGACAGGACCCACTAGCCCTTTGGGGAGACAGAGGGAGAGTTTGCCAGCACACACCAAAAGCGCCATAATGTATATAACAACCCTAGAAGGTGTTGTTTCTATATATGGGCTCTTAATATATAATTATATCGCCAATTTATGCCCCCCTTCTCTTTAACCCTGTTTCTGTAGTGCAGGGGAGAGTGGGAGCCTTCCTCACCAGCGGAGCTGGTCAGGAAAATGGCGCTGAGTGCTGAGGAGAATAAGCTCCGCCCCTTTCACGGCGGGCTTTTCTCCCGGTTATTAGGAAAACTGGCCTGGGTTAAATACATACATATAGCCTTAATGGCTATATGTGATGTATTTATTTGCCAAATAGGTATTTATATTGCTGCCCAGGGCGCCCCCAGCAGCGCCCTGCACCCTCCGTGACCGTGTCAGTGAGCCGTGTAGCAACAATGGCGCACAGCTGCAGTGCTGTGCGCTACCTCTCTGAAGACTGTGAAGTCTTCTGCCGCCTGTTTCCGGACCTCCGTTCCGCCGTCTTTCTTCAGCGTCTGTAAGGGGGATCGGCGGCGCGGCTCCGGGACGAACCCCAGGCTGACCTGTGTTCCGACTCCCTCTGGAGCTCAGTGTCCAGTAGCCTAAAACTTCAATCCTCCTGCACGCAGGTGAGTTGCAAGTCTCTCCCCTAAGTCCCTCGTTGCAGTGATCCTGTCGCCAGCAGGAATCACTGATTAGAAACCTAAAAAAAAACTTTACTAAACAGCTCCTTAAGAGAGCCATCCAGTTTGCACCCTTCTCGGACGGGCACAAAAACCTAACTGAGGCTTGGAGGAGGGTCATAGGGGGAGGAGCCAGTACACACCATGTGACCTAAAAAGCTTTTTAGATGTGCCCTGTCTCCTGCGGAGCCCGCTATTCCCCATGGTCCTGACGGAGTCCCCAGCATCCACTAGGACGTTAGAGAAAAATGTGTTATTTAATTACAGTTCGAAATGTTGGACTGAAACACTGCGCTCTAGCCGTCACCCTGCATTACACCAGCATACTGGCACATTGTGTGTACTTATAACAACCTACCCTGTATAGCACTGGCTTACAGACATGTTGGAGGAGATGTGCTGGGCATTGGCTGGTGATGGGAGTGGGGAGTGACAGGGTGCCGGCCGGTCAGCTCCTGTCATGTTATAGGCTGCATATGAGAAATAACAGTTGGGAGCTGATTGGTTGGTGCTTTGTCTCTCTTCAGGGCTTAGTACATCTGTGCCATTGTATTTATAGCAGTCTACCCTCTATAGCACTAGCTTACTGGCACATTGTGTGCAACTATTGCAGCCTACTATATAGCATTGGCTAACCGACACACTGTGTTTAACTAGTACCCCCCCCCCCCCCCCCCTCCCCCCCATGATTAGGGCAGGACACCGAGGTGCCGGACAGGTAGAGCCACCGGCGTCACTGTTGTGGGCGGTCCGTCCCCCACGACTTCACTAATGGGGGCATGCCCCAGTCATGGCATCATTGATGGGGGTGTGCCCAGCACCTATAGAGGTGTTGGCCTTCCCCCAAACTCTTAATTTAATGTGAATAGGTGCCGTGCACATGGCATCTATTCACGACATCTATTTACGTTGTGGCGGCAACGTCAGGCTGTTTTAGCATATATAATACCCTATAGATGAGGGGAGGCTAGACTGCACATCTAAGTATATCTTATCCCTGGTCCTACTACTCTAACCTCTGACCCTAACCCAACCCCAACCTATGCATAACCTCTATCCCCAATATCTTAAGCCAGACTGATCAACCAACCCTAATATCATATCCCTAATACCCCAACCCCATCCTCCAAACTAACCCCAAAACCATCACCCCTAACCGAAACCCTTAAAACAACCATAGTAACAAAGTAACAAAGGTTGAAAAAAAGACAATTGTCCATCGAGTTCAACCTATTTGTGGTCTCCTATGCAGTCTTATTATAGGACTAGTTATTTTTATGTTATGACTAGTTAAATTAACTATAATGCGTGCCTACGAAACCCTAAAACCCTATCCCTAATACCCTGACCCTAATGTCCTAACAGGCAAGACTGTTTGGGCAAATTGTACTTATCTGCCGTCAAATTCTGTGTTTCTATCTAGCCTAAAAATGCCACAGTGTGAGATATCTGGCAAGAGTAAGCAGCTAGGTCCCATGCAACCCTGCTAGCGCCAGGCGTCTTTTTTTTTTTTTTTTAAAGCAAATTGCGTCTTTGTTGCAATGATTAATTTGATATGCAACACTTATATTGTGTGTGATCGAGTCTGTACACGGAGAACAACTGTGTATACAGATACACAGACTCAGTTGCACACAGCTATACAAGTGTTGCATATAAAGTTATTCAGCATAGGCTACTGGTCTGTTATAGCCACACATTTTCAGCAAAAAAAGACGCCCAGCGCTAGCAGTCTTACAGGACCTGGCGTGCCTAGAGGGCTGTTTGGCATGACAGCCGCAATAACGTATGAGGACACAACTGTATGTCTGCTTTTATTATATTACCAAATACAAGTACTGAAAAATATTTAAGTATTTAAGTAAATATTTGCATAAGTATTCAACTCCGTAAAAAGTAGACAGATTTGACTATTACACTTTTACACAGAATGTTCCAGACAGTGTTTCTAACGCAAACCAGTAGGCTCAAAATTAATATTTTGTCTGCAGATTTTAGATTAAAGAAAATAACTGAAAAACCCTGTTTGCAGAAGTATTCAATACCTGTGCTGTGGAACATCCAAGCATACACAGATGAAAGATATTGCCCTATTAACTGGCTGTAAAGTAGTCTCAACCTGAGTATTATTAAAAAAAAAGTATTTTTGTAACTTTTATGAATAAAAAACTAGCTAATTCAAACAACCTTAGTCATAACGTGGAAAAACTGTGAAGGAAAACTGTGAAAATGAAGATAAAAAAGCATTCTAAGAAAATTAGATTACGTCAGTTTCCCAAACTCCATCATTACAGTCCAGGTTTTAAAGATATTCATGCTTGATTCCAGATTGTTAAATCACACTGACTGAAGTACTAATCTCAATCATGGATATCCCAAAATCTGGACTGTAATGGTGGAATATTGGAAACTATGGATTAAGTTACATTACAAAATGATGTCCAAGTGTTTGGATAACCTACTGAACACTACTGGATCAATTGGGAGGAAGATCACAACAAGCCCTCAGCATCAGAGGAAGGAGAATATGGGGGCAGATGTATTAACCTGGAGAAGGCATAAGGAAGTGATAAACCAGTGATAAATGCAAGGTGATAAACACACCAGCCAATCAGCTCCCATATGTAAATTTACAGTTAGGGAGTAATTGGCTGGTGCATTATCACCTTGCACTTAACACTGCTTTATCACTGGTTTATATCACTTCCTTATGCCTTCTACATGTTAATACATCTACCCCATGGTCAGATAAGACATAAATGGAACATTTTAACCTCAATTCAAAATGCTATGTGTGCTGCAAATCTAATACTGCCTATTCCTATTCCAACAGTGAAGTATGGGAGTGGCATCATGTGGTGGGTATTGGATATTTTCTTAAAATTGTATGGTTTAAAATACAGGGAGAGTCTGCTTCAATCTGCTAGAAACAAATGTTTGGGTGTACAATCACCTTTCAGCAGCACAACCACAGTGCCAAAACAACACTGGTGGGGTTAACGACAAAAAGGTGAAAATTCTATAATGGGCAAGTCAAGGTCCAGATCATAATCCAATTGAAAAATCTTTGGTACTATTTAAAAAACTGCAGTCCACAAGTGTCATCTAATAAACCTGAACAATCTGGGGCAAATCCGCAAGAAAGAATGGGGAAAAAAAAATCACTCCCACACCGTGTGTCAACATGGAAACTTACTGCTACAGACTAAGTTTTCAGTTTAGAAAATAAAATCTGCAGACAAATGAATTAAGAGTTTGAAAAATTACTTTAAAAAGTCTAGTGGTTCACATTGAAAACACTGGGGCACATGTATTAAGCATAGAGAAGTGCTAAAGCAGTGATAAGTGGAAGATGATAACGCACCAGCCAATCAGCTCCTAACTGTCAATTTACATATTGGAGCGGATTGGCTGGTGGGTTATCACCTGGCATTTACCACTGCTTTCTCACTTCTCCAGGCTTAATATATCTGCCCAACTGTCTTGAACAATCTGTGTTAGGGTCATTTGTTATAAGTGTAGAATCCGCTAGGAACGGGGTAAGCATGGGTGTAGCTATAGGAAAGAGGGGCAGATGTATTAAGCCTGGAGACAGCATAAGGAAGTGATAAACCAGTGATAAGTGCAAGGTGATAACGCACCAGCCAATCAGCTCCTAACTGTTAAATTACATATTGGATCTGATTGGCTGGTGCCTTTATCACCTTGCACTTATCACTGGTTTATCACTTCCTTAAGTCTTCTCCAGGTTAATACATATGCCCCTCTTTTGCTATAGCTACACCCATGCTTACCCCGTTCCTAGCGGATTCTACACTTATTTGGCTAGGCTAGGGTATGACCTGTCTCTCTAGCGGTGGTGGTCACTGGCCAGACGGCGCTCCAGCTCTCACTGGACAGGTCTTAGCACATTCATATATAGATGTCCTTCATTTCCGAAAATAATTTTTATCTAATCTCCCTAAAGAAACACAGAACATCCCAAAGTAGGTGCAGGGATTATAACAAAAACAGATAAGGAAGAGATCTGAGATGCTCTCTACTTCACACATGGAACACAGCATAACACAAGGCATTCCATATTGTCATTTTATGAAAAATTTATATTTCATGTTAATTCAAATAACATTCTTAACGTTTACTTTAACACGCCATGGATTAGAACTGGCAAACTGCGGATCCTGAATGGAAGGGGTGTCTGCCACTTTGATTTCATTTTACCATACAGAACAAAAACAGTGAAAAAAAATTATGGTACACTGGCCCAAGTGTTCGCAAATATAAAATTTGCAAGTAAAAGACCTGCTAGAAAACCATTACAACAGCTGAAAAAAACTAAAATAATATACTGTAGACTGAGTCATTTTACTGGTGATCCTAATGTTCCTGTACTTCACAGCATTTGTAATGACACTTTGCAGCCAGAAGCTATGCCATGGAAAATATGTCACTGAGCAAAAACATCCTCCATGGACCTGGACCTGTCATGAATCCAGCCAGTGTCTAAAAGATACACGGCTTTATCCTTGTATTGTACATGGGAGAAGTAGCACAATGAATGTGGGCGTATTTCGCCAGGCGCATTTGTCATTCATTTAAAAAAAAAACTCAAATGCAGAAAGACTAAGTTTTTTCTCTTTTATTATAAATCAAATTGATAAAACAGCAGTTACGTTTCCAACAACCAGGGGAGATTCAATTAGTCACTGTGTTTAATGCACAGGTGAAGTTTCGGGTTTAATGCCCGGAGCAATTACATTATTCTGCTGTAAACCTGCAACTAATATGCAAAAACACAAAGGAAATCTGCATTAAGTGCACCCTCTGGGGCTAAACAAACGAGGTAGGGGACACCTAATAGAATAGCTTTGAGCTGGGCAGCTAAGTGAACCTGCCCCCTAGAGTGACTGCTACATATTTTCGATTTTTGGATTATTTCTGGGTTTCGTTAAGGGAGGGACTTTGCAGCCATGTTCTGAAATCGAAACAGAAACCTTTGTCATATTGTGAAAAAGCACATGAAGTTGGGGTCCCTTAAATCAAAATAAACCACAAAACACAGTTTTGAGTATATCCATGCTGTCATTTAATTAATATAGGTAAAACCAAGGAAAATATACCTTATTTTTTCATACTGCTGATTTTATTTCTCGTAACCAATCAAGTTAGAGAAAATCAGTTTGGATGTCACATAAATAGTAATGATTTGTCTGAAATTACACACACTAGATTGGGTGTAGTATGCAATGCCGGCGGTCGGGCTCCCGGAGGCCAGCATACCGGCGCCGGAATCCCGTCCGCTGGCATAACGACAGCTGGCCGAGCGCAAATTAGCCCCTTGCGGGTACAGTGGCGCGCTATCTATTCTCCCTCCAGGTGGGTCATGGACCACCAAGAGGGAGAAAATCTGTCGGTATGGTCGGAAGCCCGGCCGCCAGCAACCTGAAGACCACCCACTAGATTAGTACAGAAAAAAAAAACATGAGAATAATAGTGGTTATCATACAATATTTTAGTCTTTTTTTAAGCGTCATCTGTACCACTTATGGGTCTGCTGTTTTACTTTGTACCTGTCCCCTGTGAGACAATTGTATACATTTGCAGCTCGGAGCAACTACAAAAGGTTTCAATAGGTACCATAACAATATTTGTACAGTCTGATGTGCCAGTTTTGCAGTTAATATTGTATTCGTTCTACAACTGGAACACACAAATCACACCTAAGAAGTATTTAAAAAGCAAAATGTAATGTAGACAGATGGAAGTTCAAGTATATGCTGTAGCACAATTACAGTAAATGTGGCAATGTATGCTATCCATATAAGTTACCGTATATGTAAAATACTTAAGGTGATCTATCTTATGCGCAAAACACCAATGGGCAGCCTAGTCTAGTGGATCCAAACAATGAGTGTCCCTCCAATACACTCGATGAATATCTAGAAGAATTTTGTACTTGTGAACCCACTTAACAGGGCGCCCCCCTCAAAAGTGCGCAATCACTACTGTGTAGTGAAAGATTTAAAAAGGGTTTACGTTCCTTATATGGACATCGGTCTCCTCTTCACTTTAGAGCCCAGATTTCACCGGCTCAGCATATGTAAAGAGAAAAATGGATTCTCATGTGTAGAAACGTCAATTTAATACATAACATGCAGAAAACATACAAAAACAGAATAACAAATTCCCACTATCGTTCCATATGAGTATCCCCAGAGGACTGAACAATTACCAAAAGTTGTGGAGAACTGATGAACAGTTCTCAAACAAGCGTTGTTTAAACTCTCAAAGAAAGTCCACCCGGGTAGGCAATCTTTCAGATCAGATCTTTGGGTACCGTAAAAAGTGCTCTCTGGATGACTCTGGAATCAAGGGGTCCGCAACACCATGTAGCCGACGCATTTCAACCCTTGCATCAGGGTCTTTTTCAAGGCAGTGTGTTGCAGCATCAACTTTCCCTTCCTTTTAAACCAAAAAAGTCCAATCAAAAACCGTCTTATTCCCGCCGATGCTTTTACCGGAAGTGCATCATGCGGAGTACCACCCACTACACCCAAAGGTGCATTATCTATCTGCACCCTAAAGTGTGTAGTGCGGAGTTCCACCCACTACACCCAGAGGTGTATCGTCCATCTGCACGCGGAAGTGCGTCATCCGCATGCTTTCGGAAGTGCGTCATCCGTCCCTCTCCGGAAGTCCCTCGTTTACAGCGTATCTTACCCCGGAGGATTTTTATGGGACAATATTTTTATGGGACAATGGGAAGAGGATTTTATTTGGCATAACAACCCATTCGGAGCGAGCCTGGTGTCCTGGAAACGTTTTATAGATTACGTTTTTTTCATTTGGAGAGGGGATCGTGAGAGTTTAGAGCGATTTTGCACATATCTTAATGACAATGTTTTAAATATTGAGCTCACTTTTAACATTAATAAGCATGAGATTGATTTCCTTGACACATCACGGTGTTTGTAGATAACAATAAATTACAAACTAAAACATTCACGAAAACAACAGATTCAAGGACGTACATTGAATATACCAGTTGCCATCATATCAATTGGCTTAACTCCATCCCCAATGGCCAGTTCAAACGCATTAAAAGAAATTGCACTGACGAGGCCATTTACACACAGCAAGCACATGAGTTAAAAACAAGATTTAAGAATTGTGGATACAAAGATGACATCATAGAATCGGCCATACAGAAGGCTAATATTGTAAATAGAGATGATCTTTTGAGTACAAATACTTCAAAAATGAATAAAAATGAAAAATTTGAATGGGCGTTCATTACCAGCTATAACTCCCAGTACAGAACTTTGGAACGGTCCATTAGGAGGAACTGGAACATCCTCAAAAAAGACCCGGTTTTGGCCAATATCATTCCAGAGCATCCCACCTTTATTTATAGGGAGCCTAGGATCGTTACCAAAGGTTTCCACAGGTGTGGGATGTGCATAGGATGCAGGGAGATAAAAAGTGACGGTACAAAAAAACTTGAAAAATTCAGATCAATGGAATTTTTTTTTAACAATCAATGAATTCATGACATGCAATACAAGCAATGTTATATATTGCATTGAATGCACATGCCACTTGTTTTATATAGGACGCACTTCTACGGCCCTTAAGGTTAGACTCGGTGAGCATTGTAGAAATATAAAGAAGGGACTTGAGACGCATGCTTTGTCGTCTCACTTTAAGAAATTTCATAATTGCTCTACGAGGAATATTGTTAGATTCACAGGATTAAAACTGATTACGGGCAATCTTCGCCAACGTGATACTGCTTCTAGTCTGGCCAAAAAAGAAATGCAGTTAATTTATGAGTGCAATACTTTACACCCTCATGGTCTAAACCAGGGGTGTCAAAGACAAGGCCCGCGGGCCAAATCCGGCCCGCCAGACCTCGTCTGATGGCCCGCGGTGCCGCCGCCATGAAACCCCCTTCTCCCGAGTGCCCAGCTCGGGGGGGCGGGGTTTCGCGGAATGACGCGATTGCGTCGTGACGTCACGGCGCAAACGCGTCATTCAACGAAACCCCGTCGGAGGAGGGAGAAGGGAGCCGCGCAGACGAGGAGGGAGAGGCGGCTGAAGAGCGGCGAGAACCGCTTCAAATGTAAGTCAGCCCCTCTCCCTTCCTCTCTTTCTCTCTCTCTCCCTCCTTCCACCACCTGCCGCAATGTGTAAAATGGGGACCTGTGCCTGCCACAATGTGTAAAATGGGGACCTGTGCCTGCCACAATGTGTAAAATGGGGACCTGTACCTGCCGCTATGTGTAAAATGGGGACCTGTGCCTGCCACAATGTGTAAAATGGGGACCTGTACCTGCCGCTATGTGTAAAATGGGGACCTGTGCCTGCCGCAATGTGTAAAATGGGGACCTGTGCCTGCCGCAATGTGTAAAATGGGGACCTGTGCACTATAAAAGGGGGCACATGGCTGGGCACTATAAAAGGGGGCACATGGCTGGGCACTTTAAAAGGGGGCAGATGGCTGGGCACATATAAGGCAGGTGGAGCGGTAAATTTTGGATAGACCTACAGATACAACCGGCCCTTTGATGGGGACCAAACTGCTGATGCGGCCCCCGATGAATTTGAGTTTGACACCCCTGGTCTAAACAATGACTTCGTACTCAAATGGTTTTTATAGGTGTTAATTTGAGATTGTTTGACCATTTTTTAACATGGACCATTATGTGTTTGTGGGTCTGCTAATAAGAACAATAAACCACAGTTTATGAATTTTTAAAATATTTTTATGCCTGTTTTTTTAAGAGTAAATTTTATGTAAATTTTCATGTTTGATTGTGTGTGTTTTTTCATATAGTAAAAGAAAGTATTGGTTTCCCATAAGGACGTTTTTAAGAAGGGGATTTAAATGATGGACGTTTTGTTTACAATATGTGGAATGTACTTCCGCCGGACACACGTGGCGACACTTCCAGTAAATATCGTGATCGGAAGAAGATGCTTCAACACCGTCCACCTGCGGGGGAAGATACGCTGTAAACGAGGGACTTCCGGAGAGGGACGGATGATGCACTTCCGGAAGCATGCGGATGACGCACTTCCGGGTGCAGACGGACGATACACCTCTGGGTGTTGTGGGTGGAACTCCGCACGACGCACTTTAGGGTGCAGATGGACAATGCACCTTTGGGTGTAGTGGGTGGTACTCCGCATGATGCACTTCTGGTAAAAGGATCGGCGGGAATAAGTTGGTTTTTGATTGGACTTTTTTGGTTTAAAAGGAAAGGAAAGTTGATGCTGCAACACACTGCCTTGAAAAAGACCCTGATGCAAGGGTTGAAACGCGTCGGCTACATGGTGTTGCGGACCCCTTGATTCCAGAGTCATCCAGAGAGCACTTTTTACGGTACCCAAAGATCTGATCTGAAAGATTGCCTACCCGGGTGGACTTTCTTTGAGAGTTTAAACAACGCTTGTTTGAGAACTGTTCATCAGTTCTCCACAACTTTTGGTAATTGTTCAGTCCTCTGGGGATACTCATATGGAACGATAGTGGGAATTTGTTATTCTGTTTTTGTATGTTTTCTGCATGTTATGTATTAAATTGACGTTTCTACACATGAGAATCCATTTTTCTCTTTACATATGCTGAGCCGGTGAAATCTGGGCTCTAAAGTGAAGAGGAGACCGATGTCCATATAAGGAACGTAAACCCTTTTTAAATCTTTCACTACACAGTAGTGGTTGCACACTTTTGAGGGGGGCGCCCTGTTAAGTGGGTTCACAAGTACAAAATCCATATAAGTTACCTGTAAGACCAAATGAAACATTTTAGAAGCTTGTAAAAAAAATAAAAGAGAACCAGAACCTTTATAAAAATTGCATATGATGAAATAGAGGGCCTATACCCTGTTTTTGGGGTACCAATTGGGATTCTAAGATCATAAAACAAACAACACATATGTGCACCTGAAGATGTGCTCCAATAATAATAAAGCCCCAAATCACTAAAGATATTTGGTTTTCTACAATGGTAATCCTAGGCAATTTTGCAAGACAACGAACAGTGCTTTATTCAGCGATAATCATTTAAAAAATAAATAAATATATATATATATATATATATATATATATATATATATGCATTAACTGCTTTTTCATAGCAGGAGTCATTTAACGGGCTGAAGTCCATTAGAATCAAAGAGATGTAGCTCTTCGGATAAGTGCCTGGAACTATTCAATTGCCAATTTTGCACCCACCACTTAAGCTGGGAGATGCAGTTTACGGTGTCTAATTCCCAGGACTTGGTCACGGAAAACTGCATTTTCTGACTTAAGTGCAAAGCAAGAGGCTGTTACCACCAAAGGTAATGCAGCGATTAGCCCAGAAGAACTAGTAAGCATGGATTTCAGCTCGCACCAGTGTGTGAGTAGAGCTCTGCTAGTCACATATTTACAGTGCGGGAAATTGAATAGCTCTGGGCACTCATAATGGGAGCTACAACCCCTCACTACTAACCAAAACACCAACCCCATGTTTGTAAAAAAAATATATACCTGTGGGTATACACAGAAACAGTGCTGGTGACCGATTAATACAGCACAAGGAGATAAACAACAATTATACCTATTTGCAGATGGACTCCATCCACTACAGTGGGCACACATTTCCCATCACCGCAACAAGCACCATACTGCATTCATTTTCTAGTGCATGCACCACCATTTTATAGATACAGGGATCTATAAGTATTGCAATAAACCTCCCAAAAATTGCAGTTTTCTGAGGTTTTACAAACTTTTAGCCTTTGATACATCTTGCTCACTGTTTTATGTCCTTGGAGCCCATCAGTGTTGAGACTACTTTGCTCAACTCCCAAAACTGAATTTACTAAACCACCAATACAATAAAGGGATATATTTGTTTGTCGGAAAGGCTTGCTGCCTAGTAACATCGGTAGGGTGGATAAGTAAGTCTCCCAATTACCGCTGGATCAAGACAGAGTGAAAAAAATGTCACTTAGCTTGTTCCAAGGGAGGAGGGTGGGGCCAAGCATCTGCTCTCTGAGCTAAAGGTCATGTGACCAGTGGAGCCCACCCCTCAGGCAGATTTTTCAGGCAGATTGGCGAATGTAAATACCCACTTCCCTAATCCCTAGGGCTTCTGTGGACAGGGACAGAGAATGAGAGCCTCCCCTCCTGTTCAGGTAAGAAACTGTAGTCGTTATCTAGACAAAATTAAACTGCAAATTTTTGAAGGGGACTGGGACCTATACCCTAAATCTCTGAGGGCTATCATGGCTGGCCTCAACTTGAGCAGACTGATATGAGCCACCTTCTCCATTATGGACCATCTGCCTCGTACTGCCTGGTTCTCTTATGAATCTCCCCAATAAATTATGTTTTAGGAGGGAGTCAGAACAGAGTTTAGCCGATTTATGGATAAATAGAACTTGGTCATCAAATTCCATAGAACAAAAAAGTTTGCAGGTCATAGATTCCTATAAACTAGTTTTCCTCTAATTGTTTTGGTTACAGAGAGTAAGAAGATCAACCCTTAATAAAAGTAATAGTAAACCCATTAGTATTTAAATATAATTACTTCTCACATACTATTCTATATGGAAAAACAAGTGCTTTGTTGCAAATTAATTACAGGTTTCTAATTCTAGCATTTCCCCCAAAACCTAGAATAAAAAAAAAAAGACATAACATGGACAAATGGCCTGTGTGCGCCTGGATTGGGGGATCGGAATTTTTAAATATATGTTTAATCTCCTCGATCCCCCGACGCGACCGTCAGGGGATCGGGGTATTGCCCCAATACATTGCTAGTGTATGGGGGGGAGCTTAAGATCAGCAGAACTATTGAAATAGTGTTGGTTGCTGTGGTAACTGCCACAGTAAATGTCTGAGGCGTTAAACTTATTTCATATTTTACATTTAATGAGATCTTAACTTGTCACTGTATATCTAAATTGTTTTGCATCGCTTGGCAACACAAAGAAAGGTTGAAGCTTCAATACAATTTAGCGATTTAATTGGAAGGTTTAAGAAAATGCTGGGTACGCTACGACTTCTTGTTTCTATGAGAAACTGTGCTTTAACTTAAACCTTTCACTGAGCGCCGTCTTTTATCTTCCACTAAGAAATACATGAAAGGATCAAAAGGCAAATGACTCATCATTCCTTGCTGGTCACCTACACATTAGGAATAAAAAGGAAATTAACTTTAAATGAATATTTTTTTATTTAATGAAACAAATAAACGGAGGTGGGTCACTATTAATACGTTTATTTTAATGACAACTTGAATGACATGCATTGAGAACATACAGTAGCTACAGAGGATTGTAATCACTATGTAAATGTATATGTCTACGTTAAAGAGGTAACAAAACTATTATTTGGAAATAAAATATTATCAGAACATGGTTGTCGTTATCAATAAATCACCTTTCTCGTGGCCAATGGCAGTCCCAACTACCACTACCAGTCCCAAGGCAGCACATAACTAGAGTTGGCTACCAAACAGCATTTCATAATGAACGTACTGTAAAAATAATAACTATTCTTAGTTCTGGAAATGTAAAGAAATTATTTATATAATCAGGATGAACATCCATTACACAGCCTTACACTTCCTAGGGACAATTATAGTTAATTCTAAAGGATAGCACTGCATTGCATTTATGGAAGATAAAAATAATAAAGATGTCTCCAATAACTGGAAGCGCTTCTGGTCATAGTCTTGTTATGTTACACTAGCTATTTCTTATCAAAGGCTCAGCATTTAAAGATGATATTAATAGTCAGAATAACTATACACATATTTCTACGATAATAAGTGATCCTAGGATAATTACTGTAACCAAACTCCTATGCAACACTTTGAAGATGCGGTTAAGACTGTTTGTACAGCAAATGACTTGTCAAGAAGGTAGTGTCATTAGCAAGTGTAGGAATGCAAGGTATCTACAACACCTCACCACTAAGTGTTTGAGCTGCATTACCTGTACCAATAATCCAGGATGTTCAAAATCATCTTGGCCAGGATGTAACTAATGTTTAAATTGTTGTCACCCAGACATGAGGGCAATGTATGAATGGACAGCTGAGCTGACTGCTCCGACAACCGCAGCTATCGATTTCGACAGCGGCAGGTAGCATTACCTTATCTCCACAGCAGGGACAGCGCTGTCCTTGGCTGTGGAGGCAGCCGGGCTGCACAGGACATCTCGCACATGCCCAGTGAGCCGCCCAGAGGAGCGACACAACGCATCACATTTTCATTCCACCACTCCAGCATCCGGGAGGTTAATACAGCTCGGCGCTGCTGCTTCCTGCTTCGCCTCGGTAAAGAGGATTCATTTTTCTGATTATCTAGTCTTTGATATACAATATTTCATCTTTATTTGTAGGCCAGTTCCATAACTTTCCATCTTTCTCCATAACATCTTTTATAATACTGGTTACAATTCCTGAATAAAGCTCACCGTCATATTTTATTACCAACCAATCATCCACCTCAAACTAAATTTCCCTATTTTTCTACTTCAGTCTGTGCTTTTTTTGCTTCCGATGTTGTGGTATGCCTAAATACATCACCATTACAGAGTTCCAAGTGATGAACTTTGTTGATGGCGTGAAAGCCATGCAATTTCTAACCAATGAAGATAGGTTCAATAACTTGTTTCTTTGAAGAATATCTTCTTTGTTCATGAGAACAGCTGTCATCTTGGAAGTTGGACATATTGCAATGCCCATTGCATTTTTTATGGTACATTTTCTACTTTTAACAGGAGACCAACCATGGCATTTGATGGAACTACTAACTCAACAGACCCTTTCCATGTGATGTTGCAAAGTACTTCCACGTTATTCTCTTGATGTTATAATTTTCAAAGCCTCTGCAACATACCTGTTTTTGAATTGAGAAGCAGGACCATCAGACCAAATGATAAACTTTGTTTATTATTATTATTGTTACAATTTATTTATAAAGCGCCACAAGTGTTTTGCAGCGCCATACATACAACACACATTAGAGCAATACAGGGTATACAGAACTTAACATCACAGAAAACTAAAACAGAGCACAGGTAGCAATTAGCACCACAGTTCTCAGTACACAATACAGCTGAGATGTAAGGAAGCAGAGGAGTAATCGGCGTACTACTGGGGGTGGGCAGCCATTGGAAGAGATGAACAGTCACGAGCAGGAGGAAATGCAGGTATAGACAGTCACTGAGTAAAAGAGAGCTGTAATTGAAGTGCAAGATAAGAGGGCTGTGAGAACAGGAGGGAAGAGGGCCCTGCTCCAAAGAGCTTACAATCTAGGGGAAGAGGGAAACAGACAGGTGACATGAGGTACAAACAAGCGGAAGGTGGCCTGGTGTCAGGAACTAAGCGAGGCAGAGATGGCCAAGGCATGAGGATGAGAGAGCGGGTCTCAAGACTGGGTCATGGAGAAGGGTAGGCTTTGATGAACAGGTGAGTTTTCAGTACCCGTTTGAAGCTTTAGAAGGTCGGGGAGAGTCTAATAGAATGAAGGAGATTGTTCCAGTAAAGAGGGGCAGCATGTGCAAATTCTTGGATTCGCTCATGGGATGTAATGAACAGGGTAGAGGAGAGGTGATGGTCATTGGCTGACCGGAGTGGGCAGGCGAGAGTATGTAGGGAGATTAGGTTGGAGAAGTATGGTGCAGTGGCGTTAGAGAGGACCTTGTATTTGAAGGTGAGGAGTTTGAAGAGGATTCTTTGGGGGAATAGGAGCCAGTGTAGGTTTTGCCAAAGGGGAGTGGCAAATGTGGAGAGGCGGGAGAGGAAGATAATTCTAGTTGCGGAGTTGAGAACAGATCAGAGTGGAGCGAGATGGGAGAGTGGGAGGCCAGTTAGGAGAATGTTGCAATAGTCCAGCCATGAGATGACTAGTGAGTGGATAATAGGATTTTAATTACCTACCGGTAAATCTTTTTCTCGTAGTCCGTAGGGTATACTGGGAATCCATTTAGTATCATGGGGTATAGACAGGTCCACTATGAGCCTTGGGCACTTTAAGAATTTGATAGTGTGCGCTGGCTCCTCCCTCTATGCCCCTCCTATCAGACTCCGTCTAGGAAACTGTGCCCGAGGAGACGGACATACTTTGAGAGAAGGATAGATAAGGAAAGTGGTGAGATTACAAACCAGCATACACAGAACAAGAGGAAAGCCATGCTAACCAAACTTGAAACATGAACAGCAACCGCTGAACCAAACAGAATACTTAACAAAGTAATAGTGCATGAAGAACGAAGCACCGGGCAGGCGCTCAGTATCCCCTACGGACTACGAGAAAAGGATTTACAGGAAGGCAATTAAAATCATATTTTCTATTACATCCTTGGGTATACTGGGAATCCATTTAGTACCATTTAGTACCAAACCGGGTGGGAGAATGCTGAGGTTCCTGCAGAACTGATTGACCAAACTGAAGGTCCTCAGAGGCCAAAGTATCAAACTTGTATAACTATGCAAACGTGTTCGAAACTGACCAAGTAGCTGCTTGGCAGAGCTGTAAAGCCGAGACACCCCAGGCAGCTGCCCAAGAAGAACCCACCGACCTAGTCGAGTGGGCCTGTACAGATTTTGGAACCAGCAAGCCTGCCATGGAATAAGCATGCTGGATAGTGAGCCTGATACAGCGTGCAATAGACTTCTTTGAAGCAGGACACCCAATTTTATTGGGATCATAGAGAATGAACAGCGAGTTGGATTTCCTGTGACGAGCTGTTCTCGTTACATACACCTTCAAAGCCCTCACAACATCCACTGACTTTGAAGTAGGCGAGGTGGCGTAACAGCCGGAACCACAATAGGTTGGTTGATGTGAAATGCGGACACCACCTTAGGCAGAAATTGCTGACAAGTTCTAAGTTCAGCTCTATCCTCATGGAAAAGTAGGTAGGGACTCTTGTGAGACAATGCCCCTAGCTCTGACACACGTCTTGCTGAAGCCAAGGCCAACAGTGTGACGGTCTTCCACATAAGGTACTTTAAAGTCCACCTCCTGAAACGGTTCAAACTAGTCCGATTGGAGGAACTGCAGCACCAAATTGAGATCCCAAGGTGCCGTGGGAGGCAAAAAAGGGAGGCTGGATGTACAGAACACCTTTCAAGACTGTCTGGAAATCATGGAGAGAAGCCAATTGTTTCTGGAAGAAAACAGAAAAGGCCAAAATCTGGACTTTAATGGAGCCTAAGCGTAGGCCCACATCCACTCCCGACTGCAGAAAAAGCAGGAGACGTCCCAGATGAAAATCCACCACAGAATATTGTCTGCTCACACACCAAGAGACATACTTCCTCCATATACGGTGGTAATGTTTAGACGTTACCCCTTCCTGGCTTGGATCATAGTCGGGATGACCTTGTGAGGAATCCCTCTCCTGGCTAGAATCAGCCGTTCAACTTCCATGCCGTTAAACGTAGCTGCGGAAAGTCTTAATAGACGAACGGGCTCTGTTGCAGAAGATCCTCGCAAAGAGAGAGAGGCATCTCGAGAAGATACGCGTACCAGGCCCTTTGAGGCCAGTCTGAAGCAATGAGGATTGCTTGAACCTTTTCCCTTTTTATTCTCTTTAGAATTCTTGGGATCAGAGGATGCACGTACACCAGTTGCTAGACCCACGGAGTTGTCAGGGCATCTACTGCCACTGCTTGTGGGTCCCTCGACCTGGAATAGTACCGCTTGAGCTTCTTGTTTAGTCAAGAGGCTATCATGTCGATCTGTGGATATCCCCACCGACGTGTTAACCACTGGAACACCTCTGGGTGGAGGCCCCCCTCCCCCGGGTGCAGGTAATGTCTGCTGAGGAAGTCTGCTTCCCAGTTGTCTACTCCCGGAATGAAAACCGCCGAAAACGCCACTGCGTGTTTTTCCGCCGAGAGGAGAATTCTTGACACCTCTGACATTTCTGCTCTGCTTTTCTTTACACCCTGTTGGCTTATGTACGTTACTGCCGTTACACTGTCCGACTCGACCTGAATGGCTTTATTCCGAAGTAGAGATGAGGCCTGCAGAAGGGTGTTGTAGATTGCCCTGAGTTCCAGGATGTTTTTTGGAAGGACGACTTCCCGACTTGACCATCTTCCTTGAAACTGCACCCCCTGGGTGACTGCTCCCCAACCTCTGAGGCTTGCGTCTGTGGTTAGCAGAATCGAATTCTGAATCCCGAACCTCTGACCCTCGACTAGGGGAGACGCCTGCAACCAACACAGAAGGGAGATTCTGGCCCTTGGCGACAGACAGATCCTCTGGTGCATGTGCAGATGCGATCCGGACAATTTGTGCAACAGATCCAGCTGGAAGCAACTCTTCAGGAGCTTCCAGCGACATTACCGGCTGATGCGGACACATTTTCTAAACGGAGTCTGGTAGGATGGGCATAGAGGGAGGAGTCAGCGCACACTATCAAATTCTTAGTGCCCAAGGCTCCTAGTGGAGCAGTCTATACCTCATGGTACTAAATGGATTCCCAGTATCCCCAAGGACGTAAGAGAAAATAAGATTAGTCGCACTCTCGGAGAGGAATGGCCTGATTCCAGCAATGTTGCATAGGTGGAATCGACAGGATTGAGCCAGAGATTGGATGTGGGGGGTGAAAGAGAGAGAGGAGTTAAAAGTGATGCCCAGGCAGTGGAGTTGGGGAACGGGGAAGATAATAGTGTTGTCAACAGTGATAGAAATATTGGGGAGGGGGGGGGGGGGGGGAGTGGAGACTCTGGATGGGGGAAAGATGATGAGTTCGGTTTTTATTAAAGTTGAGCTTCAGGGAGCGCTCAGACACCCAGGAGGAGATGGCAGAGAGGCAGCTGGATACCCGAGAGAGCACAGAGTGAGAGAGATCAGGAGAGGAAAGGTATAGTTGTGTATCATCCGCATACAGGTGGTATTGGAGGCCGAAGGAGCTTATAATAACTTTGATAATGTCTGTTGACAGTTCTTCAAGATGTCTGTCTATATATGGGATGGCAGTATTTTTGGAGTGATCAAGGACATCAGATGACTAGAAGTGGTGGTCATTTGTGGAAAAAATGGTGTAAAATGTCTAACACAACTCTGTAAAAATCTGACACCACTATGTGAAGATTCGTTTGACAAACCTCAACTTTTTACTCTGGTTGCTTTATCAGACGGCTACTTTATTCTTCACAAATGTTGTACATCACATTTGTTTCCCCAAATATGACTTCCCTGAACACTAGCTAATACACACCAGCTCTCTCTGTCGTCCGGCTGCTCGTTAGCATCAGAAGCCACACCCACTGGTTCCCATAAACCTTTATAACTTCACACACATTAGTCAGTCACACCCAGGTAGTGCATCTGTATGAAATACCTTAGCTGAAGTTAGCTGCAGAATTCTTAACTCTGGCTTGCCCCTCGTCCCAGTGACTGAGACCTGTTCTGAGCATCAGAATGTGGCATAGTACCCTCTTTGCTACATAGGTAACTTGCATTACATGAAATAAAACTACCATTACGAATATGAGATCACAAGACAGAAAGCAATTCCAACTCTCTAATAAACATCCACCCACATATTAAGGAGAAAATACAAGATGATTTTCTCTGACCATCGTGTAAGTGAATATATTTAAAAAGAATGGGGCGGAGTAACTCACATTACACATTTTGGGTTAGGTTAAACAAGTATTAGGTTTTACCTTAACACAATTTTTTAAATTTATTTGAAAAACTATCATGAAAAGAAAAATAATTTGTGCTCTTTCAATTGCATTATAAAGGTATTTATAAGGGTGGTCTTCAGTATGCCGACTGACGGGATTCCGGCGCACAGTATACCGGCGCCGGGATCCCGACAGCCGGCATACCGACACTTATTCTCCCTCGTGGGGGTCCACGACCCCCCTGGAGGGAGAATAAAATAGCGTAGCGCGCCACCGTGCCCGTAGCGTGGCGAGTGCGAGGGGCTCATTTGCGCTCGCCACACTGTCGGTAAGCCAGCGGTCGGGCTCCTGGCGCCGGTATGCTGGTCACCGGGAGCCCGACCGCCGGCATACCATAGTGAACCCATTTATAAATATCAATGTTAACTTTTCTTACCTTGAAGTTGGTCTTTTTGTCAAATTCAAAACCACTGTTTGAAATAGCCATATGGAACAACTATGTGCATCGGTGTTGTGAGGTTGTTCCTGGAAAATTGATTCACAGGGTTGTTCCCTACAGCTATCTTAAACAATCATATTTAATTGTAGGTATATTTATCAGTTGCATGTGTCTGAGGAGAATGTAAAAATCTTGTATTTCATATGTCACTTTAGTATTCTATAGCTTGCCAATTACAACCAGTGTAACCTATGTAGTGCTACTTTCAGGGGTAGGATGAAAAATCCATGCAACCAATAACTCAGTTTGTCCATTACTATCATGCTTAGAATACTTTGTACTCTGTCATTATTTCATATGTTGCTTTACATTTTGTCTGGGTATGCCCTCATTCATGCACAATGCCCTTTATTGCTCTTCTGTGTTGCTTTGTTCCGCCAATAAACAAATACTCTCCTTCATAATCACCGACTCCCACTCTTTCCTTCAGGATTACTCACATGCCACCACAACCTCTGGAAAGCCCTTCCATACCCAATAAGACTTGCCTCCAACTTCTCAGCGTTTAAAGGTGCCCTTTAATACTCATCTGTTCGTTGATTCCCAACACCCCTCCACCTAATTTACCTAACACTGCATTACCCATCTACAGTGCCTTTGCATTTTTCATGTTTTGTTGCCTCACAACCTGGAATTAAAATGGATTGTTTGAAGGTTTGCATCATTTCATTCACAGAACATGCCTACAACTTTGAAGATGTTTTTTTTTATTTTTATTTTTTTATTGTGAAGCAAACAAATAGGACAAAATAACAGAAAACTTCAGTGTGCATAACTATTCACCCCCCTAAAAAGTCAGTACTTTGTAGAGCCACCTTTTGTGGCAATTACAGCTGCAAGTCACTTTGGATAAGTCTCTATGAGCTTGCCACATCTTGCCACTGGGATTTTTGCCCATTCCGCAAGTCAAAACTGCTCCAGCTCCTTCATGTTGGAAGGTTTCTGCTTGTGAACAGCAATCTTCAAGTTTGATCACAGATTCTCAATTGGATTGAAATCTGGGCTTTGACTAGGCCATTCCAACACATTTAAATGTTTCCCCTTAAACTACTCGAGTGTTGCTTTAGCAGTATGTTTCAGGTCATTGTCCTGCTGGAAGGTGAACCTCCATCCCAGTCTCAAATCACAGGCAGCCTGAAACAGGTTTTGCTCAAGAATATCCCTGTATTTAGCACCATGCATCTTTCCATCGACTCGAAACAGTTTCTCAGTCCCTGCTGCTGAAAAACATCCCCACAGCATGATGCTGCCACCACCATATTTCACTGTGGGGATGAAGTTCTTGGGGTGATGGTATGTGTTGGGTTTGCACCAGACATAGTGTTTCCCTTGGTGGCCGAAAAGTTCAATTTTAGTCTCATCTGACCAGAGCACCTTCCTCCATACATTTGGGGAGTCGTCCACATGCCTTTTGGCAAACTCAAAACGTGCCTTCTTATTTTTAACACTAAGTAATGGCTTTTTTCTGGCCACTCTTCCATAAAGCCCAGCTTTATAGAGTGTACGGCTTATTGTGGTCACATGCGCAGATACACCAGTCTCTGCTGTGAACTCTGATTAATGCTCTCCTTGCCCGGTCTGTGAGTTTTGGTGGCCGGCCTTCTCTTCGCAGGTTTGTTGTGGTACCATGTTCTTTCCATTTGAAGATGATGGATTTGATGGTGCTCCGGAGGATCATCAAAGATTTGGATATTTTTTTTATAACCCAACCCTGACTTGTACTTCTCAACAACTTTGTCCCTGACTTGTTTGGAGAGCTCCTTGGTTTTCATGGGGTGATGCCTCTTGCTTACTGGTGTTGCAGCCTCTGGGGTCTTTCAGAAAAGGTGTTTTTATACTGACAGATCATGTGACACTTAGATTGCACAATGGTGGACTTCATTTCACTAATTATGTGACTTCTGAAGATAATTGGTTGCACCAGAACTTTTGAGGGGCTTCATAGCAAAGGGGATGCATACATATGCACATGCCAATTTTCAGATTTTAATTAATAAAAATTATTTTTTATATACATTTTTCTAATTTCACTTCACCAACTTAGACTATTTTCTGCATATCCATCATATAAAATTCATATTAAAAAATAAATAAATTACAGGTTGTAATGTAACAAAATAGGTAAAAAGCCAAAGGGGGTGAATACTTTAGCAAGGCACTGTATAATCCTCTCTTCTTCTCTGTGTCTACCCATCCCACAGAATGTAAGCTCTCACAAGCAGGGTCCTTTATGGTTTGAGGGGAATCAATTAGCCACAGGACTTACAGAAAGGTTTTAGCTCCAGGGTAAGGGCTCAGCGCTATTCAATTACTGTCTATGGTAAACCCACAACTAGCCCTGAAGGGGAACTTAATGCATATTTTTGTTTGCACCCTCCTGAGGTGCAAACAGAAATCTGTATTAATGAGTGGTTCCGGGGCTAGATGTGGCCAATAATTGCATAGCTCCTCGCACTTAACCTGGGAGGTAAATCTCCTCGACATAACTATGTAACTTCAGCACCGTAATTATGTATGTCTGTAATGTTATGCACTTGTCTTACCTATGCAATTTATTTTATGTTTTATCTCTATGTACAGCACTACAGAACACTTATTGCCATATAAATAAAATTATTTACTACAGATAAAAATAAAAAAATATATATCATTGCAAAATAATGTATTTCATACAAATTATTGAACCAGGAATAAGAATGTTAGTAAGCAGAACACACAATGGTTTGGGAATAAGAGGCTCACTCATTACTAAAAGGTAAAGGATAGGAAATACCCACTTAATTACCACAGCAGCTGGAAGGGGTTTGTCAGACCCCACAAAAATATACACAATATAAGGAAAGTTACCAGCGCTATGAGTTGTATTACCAATTCAATAAACCACTTGGATCAGTTGGGTAAAAATTAATTTTTTAATATATAAAAAGCCGCATATGACTAAACATTCAGTCAATACATATACACATCAAAGTCTAAAATAAATTGTAAACATTGGCTCTGAGATATTGGTGTTTCAATTTGCTGGTAGAAACCAAACCATTATTTCATGATCCCGGACTTTATATGCATAAGGATTCCCTCCTCCTTGTATATCAATTGCACAGTCAGCTGGTATTAACCTGATGTTACCTCATACACAGTTCCACAGAAAGGTGGTTAGTTGTTCATCTGCGTAGAGAATTCAAGGTGTTTCCATGAAATGCTGGATGTATAAAGCACAGGAGAGGGTTGTTTCCTATTTCTTGAATCCAATTTGGAAAGATGAAAAAGTCCTTATCTGGATCAGTCTCAGAATGGTGTAGATTTAGGTTCCACAGTGGTGTCTTAACGCGTTTCTCTGAGCTAGGTCGCTCAGCGTCCTCAGAAGTATACTCATTACTAAAAGGCACTGACTGTAGACAATGTAACAAAGTCATACGAATTATTATTTATTGCCACCGCAGAAATTATTATCTATCACCACCGTAGTCCATCTGAGCACCACAGTGACTCTACAGACAGCACAAAGACAGCACCAAGAGCCCATCATGGTCAAATGGCTACTTACAGAAGTTAAACTTGCTGCGCATTAGGTCATTTTATCCATGTTGTATCCTGGCACTGGCTTTGTGGTGGATAGAGTCACTTTTGACATTATGGCTGTAGGCATTTCATATGGAAACCATCTGAACTCATGCAGCATTTTTACCTCACTTCTTCCCTTCTACAGCAACTTTGGGGTCTATTCATGAATCAGTGAAATGTGTGGAGAAGCAAGCCAGTGGAGAAGTTGCCCATGGCAACCAATCAGCATTGATGTAACATTTTTAATTTGCATACTATACAGTTGTACCGAGCAGCTGATTGGTTGCCATGGGCAACTTCTCCACAGGCTTACTTCTCCACTCTTTTCACTGCTTCATGAATAGACCCCAAAGAGTGGGACAAAAAGATTCCTTCACAGAGATAGATAGATAGATAGATAGATAGATAGATAGATAGATAGATAGATAGATATGCATGTTCAAGCACTACTCTACAAATGTTACCAGTAGATGAATAATACAGAGATGAATCCATTTAGAATGCTCATAAACAAGATGTGTTGTTTTTTGTGTAGTTCTACAAAAAAACAAAAGAAAGTGAAACAGAGAGTAGCGCTGCAGAGGATGGAGGAGGACAGTGCACATGTTCCTCCTATACACAGTTAAATGTAAATGCTTCTTTTCCCAACTGGATTGCTGCTATCTCGCTGTGTGCACTGCACAGCTCATACGCCACCTACTGCATACCCGAGCGGACCGTCGGGCGAAGCTATCAGCGTTTTCATGCCTTCACCAGGGCTGGTCTGAGAGAGAATCTTTTTATTATTTATTTTTCTATGGAACCAACCAGTTGCTCGGACAGCAGCAGCCGCTAGGGAGACACGGAGCCCGGGCAGCAGCAGCCGCAAAGGAGACACGGAACCCGGGAAGCAGCCGCTAAAGAGGCAAGGAGTCCGGCCAGCTGCAGCAGCCGCTAAGGGGACACAGATCCCGGGCAGCAGCCGCTAAAGAGGCAAGGAGTCAGTCCGGCCAGCTGCAGCAGCCGCTAAGGGGACACAGATCCCGGGCAGCAGCCGCTAGCACTGGAGCCGCACAGGATGGAACGCGGCAATAGCCACAAGAGGGAGAAGGAATGCGACGACAAATGCCCCAGCAGCGAGGACGGGATCCCGGGCAGCACGAACTGCAAATCGCCACTGGTCACCCTGAACGTAGGCGGCTACCTTTACATCACACAGCGGCAAACGCTGGCCAAGTACCCCGACTCGTACCTGGAGGGGGTGATGAGCAGGAGGATATTCTGCCCCATAGACGCGGACGGACACTACTTCATAGACAGGGACGGACTACTGTTCCGGCACGTTCTGAACTTTCTCCGGAATGGGGAACTCTTGCTGCCAGAGGGCTTCCAGGAGAACCACCTGCTGGCACACGAAGCGGATTTCTTCAAGCTGAAGGCGCTGAACGAGGCAGTGAGAGCCCGCTGGGAGCGGGAGCAGCAGGCGGCCCGGGAGACCACCTTCCTGGAGATCACAGACAACCACGACCGCTCCCAGGGGCTGCGGATCTTCTGCAATGCCCCAGACTTCATAGCCAAAATCAAGGCTCGCATCGTGCTGGTGTCCAAGAGCCGTCTGGACGGCTTCCCCGAGGAGTTCTGCATCTCCTCCAACGTCATCCAGTTCAAGTATTTCATCAAGTCGGAGAACGGCACCCGGCTGGTGCTGAAGGAGGACAACACTTTTGTCTGCACCCTGGAGACGCTGAAGTTTGAGGCCATTATGATGGCCCTGAAGTGCGGCTTCAGGCTGCTGACCAGCCTGGACTGCTCCAAGGGCTCCATCGTGCAGAGCGATGCGCTTCATTTTATCAAGTAACTGCGTTATCGCCAGATAGTGGGCGGCGAGCAGCCAGCTCCCCCATAGCACAGCAGCAGTCGCAGCCTGAGCAGTAGCCGGGAGCAGGACATCAGCCCCCTTGTCTATGGTGTACCAGGCTCAGGCTAGCTCCATAAGAACATGGGTATTCCACAATGCGGGTGTTACATGTATGTGTATGCACAGTACATGGATGGTTGAGGCGATTGCCCGAGATGTGATCTCCATGCCTTCATACAGCACAATGAACAGGGAATATGAAGGAACCTTCTTCCGTCTACAGTATTATGTGATCACGGTCTGGTCTAACCAGACACTGAAGATGCATCTGAGGGATATTTGCTTTTCACAGATGCAGAGCTTTTTTTTTCTAAAAATGGTTTTCTAGAGATGATTCATTTATAAGTAATTTTCTGTGCATGAATTTCCAGGGTCCTAAAATGTGACTGTTACACTGCATGTTTACACTGAGGTTACCCGAGGTAAGCTCCAAGTAGATGCAGAGCTGAAACCGTAATGGCTGGTTTATGCAGATAAAGGGGCCAGTTGTAGGAAATTTGTATTTGTTTTGGACTTAGAATAAGTAATGGAACTGCCATTCAGCTGTTGTTGGAGCTAGAAGGACTGCCATGTGTAAGGGACTTGTCCCACACCAGTCCTTAAGTCACAGGCGTACTGTATGTTTTGCACTATTACAGAGATAAAAAAATATGTTTGACAATTCTGTTTGAAAACTAGTAATTGTCTCATTTTAGCTATGGACGCAGAAACTCTATAAAAGTATGTGTCAGATGTGTATTTATATTGATAACGCTAATATATCAATAACAATTTAACTTCTCATGGGTAAGAGATAGAAATGGTCCTTTACCGTAAAAGCTGCTGTCAGTATATGGTAAATCAAGAGGCAGGACGCTGTAGCATGCCATTATGCCTAACTATATGATCAACATTGGAGGGATAGATTATAGCTACAGATGGAATGTGTGTGATTGCTTTATCATCATCTCATACACTGAGTTCACTACAACTACATGTTAATGGGAGCATTAACATACATTGTTGTTGGGATCAGTGATCTATGCAGCCAGTTGAAGACCATGGGCACTACAGCAGAATACATACTACATCAATCATGGACCTTCAACCATTTTATATTAAGAGGAATGTGAATACAGTTTTGCATTTGGATCAATGATCCCTACTGCAGTGTATGTTTAGGCTCTAGTTACAAAATGTAACAGTATTTGGATGAATTACAAATCACCTGTCCCTGCAAGTACTAAGGGGTATATTTACTAAGCAACTGATTTTTCAGAATCCATTATTTTTGCCAATTTTGCTTGCCATGTTCAACAGGGACTAGTAAATGCAAACCCAGGCTTGTTTCGCATGAAATTTTATTGCCCTTTTAAATCTGGCAGGTAAAATCTGCATAAATCGTGGCTTTTGAAATATCCATTGCTTAGTAAATAGACCCCAAATTCCCCCTTGCTGTGAACAGAAGCTAACAATCATATGCTGCTTCTAAAATAACAAAGCATTTCCATAATAAAAAGAGATGCTAGAGAATGAAATTAGAAAAAAATAAATTCAAAGCAACATCACTGCTTCCCTTAGATGGCTATACAACATATATGGTGACCAGCACTCTTTAAACAAATATACAGGTTGAGTATCCCTTATCCAAAATCACACATTTTTGGGTCCCCTACTGAGATAATGACATATTATAAATGTATATACAGGTTGAGTATCCCATATCCAAATATTCCGAAATACGGAATATTCCGAAATACGGAATTTTTTGAGTGAGACTGAGATAGTGAAACCTTTGTTTTCTGATGGCTCAATGTACTCAAACCTTGTTTAATACACAAAATAATTAAAAATATTGTATTAAATGACCTTCAGGCTGTGTGTATAAGGTGTATATGAAACATAAATGAATTGTGTGAATGTACACACACTTTGTTTAATGCACAAAGTTGTTAAAAATATTGGCTAAAATGACCTTCAGGCTGTGTGTATAAGGTGTATATGAACCATAAATGCATTCTGTGCTTAGACTTGGGTCCCATCACCATGATATCCCATTATGGTTTGCAATTATTCCAAAATACGGAATAATCCGATATCCAAAATACCTCTGGTCCCAAGCATTTTGGATAAGGGATACTCAACCTGTATCTATATGATAATTTTATATATATATATATATATATATATATATATATATATATATATATATATATATATATATATATATATATATAATATGTCATTATCTCAGTAGGGGGAACCAAAAATGCGTGACTTCGAATAAGGGATACTCAACATACATGTATGTATGTATGTATGTATGTATGTATGTATGTATGTATGTATATATATATATATATATATATATATATATATATATATATATATATGTAAAAAGCTGTATAGCAAACAGCGGCACTCAGAGACTGACAAAGCCAAATGAAAATAAAGTGCTGGTGCTTTTTATTCCATGATACAGGCTGGGTGTTCCAACGTTTCGGGGCGCGCAAGCCCCTTTGTCAAGGTGAGCCAAATACAGAGTATTTGGCTCACCTTGACAAAGGGGCTTGCGCGCCCCGAAACGTTGGAACACCCAGCCTGTATCATGGAATAAAAAGCACCAGCACTTTATTTTCATTTGGCTTTGTCAGTCTCTGAGTGCCGCTGTTTGCTATACAGCTTTTTACCTGCATTTAGTACTCCAGAAGGCACCTGAGCAGTTTGTTCTACATTGAGGAGAGTGCCGATCCGTTACCAACTGCTATATATATATATATATATATATATATATATACACACACACACACATATACATACACACATACATGGCTGTACTTACATAAATACATACAAATCAAAAAGGTCCTGATTGTGCAAAATCCATAAGAAATATCACTCACCTAAACATTCAGGATCAGCACTAACTCATACGGGCCTATTTATCAAGCCTTCTTTTTCCCAATAAAATTATGTAGAAACTCATGCTTCTGCATAATCCTATGGTTTGTTACTGTGTACTAATAACATAATGCAGGGGAATTAACAAAAATCTTCTGCAGAATGCTAATTAGCACTACAGATCTAAAGGGGGGTACTCACGGAGAGATCCATGCTTAAAATCTAAGCAATCTGACTAGATTGCTTAGATTTTAAGCACAGATCACTCGTGCGTACCCCCCTCAGCGAAAGCGATGCGCTGCCCCGCACATCGCTATCGCCGGTGCTAGACTGGCATGCATGCAGGCCAATGTAGCACGTCGCTCATTTCACCCGCTGGGTGAAATGAGCGCCCCCCCCCCCCCCCCGCATTGCTCAGCACACATCACGCTGTGCTGAGCGGGGGGGAGAGATGTGTGCTGAGCGGTTCGCTCAGCACACATCTCTCCCTTCTATATGGGCCTTTAGTCTCCATTTTTATCAATGGGGACTACAATCTGACCCCTGTGTACCCAACTCTGAAAGTTGGCCATGTTGTAATTTAAACTGCTATAAGCCAATGGAGGTATGGCAGCAGGAGAGAGATCTTCTGATCCCTCTCCAGCAGCCTCTGTCCGGTGCCGGCTCCAATTCCAGAAATTTACACTGCTCATGCGCAGCGCAGGATTCCTAAAAAATGCCTTGGTTGAAACTTGCAGGGAGAGCTGTTCCACTTCGTACATAGCGGGGAAATTTTAATTAGAAATTAAAATATCTGCTGCAAAGCGGAATGTTAGTAGTAAGGTATTAATACATAAGCCCCATAGTCAAGGATAAGAGGTCTTTAAATAATGTTGCATTAATTCCAAATTGTGTACAAGTCATATAGACAGATAGACAGACAGACAGACAGACACACACACACACACACACTGGGTTGCTTATAATTGTGTCTAAATTGGCTTCAGTGACTTTGATAGAGATTCAAAGCAACAGTATCCTAGGTGATGCCAGTATAGAATTCTGAGTGAAAACATCAGAAAAGTGCAGATGTGGGCAGAAGCACTGCTGCCAGGAGCCTGCAATCTATGGATTAAGTTGATGACAGTGAAGTAGCTGCAGATGAATTGCTAAGAAATGTCAACCTGAGCAGCCAGTTACTGTACATATAACAAACTCTGTACATATAACTAAACAGAGCATGATATCACAGCTGGATGTCAGTGCCTAATGCTGGGTACACACCTATACAATAGTCGGGCAGTGCACCCGATAACAGGCTGGCAATTGTATAGGCGTGTATGCAGAAGAAATTAGCCCATAAACGGCTTAAAACCTTCCTGCAATGGTCAGGATTGGGAGGACATCTTATGTGCGGTTCAGTATTTATCTGCCTGACCTCACGATTCCATAGAACTCCTGTACATGCTGAGCTATTTCTTGCACAGTGTGTACAGGACACGCAGGAACTCACAAGGGGTCAAGCTGGGTACACAGTACTCTGCTGATTGGGAGCATTTACCTGATCAGCCGAGTGATCGCAGAGTGTTCTCAACTTAAGCCACTCATCACACCTGGCAAAACAATTTCGAAAAACTCAAAAGTGGAACTTGCACAAGTAATTAACTACTAGACAGTGGATATGTTCAGATAAGTCTTCTTTCACCATTTCTCAACAAGCAGATGAGTGGCTTTACAGAATACCTGTTTCCAACAGTAAAGGGCTCTGGTTGTACTGTAATGTTACACAAAGCACTTTCCCTGCATAGTCTGGGTATAGTTCTCTTAAAATGTAAACTTGATGCTAGCAGCTACTTAATGGCAGAGTGATCATCTTCACGCTACTGATAGGAGAGGCTTCCAGAAAGGGAATACAACCATCCACAGAGCATATGTTATCACCCAATCGTGTGATAAGCAGGAGCCTGATGTTGTCCATATGCTATGGCCTTCTCTATCACCATATCTATACATAATCTCACATTTATGCTATGTCCTAGCACAATGGCTCCCTTAAGTGTGACATCTACAGTACATACACTACACATAACTAGTTTATTTACATTTTTTAATTTAACAGACCGGCAAAATGACAGAACATAAGAGTAATGTCAGCATCGGCAGCTGTGCATGCCCAAACATTGCAAGTTAATTGCTCCATCTAGTGGCCGCAAAACACTTGAATTCCCCCTCAGAGATGAGGAGAAGAGTTAGCTTGTTATTATATAGGATGTAAAACAACCTTATTGTTCTAATATGTCAGACAAATTTTATTTATATATATATATATATATATATATATATATATATATATATACACACACACACACACACACACACACACATTCAGACCGGCACTCAACTTGAAAAACTAAGTTTACCAGCCTAGTTGCCCTCCCAGGTGTCAAGAACAAATGGTAATAGGTTACAGGCGGCACTCTCAGGACAATCACATGATGGGGGGGGGGGGGGGGGGGGGGTACCCTCAGTCCTGATGTATGTTCATATTCAACGACACCAAAAAAAACGCAACACCCCCCCCTTCACACCATCCCAGTCTACACGTCAAGAGTTTCCTTTTTTAAACAAATAACCACCCCCCAACCCATTCTCTTACCTACAGTAACTTTGGGAGTTTACCAAGTGTGTGTTGTGGTTTGCCTGGGTTCCCGCTGCAGCTCCTAATGGAAGCCAGGGACAGATGGCACCGTGTTTGATGCAGTCAGTGAAGTGAGTACGGGAAATCACTCTCTCCATCACAGATGTGTCCTGTAACCAGTCAGTGGAGCGAAGGGTAGAGCAGAAAATTAGCCTCTCTGCCTCCTTGCTCTGCTTATTGGCTTGACTCTGCGCGGGACCCAGCTGTCACAGCGCATTTCTGTGCGACACCCTAGGCATTACGTTGCAACACACTATAGTGCTGCGACACACACTTTGAGAAATGACGTTCTAGCACAGGCATTCCCAACCTCGGTCCTCAAGACACGCTAACAGTCCAGGTTTTAGTGATATCCATGCTTGAGCGCAGGTGACTTAATTATTTTGATTTAGCCATCTGTGCTAAAGCCTGGATATCACTAAAACCTGCACTGTTAGTGTGTCTTGAGGACAGAGGTTGGGAATACCTGTTCTAGCAGAACATGAGATATTGTTTTCCACCACCACTAGCAAAACATTGGTTGCCTCGGTGCATAGAGACCACAATGATTGTCCAGCAACCCAATTAAGTTGCTTTATGTTGGTGGCTCCATTTTACTGTACGTTTGGCTTTCATTTAACTATTACCGCCCAGCCCTTTTGCAACTCTGCATTATATATTCTGTTATTTCAAGGGAGCAACTATTCTACCAGAATATCCTATTAGTAATCTTGTCTAAACAGTTTAAGGGACAGAGAATACCAAAAACATTTCTAAGGTGCATTTCACTATAAGTGGCACAACTTATTGTATTCAATATTCATTTCCTACTCATCCATGTGTATTATATTTATTAACCAATCAGATCACCACACTGTTCTTGGCTCAAGGAGAGGCAGTATCCTCTCTACCTGGGTGAGTATGGAGAGGGCTGCATGTAATAGGGCCAGTGTTATGATGTGAGGAGGAGAATGGAGACAAATGGAAAGCCATAGACTGTTAAACGGAGGAAGGAGCAGGGTCTCAGTCATCATAGAACACTGATGCAGGCTGTTGTCACACTGATACAGGAAGATTCTAATCGCACTGGAGTAGATGCAACAGACTACTATAAACTAGTCCTGAATGTATATAGACACATTTCTCCCACTTTTACACATTATTTCATTACAACATGCCTTGTTAGTTGTTGCAGTATTGAAGGACAAAGCTGAAAAACGCTGCTACACTGTTCTTATCAAGGTTAGTGTGCAAAATAATAAAACTCATGCCCACACTCTACCAAAATAAGTAAAACCATGGATTTAAGATATTCCAATTAGCAGCTTAATAAGTGTTACATTTTAAGAAACTAAACTGAAAATACACGTTTTATTCATAACTACTTATTAGCACCGCAGAAGACAAGACTTTGGAATGGTCAGATTTGTTCTGTGACGGAACGGTGATGGCCAACAGGCAGCTGAGCCTTCACGTATGGCTTCCAGCTCCACCTTGCTTAAACATTTATTTGTTAAATAGCTTGTAGCACTTGTTTAAAATGTCTACTGATATTTATTACAGATAGGTATATCATTCTTTTATTAAACTGCATTTAAATAAAGAATATTGTATGGCCCTTTTAAAGGTTAGAGGGCCACTCATGTGGCACCTGAAGTATATCAGGTTACAGATCACCGAGCTAGAAACATGTAACTCGTTACAAACCCAAAGATACTGTGATCATCTGAATAACATGACAAAATAATTGGACGGTCTGTAAGGAAATCACTACAAATACCCACTTCTTATTAGTTTCTCACAGAAGACCTAATGGATCAGTTCTCTGATCATGAAACCTGCAAAATAGCATTGAATACAGGAACTGGCAGATCTCATTTTACTGTAGAGATATTTAAGGGTAGAGCCTGCTAAATCCATTTGTTAGTTATCCAGATATAACTGTAAAATCTAAACTATGAAGTCTAAACAGAAGTTGGAACAGGTTCAACGCACTTCTTTGGTAACGAATTACAGCAAACAAAATGAGGATTTGGCAGACGCCAATGTCAAGCAAGTTTTTCAACAGAAATAAAATGCAAATAAAACGTGTAGCACTAAACTTTTAGTCTTCTATACGAATGATATCCTGCATTGGAGTGTTCAGGTACACTCATAAAAGTGTCTATAGAGTAAGTGCATTCTGTATGACATTCTAACCAATGCAATATCCCTCCAGTTTCTGACAAGCCAGGGAGGGGAGTGCCGCTGACTACTGGACATGGTAGGGACAGTGTGTTGTCATTGCTGTAGAAAGGTCTGACCTTTGGCAAGCTGTGTGTATCTGAATGTACGTCACTTGTGTGATGTGATTTGGTAAAGGTGGTATTGGGGATGGGGATGTATACGGGATATTCATATGTGTCTTCTTTGCGGATTTACATTTAGTATATAAAGTATCATAAAAGTAGCAGGGTTGTACCTGTATAAACTGTATAAAAAGGATTGCCTGGCTACAGCATAGAATGCATACGTTTCTGTGTATTTTCTGAGTTGAGCAGACTTTCAGTGATACTATAATTATGCTTATTGGTCTGAGCACAATGCATTGTGGGATATGGGAAAATTTGATGTAAAAAGTTAAAAAACCTCTTGTGGGCTGTTTGTTTTCTAAACAATTGCCTCAGCAATTTTCCAATACATCCTATGACCTATGTCAATGAGACCACAGTACGGGTCATCCCTTGTGAAGAGTATGACTACAGTTAAGACATTTGTCTACTTTCCTCAGATATCAGAGACTTGGCACAAAACTCACAATTTTTTATGCAAGCTCAACACTGGTTTGCTCCCATTCTAAGATGTTTACATTTGATAATAAGCTGTTTTGAAGAGCAAATAAAAGTTATTTCAAATGTATCTAAGTCAAACGCCATTATTTACAATTATTACATTGACTGGATACCTGATAAAGAATTTTTTTTTTAATTTACATCTGAATATTCACCCCATTACTTTTCCTTAAGGTGCGTACACACTGTGCAATATTTCAGTCAATAGCGCTCATTTTCCGCCTTCTGAATGATATTGACTAAAATATTGCACAGTGTGTATGTGGCAAACGATGGGCGATGTGCATTTCCTGTGGTCGTTAATGATAATGTCGGCCAAAACTGCATGTATGAGCCGGCTGTGGTGTGACGTCACTGAGCGATACTGTTTGCGGTATCGCTCAGTGTGTACACACAATGGCCCTCATTCCGAGTTGTTCGCTCGCAAGCTGCTTTTAGCAGCATTGCACACGCTAAGCCGCCGCCTACTGGGAGTGAATCTTAGCTTCGCAAATTTGCGAACGAAAGATTCTCAAAATTGCGAATAGAAATTTCTAAGCAGTTTCTGAGTAGCTCGACACTTACTCTGCCACTGCGATCAGTTCAGTCAGTTTCGTTCCTGGTTTGACGTCACAAACACACCCAGCGTTCACCCAGACACTCCCCCCTTTCTCCAGCCACTTCCGCGTTTTTCCCAGAAACGGCAACGTTTTTTCACACACTCCCATAAAACGGCCAGTTTCCGCCCAGAAACACCCACTTCCTGTCAATCACACTCCGATCACCAGAACAAAGAAAAAACCTCGTAATGCCGTGAGTAAAATACCAAACTTCTTAGCAAATTTACTTGGCGCAGCCGCAGTGCGAACATTACGCATGCGCAGTTTGCGGAAAATCGCTGCGATGCGATGAAAAAGAACGAGCGAACAACTCGGAATGAGGGCCAATGTCGGGCAGCCCGGGAGGGAACACACTGTGCAATATTGCTCATGGAGCGTATCGCACAGTGTGTACCCACCTTTAGACTACATCATCATTCTTTTTTATACTTCTGATGGATGCATGGTATGTGAAAGCATCTCACCGGCTTTCCATCAGTCATGCAGTAAAATACCATTTACAGGGTTTTATACTGAAAATCATGCATCTAGTTTAGGTTTCTGGTTTTGTCATGCTCTACAAGCCAGCTGGTAGAGTCATCATTCAAAGGGTTGGCAGCTCTACTGCACAGGCGTGGCATATTTACATTTACCTCTAACTGTTCACATTGTTTTAGTGAGACATACTTGAATAAAAACAAAAGGAAATATAAAAGGTGAAAAAAAAAAAAAAACAATTGAAAGAGTGATGACTGGTGTAAGCAACAGAAAAACTAGAATAAATGCAGGGACACGTCACATAAGTATAGCAGCACTACTCCTAAATTCTAAATTTATATAAATAAAACCATTTTTAGAATAGTAGTATTCATATAAAAACTTTGACCTGCCTGTTAATGAAAGTGTTACATCTTTGTAGGGAATACATATGTAATCCCGGCTGATGGAATGCCAGCTATCAGTATCCAGACAGCCGGAATCCTGGCTGCAAGGCAGCGAGTGCCACGCTTCAGGCCCGGTGGCGAGATTATATTCCCACTCAGGTGGTGGCGTGGACCCACCACCCGAGTGGGAATACGGGCCTGCCCTCGGAATTACAACCGGCAGCATTTCAAGGGTTGTCGGGATTCCGGCGTCGGTGTCCTGAATGCCAGGATCCCAACAGCCTTTGTAGCACTGCTTCTAGAGGTCATGTGTCTTGTTTTACTGCTCCTGCTCCTTCACTGTAGTAGATATACAGAGAGATTTTCACTACAACTGAAGCATAAGATCACCTGAAATCTCTTATAATGAAATAAAGCTGGGTACACACTAGACGACTTTTTGAATGAGATGCCCTATTCAGATATTTCTGAACAACAAATCCTTCAAATCATCCACTGTGTACCCACTATATCTTCAGCGATGCGTGCTGCCGCGGGTTACTTGCGAAATCTAAGGTTGGCTGTACACGCAGCTGAATCTGGCAATGTCGCAAGCAATGCCTGCTGCCAAGCTCCTCCCCACGCCACCGCTCTGTCGCACCTGATACCATCAAGCGTGTATGCACCCACCTCCGGGACCCGCCACGGCAGATATTGCCAGGTACACACATGGTCTAGTGCAGAGGTCCTCAAACTCGGTCCTCGGGGGCCCACACAGTGCATGTTTTGCAGGTAACCCAGCAGGTGCACAGGTGTATTAATTACTCACTGACACATTTTAAAAGGTCCACAGGTGGAGCTTATTATTTCACTTGTGATTCTGTGAGGAGACCTGCAAAACATGCACTGTGTGGGGTCCTGAGGACCGAGTTTGAGGACCTCTGGTCTAGTGTGTACCTGGCATTATTGCCCTTTCTTATATCCATAGGGTGTGTGCTATCCCAGTCTTTCAACTTTTGTGGAACTACAAATCTCACCATGCCAAAGCGATCAAAAGCAGTCAGGATATTATAGGATATTTACTTCTGTTTTAGGAGGGACATCATTATAAAAAAAAAAAAAAAAAAATTAACCTGCTAGGGAAAATCCAGGTACTTACCAGCCCGTCAAAATGACAGATCATCATAACAGTAATGTCAGCGCCGGCGCCTGTGTAGGACCGAACAGAGCAACAATTTAATTGTTCTGCTGCGCGCCATCTAGTGGCAACTGGTGCTCAAACACTTGAAATCCCCCCATAGAGGTGAGGAGCAGCGTTAGCCTTTTATTATGTAGGATGCATACTTTCACCAGTCATTTTGATGACGCGTTAGCTACTGTGCAAGGGTATTTTTTCCCATCTTTTACCCCACCTTCCAATCACTATGCACCATTCCTTCCTTTTCCATACCAATTCTTTCTTCCATCTATTCTTCCCCCCATATATTCATTTTCTACCTTCTTACTCTGGGTACACATCTAGAGATGTATCTGTCCAATATGTATGGTGGGGAAAAAATAAGATTTTACTCACCGGTAAATCTATTTCTCGTAGTCCATAGTGGATGCTGGGGACTCCGTAAGGACCATGGGGAATAGACGGGCTCCGCAGGAGACTGGGCACTCTAAAGAAAGATTTAGTACTATCTGGTGTGCACTGGCTCCTCCCTCTATGCCCCTCCTCCAGACCTCAGTTAAGGAAACTGTGCCCGGAAGAGCAGACATTATAAGGAAATGATTTTGGAATCCCGGGTAAGACTCATACCAGCCACACCAATCACACCGTATAACTTGTGATACACTTATCCAGTCAACAGTATGAACGACAACAGGGCATCAAACAATGGATGCCAACATAACATAACATAACCCATTATTAAGCAATAACTATATACACGTATTGCAGAAAGTCCGCACTAGGGACGGGCGCCCAGCATCCACTACGGACTACGAGAAATAGATTTACCGGTGAGTAAAATCTTATTTTCTCTAACGTCCTAGTGGATGCTGGGGACTCTGTAAGGACCATGGGGATTATACCAAAGCTCCCAAACGGGCGGGAGAGTGCGGATGACTCTGCAGCACCGAATGGGCAAACTCAAGGTCCTCCTCAGCCAGGTTATCAAACTTGTAGAATTTTGCAAATGTGTTTGAATCCAACCAAGTAGCAGCTCGGCAAAGCTGTAATGCCGCCCAAGAAGAGCCCACCTTCCTTGTGGAATGGGCTTTCACTGATTTTGGATGCGGCAATCCCGCCGCAGAATGAGCCTGCTGAATCGTGTTACAGATCCAGCGGGCAACGGTTTGCTTTGAAGCAGGAGCACCCAACTTGTTGGGGGCATACAGGATAAACAGCGAGTCAGATTTCCTGACTCCAGCCGTTCTGGCTACATAAATCTTCAAAGCCCTGACTACATCTAGTAACCTGGAATCGTCCAAGTCACGAGTAGCCGCAGGCACTACAATAGGTTGGTTCAAATGAAAAGATGACACCACCTTTGGCAGAAATTGGGGACGAGTCCGTAATTCTGCCCTGTCCACATGGAAAACCAGATAGGGGCTTTTACACGACAAAGACGCCAATTCTGACACACGCCTAGCCGAAGCTAAGGCCAATAGCATGACCACTTTCCACGTGAGATACTTCAGCTCCACGGTCTTAAGTGGCTCAAACCAGTGGGATTTCAGGAAACCTAACACCACGTTGAGATCCCAAGGTGCCACTGGTGGCACAAAAGGGGGCTGAATATGCAGCACTCCCTTAACAAACGTCTGAACTTCAGGAAGAGAAGCCAGTTCCTTTTGAAAGAAAATGGATAGGGCCGAAATCTGGACCTTTATGGATCCCAACTTCAAGCCCATAGTCACTCCAGACTGTAGAAAGTGCAGAAATCTGCCCAGTTGGAATTCCTCTGTAGGGGCCTTCCTGGCCTCACACCAAGCAACATATTTTCGCCATATGCGGTGATGTTTTGCTGTCATGTCCTTCCTAGCCTTTATCAGCGTAGGAATAACTTCCTCCGGAATGCCTTTCTCCGCTAGGATCCGGCGTTCAACCGCCATGCCATCAAACGCAGCCGCGGTAAGTCTTGGAATAGGCAGGGCCCCTGTTGCAACAGGTCCTGTCTGAGAGGCAGAGGCCATGGGTCCTCTGTGAGCATGTCTTGCAGTTCCGGGTACCAAGTCCTTCTTGGCCAATCCGGAACAATGAGTATTGTTCTCACTCCTCTTCTTCTTACGATTCTCAGCACCTTGGGTATGAGAGGAAGAGGAGGAAACACATAGACCGACTGGAACACCCACGGTGTTACCAGGGCGTCCACAGCTATCGCCTGAGGGTCCCTTGACCTGGCGCAATACCTTTGTAGCTTTTTGTTGAGACGGGACGCCATCATGTCTACCTGTGGCAGTTCCCATTGATTTGTAATCTGAGTGAAGACTTCGTGATGAAGTCCCCACTCTCCCGGGTGAAGGTCGTGCCTGCTGAGGAAGTCTGCTTCCCAGTTGTCCACCCCCGGAATGAACACTGCTGACAGTGCTTGCACGTGATTCTCCGCCCACCGAAGAATCCTGGTGGCTTCCGCCATCGCGACTTTGCTTCTTGTGCCGCCCTGGTGGTTTACATGAGCCACCGCGGTGATGTTGTCTGACTGAATCAGCACCGGTTGGTTGCGAAGCAGGAGCTCCGCTTGACTCAGGGCGTTGAATATGGCCCTTAGTTCCAGGATATTTATGTGCAGACAAGCCTTCTGACTTGACCACAACCCTTGGAAGTTTCTTCCCTGAGTGATTGCCCCCCACCCTCGGAGGCTCGCATCCGTGGTCACCAGGACCTAGTCCTGTATGCCGAACCTGCGGCCCTCGAGAAGGTGAGCACTCTGTAGCCACCACAGAAGAGACACCCTGGCCCTGGGGGACAGGGTGATCAGCCGATGCATCTGAAGATGCGATCCGGACCATTTGTCCAACAGATCCCATTGAAAGATCCTCGCATGGAACCTGCCGAAGGGAATGGCTTCGTACGATGCCACCATCTTTCCCAGGACTCGCGTGCAGCGATGCACCGACACCTGTTTCGTTTTTAAGAGGTCTCTGACTAGAGTCACGAGCTCTTGAGCCTTCTCCTCCGGGAGAAGCAACTTCTTCTGGTCTGTGTCCAGAATCATGCCCAGAAAGGGCAGACGCGTCGTAGGAATCAGCTGCAACTTTGGGATATTCAGAATCCAGCCATGCTGTTGCAACACTTCCTGAGAGTGCGCTACGCTGATCTGCAACTGCTCCCTGGACCTCGCCTTTATGAGGAGATCGTCCAAGTATGGGATAACTGTGACTCCTTGCTTTCTCAGGATCACCATCATTTCTGCCATTACTTTGGTAAATATTCTCGGTGCCATGGAAAGCCCAAACGGCAACGTCTGGAATTGGTAATGACAGTCCTGTACCACAAATCTGAGGTACTCCTGATGAGGCGGATAAATGGGGACATGCAAGTAAGCATCCTTGATGTCCAGAGACACCATAAAATCCCCCTCTTCCAGGCTTGCAATGACCGCTCTGAGCGATTCCATTTTGAACTTGAATCTTTTCAGATAAATGTTCAGGGACTTTAAATTTAATATATGTCTGACCGAACCGTCCGGTTTCGGTACCACAAACATTGTGGAATAGTATCCCTTTCCCTGTTGAAGAAGGGGAACCTTAACCACCACCTGCTGGAGAAATCGCTTGTGAATCGCCGCTACCACTACTTCCCTTTCTATGGGGGAAGCTGGCAGGGCCGATTTTAGGTAACGTTGAGGGGGCATCACCTCGAATTCCAGCTTGTATCCCTGAGACACAATCTGTATAGCCCAGGGATCCACCCGTGAGCAAACCCACTGGTGGCTGAAATGTCGGAGACGCGCCCCCACCGCTCCTGGCTCCACCCATGGAGCCCCAGCGTCATGCAGTGGATTTAGTGGAAGCCGGGGAGGACTTATGTTCCTGGGAACTAGCTGTAAGGTGCAGCTTTTTTCCTCTACCCCTGCCTCTAGCAAGAAAGGAAGCACCTCTGACCTTCTTGCTTCTTTGTGCGCGAAAGGACTGCATTTGGTAATACGGTGCTTTCTTAGGTTGTGAGGGAATATATGGCAAAAAGTTTGACTTCCCAGCAGTAGCTGTGGAGACCAGGTCCGAGAGACCGTCCCCAAACAATTCCTCACCCTTGTAAGGTAACACCTCCATGTGTTTTTTGGAGTCGGCATCACCTGTCCACTGCCGAGTCCACAGGACCCTCCTGGCAGAAATTGACATTGCATTAATTCTAGAGCCCAGTAGGCAAATGTCCCTCTGGGCATCCCTCATATATAGGACAGTGTCTTTTATATGCCCCAGGGTCAGCATAATGGTATCCCTGTCCAAGGTATCCATTTCCTCAGACAGATTATCTGTCCACGCTGCTACAGCACTACACATCCAGGCCGACGCAATTGCCGGCCTCAGTAGAGTCCCTGAATGTGTTTAAACAGATTTCAGGATACTTTCCTGCTTTCTATCTGCAGGATCCTTTAGGGCGGTCGTATCCTGTGACGGCAGGGCCACCTTCTTAGATAAGCGTGTGAGAGCTTTATCTGCCCTAGGGGAGGATTCCAGGCGCACCCTGTCCTCTGGCGGGAAAGGGTACGCCATAAGTAACCTTTTGGAAATCAGGACTTTCTTATCAGGGGAATCCCACGCTCTTTCACATAACTCATTTAACTCATGTGAAGGGGGAAAAGTCACCTCTTGCTTTTTCTCCCCATACATATAAACCCTCTTGTCAGGGACAGGGTTTACCTCTGATATGTGTAAAACATCCTTCATCGCTATAATCATGTAGCGGATAGCTTTTGTCATTTTCGGTTGCAATTTTGCATCGTCGTCGTCGACACTGGAGTCAGAATCCGTGTCGACATCTGTGTCAACAATTTTGGATAGTGGGCGCGTTTGAGACCCTGAGGGCTTCTGCGCTGTAGGATCAGGCATGGGTTGAGACCCTGACTGGCCCAAGGTATCAGCTTTATCCAACCTTTTATGTAAGGAGTTTACATTATTATTTAACACCTTCCACATATCCATCCAATCAGGTGTCGGCACCGTCGGCGGCGACACGTCATTCAACTGCACTTGCTCTGCCTCCACACAGCCCTCTTCGTCAAACATGTCGACACACGCGTACCGACACACCACACACACAGGGGAAGCTCTAAATGAGGACAGGACCCCCACAAGGCCGTTTGGAGAGACAGAGAGAGAGTATGCCAGCACACACCCCAGCGCTATATGACCCAGGAATCACACAGTAACTTAGTGTTTACCCAGTAGCTGCTGTATTATGATTAATGCGCATAAATTTATGTGCCCCCCCTCTCTTTTTTACCCTTCTACCGTGATTCTGCAGGGGAGAGCCTGGGGAGCTTCCTCTCAGCGGAGCTGTGGAAGGAAAATGGCGCTGGTGAGTGCTGAGGAAGAAGGCCCCGCCCCATCAGCGGCGGGCTTCTGTCCCGCGATTTTGTGTAAAATTAATGGCGGGGGCTCATGCATATAACAGTGTCCAACTGTATATATGCAGCTTTCGCCAGGAGGTATCAATTGCTGCCCAGGGCGCCCCCCCCTGCGCCCTACAGTGACCGGAGTGTGTGGGTTAGTGTGGGCGCAATGGCGCACAGCTGCAGTGCTGTGCGCTACCTCATGTGAAGACAGGAGTCTTCTGCCGCCGATTTCGATGTCTTCTCTGCTTCTGCCGGCTTCTGTCTTCTGGCTCTGCGAGGGGGACGGCGGCGCGGCTCCGGGAACGGACGACAAGGTCAGGTCCTGTGTTTGATCCCTCTGGAGCTAATGGTGTCCAGTAGCCTAAGAAGCGCAACCTAGCCGCAGTTAGTAGGTTTGCTTCTCTCTCCTAAGTCCTCCGTAGCAGAGAGTCTGTTGCCAGCAGAAGCTCTCTGAAAATAAAAAACCTAACTAAAATACTTTCTTATTAGCAAGCTCAGGAGAGCTCACTAAAAGCACCCAGCTCTGTCCGGGCACAGATTCTAACTGAGGTCTGGAGGAGGGGCATAGAGGGAGGAGCCAGTGCACACCAGATAGTACTAAATCTTTCTTTAGAGTGCCCAGTCTCCTGCGGAGCCCGTCTATTCCCCATGGTCCTTACGGAGTCCTCAGCATCCACTAGGACGTTAGAGAAATATATGTTAATGTATGGGAACAAATGACAACCATTTGCTCCCAAATTCTGGAAAACAGACAATGGTTGTTCAAACAAACTGGTTAAATCAGTTTAAATTAACAAATGTATCCTGACAAACGTTTATGTCCGTTACAAATATAATCTCTGTACTATCGATCTTACAGAAGCACTGCCGCATTTCTCTGCTGTCTTCAACATTTCAAAAAGGTAGTGTTTATGCCTGTTATTTGTGACAACAAAATTATCTCTCCCTCTGTTGTTATATGTACCGATAAGTGATGTACGAAGCGTGGATCATTTTTTCTGGCAGCTAACAAGAACAGAACATAAAAAAGATACACTGCATACTCTACTACATGATCATTTCAAGATAAGGAAAACTACGCAGGCACCAAGCTTAAGCTTTCAATTATAAAACAGATATTATTTGAAGGAGAGCAGAAAAATGTCTATTACTGAGTGCAAAATGTAAAATAAAGGAGAATTATTCGTATATAATAGAGCATTACATAACCTCTTTACTATGCTTAAATCTATATTTAAGAAGGAATTGTTGGTTTCATATTGTACCATACATTTTTATCAACATTTACTCATATGAGACATACTGTACAGTACTTTAATACACAGTGGAGGCCTCGGATTTTATGCTTAACGCAGAGTGGAATTTGTATGTCGTCCCTGCCAGTGGGAGGAGCGGGTACTATTTATCCTCGCCACTACCCTCCCCCCTTTACCAGCTGCAGTTCTTCACCTCAGACCAGCACACGCTGCTGTGTGTTGGGCTGCGGTGTGACCAGGGAAGAGGTTAAAGTACTGTTTATTGTGGGTTTTTTCTAAATGTGCAGGACCACGCCTCCCATGATTAGGCCACACCCCTAAGTAGTACCTGGGCCTAACCAGGCTCTCTACTGCCCTGCTCCCTGCATTCACACAAGTTTATCCCTGGTGCTGTGCTATCCTCTCATAGCACAAACACACATTTGTAAATTAATTGGCCCTGATATGAATCTGCTTTGTGTGTCCCTGTTGCAGGGAAATTCACCTGTAAGATTGAGACAGGATTTTAGTGTCTGAATAAAAGGAGTTGATTTTACAGCACAATCTACATTGAAGTGCCAAAAGTCATGGGATAGCAGTATATAAAGATAATGGCAGGTGGCGCCACTGTACTCTGACATCTTGGAAATGCCCAGACTAGCAACAGTTTACGTCATTCTGAACACTGGCTAGGCTGCCCATGGCAAGGTGGCATGAATTATCAGAGTTTGAACATTGCATTATAGTGGGGGCTTGAAGGGTGGGACATTCCATTTCCAAAGCTGTACGGACATTCAACATTACTTGATCTACAATATCAAATGTGTACCGGAAATAACTTATGGAAGGCAATACTACCCACCGTGGACAGCGCAGTTGCCGACCATGGGTGCTTAATGATCATGACCAGTGGCATCGGGCAGAATTGTCCGTGGTAAAAGACAAGCGACACTTGTTCAACTCATATCCACATTCAATGTAGGAAGTACCAGACACATATCCAACAGGTCAGTGCAGCATTCTTTAGCTTCCATGGGATCAGAGGAGCAGAAGACCCACCAGAGTGCCCCTGTTAATACTACAACACTGTACACACGCCTCACCTGGGCTTGTGACATTGCTAATTGTCCCTGGTGGGGTAATGAGGCAACATGTGGCATGGTCCGATGAGTCACTGTTCCATTTGGTAGGGTCTGGGTGTGGCGTGTACGCCAGTTGTTAACAAGGCACTGTGTAGGCTGGTGGTGGTTTCATAATGGTGCAGAGTGCGTTCCGGCTGTCCACCTGAACACATCATTGACCAGTAACCGATACGCTGCATTGCTTGATGACCAGAGAGTGAAACTTGTATTTCCTGGGTTTCGTTTTTTAAAGATATATGTACAACAAGGTATTATCCATATGTCCATGGTGACAACAACAGAGAGGAGTATACAGATACACTGTTTCTAAACAGGCAGTACAGCTGTCTGATGCATCAGTGTGTTTGGTCTGTTACCGTAAGTAAGAGACAGGTGTTATAAGCATCTGTAACACCATATGCAAAAATACATGAGTGATAAGCATGGCAATTTCTAGTGAGTCACATCTATGATTATCAGATCAAAATATAGATAGAGGGATAGACAGACAGATAAAGATATATACCCTGGAATGTTACTTTGATGAATATGTACTTGTTTTCCAGGTTAAACAAACATCTGCACAGCGAACATACAGTATAAACATGTTACAAATGTATAATCTATTAGCAGATTGTTAGACATGAGCATGAAGTTAGCCATTGCCTTGACAGCGATAAATATTCAAGCGTATCACTATAAGTGTGAACAGCTCCTGTGCTGATAGGAGCAGGTCACTTTCTGTGACAAACTGCCAGCTGTACATACACTGGCTCTGAATGATCACATGAGTTAAGTGTCCTGGGTACTTCTAACCCCTATCCGTTTGATAGATAGACAGTGTCTAGTTAGACAGTCAATAGATAGACACCATATATTAGACAGACATTAGGTCGACAGGGTCAAAAGGTCGACATGGTCAAGAGGTCGACAGGTCAAAAGGTCGACAGGTCAAAAGGTCGACATAAAAAGGTCGACATAAAAAAGATAGACAAATGTTTTTTTTTTTATGTAACATGTTTTTGGATTATTTCATACTTTCTTTCGGCATAGAGTTGGTTATAAACCTTGTGGCGAGCGCAGCGAGCCACCGTGCCCGAAGCGTGGCAGGCGAAGCGAGCCCCGCGAGGGTATGCCTTTCTACAATTGGGGGTCCCAGATGACAAAACTATCCACACAAACCACAAAAATGCAAAAAACATGGTGTCTACCCTTTTTCATGTCGACCATTTTCATGTCGACCTTTTGACCCTGTCGACCTATTGACCTGTCGACCTTTTGACTTGTCAACCTTTTCCATGTCGACCTTTTGACCCTGTCGACCTTTTGACCCTGTCGACCTAATGTCCTTCTAACATATGGTGTCTATCTATTGACTGTCTAACTAGACACTATCTATCTTTCATACCAGAACCCTTCTAACCACAGCCAATGAAAATGGCACCTAATGCATTTATGTCGCAGAGGGAGGGGCATAGTTATATAGGTCAATTGGTGTGCAAATAACTGTACACTGTGACTTATTTTATTCGGGCTGATCTATTAGTCAGAAAGGCATGACAGGTGTAATTTAATTAAATAAGCAGCCATACGATAGACATTCTAGCAAACAAAAAAAAACATATAGCGAGAACCAGGTAGACAAATATTACAACAAAAATGATGTTTCCTTTGCAAATCACGATTTGCAAAAAAAATAAAAAATAAATAGCTTTTCATGCACCATTTAAACGCAGTCTGCGGGATTTAAGACTTGCCACTGAGTGCCTTTAAAATAAAATACGGATTGATACGGATACCCTCTGATAAAAAGCCCACCCGCTGCTTCTGAAAATAAAAGCAGACCTTTCATGGGAAAAATAGATTTGCAGCATCCAAGTTGTGGAAAATCATTAAAGCTCTATTCCTGCAAGGACACATCTCTGTTGCGGAACAGATGACCTCACAAGCAGAAAGGCTTTAAACAAAAAAGCTCTTATTAAATATATCCATAATACAAAAAAAAAAAAAAGACAAAAACAAGAATATCGGCTTATGTTAGTCTTCAAGCAACGATATAAAATGATTTGGTTAAATGTTTGGTGACCATAGCTCGACCAGATCACTAACATCATTTTGTATCAATCTGTTCAAGGCCCCAAACGATTAGTGAATCTGTTATATATCTGTGTACATAAATTCTGTGCTTCCTGGAACTGAAAGGCATTGCTGCTTAAGCACAACCTCATTTCACTGGGAACAATTGCGCAGTAAAAACTTGAACGGTACTGTCCATCAGCACAAGCTAAGCTGTTTTTTTATATTTACTTTAACAAAACAAAAAAAATACAGAAAGTCATGCAATAGTTCTTTGATCTTGCCAACGTAAACAGACACAGAGTTTAGGAGATGCAGGGTAAACTGGATTATCATATCCAATATGCAAATAGCCAAACATTGCAAGAGTAGGAGACAGTTAGAAAACAAATGTTAACACACACCGTTATTAATCACACATTTACAAGAACCTAGCCATGCATATAAGCTAATGTATTCCATAAATTGTAGGTTCTCTGAAATCCATTTGCATAAAAATTACATACCGTATGGAAGACTAACACATTCTTCAATACATTGGTCGAGAAGAAAGGACGTGATTTTTGTGCACGTGTGAACAATTTAACAGTAATTATGAAAAAAATCAAACATTAAAAGGTGGTTTAATTGACCAAAAAAGATCTGTCTACATCTATGGGCCATGTTCTGTTTAATGATATTGTGCTGATCTCTTAAGGCCCCTATGAGTTAACCAAAATGTTCAATGACAAGTGAAATATCAGGATTCCTCCACTACACCATGGGGCACATTCAATTGTATGCAGTGCAAGAAAAAGTGACTTCAAATGACTCAAAAATCAACTTACATGTATTTTTATGCTCAGCAATTTTAACTACAGCATTTATTTAAAAGAAAACAAAATAGCTTACTATAATATTTTTCAAGGCTAAAAAAAAGAAATAAATAAAAAAAGCTCAAATCAGCCATTTGAAACAGCCATTTACAAAAGTGTAAAGAACGCTTTTGTTTGGGACAGTAATTAACATCTATTCGAAATTTATATGACACACTGATATATGGCTTATTGCAGTGGTTCCCAAACTGTTATGAATCATGGCACCCTAGAGCACAGGTTCTCAAACTCTGTCCTCAGGACCCAAACTGGTTACACTTAAATTAATATAAAACTTTATTTGAGAATGCCTGTTTTCCAGGTTTCCCTTTGCAGCAGGGATGGGGAACCTTGGGCCCTCCAGCTGTTGTTGCACATACCAGAATGCCTTACTACAGTTTTGCTATTTGGCCATGCTAAAACTGTTGCAGGGCATGTTGGGATGTGTAGTTCAACAACAGCTGGAGGGCCGAAGGTTCCCCATCCCTGCTTTACAGAATCACTAGGGAAATAATTAGCTCCCCACCTGTGGATCTTTTAACATGTGTCAGTGAGTAATGAATACACCTGTGCACCTGCTTGGTGACCTGGAAATCATGAACTGTTTGGGGTCCTGAAGACCAAGTTTAAGGTGTGTACACACAGTGAGATCCTTGTTATGCCCGATTTTGACTACGCGATTTCCCTTGAACTCCCCCAGAGCTCAGATAGCACAGATTTTGACTATCTGTGCTTGAGATTTTGTCTACACTATGTACGATTTTGACTAAGTACCAATTTAATATACTAGTTGAGATTGACTTGCCTGCACAGTCTATCTAGCCTTACGATACCGACCCCACGGGAGCGCGCATCGGGATCGAATCTGTATCGCAAGCTGCCTAACACCTTGAGAGATGCACTAACTTTTCATAAGATTTTGACGATATTGTCAAAATCTTACAGATTTATCTCACCATGTGTACACACCTTTAGAACCACTGCCCTACAGTATCCGAATTTTCTGTCATGGCACCCTAGGCCATTTCTTATTGAGAAATTTAGAAAAAAATATTAAGTAAATTGTGTTTATATGTCATCCTTAGGGTCAGTTGTGTGGTGAGGGACAAGATTTGCTTCTGTTTGGCCACATATTTTATGACTGGCAGCCACCAGCACTGGTTTTTCAAATTATACTGACCATAATTAATTTGAATTGGTCCTGGACCACCAACCCAGGGCACACCAGAGTGCCACAGCACAGAGCTTGGGAACCACTGGCTTATTGAAATCTCTACATGTACAAATTAGCTGTACATTTCATTGGCCCTAGTTAACCATCTTAACACTATGGAGGAAAGTAGAAACCATCTCTTGAATATAGATCACATGAGTTATAATTGTGTATAAGCATTATGTCCTTTAATCGTATCAATACATTTCAGCAATTCTGTTTCTGCATTCCTGTAAGAAATGTTTTGCATCTGTGGTCTGCTTTATACTTTCAGCACCTTTGCTGCTAAACTGCAGTTTGCTATTAAGGGGTATATGCAATTGCGGTCGAATTCTCGAAAATGTCGAAAAACGTGACATTTTCGCCAAAAAAAAAAAAAAATTCGACAATGCAATTCAGTACTTTTCGTCAAATAACGGACTTTCAAAATTCGACATTTCTGCAATGGTACAAATGCGGCAATTCGACAAAAGTATATTCAATTGAAGATTGTAAATTCGACAACAGTGCTTTTAGACAGTAAATTCGTCATTTTCAATCCGCCACACTTTGCTGGCGGAATCTAATAAAAAAATTTAAAAACATGTTTTTTTTGTGGTTTTTTTTTATTGGTAATAGCATATCTATTTATATTAGAAGGGATTAGGTGTACATGGTTTGTCTATTTAGGAGGCACAAGTATTATTTATATATTTTTAAAAATATTTTTTTTTATTTTTTTTAAAATGGAATGGGGTAAAAACCAGAAAAAAAAATGCGTGGGGTCCCCCCTCCAAAGCATAACCAGCCTCGGGCTCTTTACGTCTGAGCTGGCAGACAGCGCATCGCAAAGCCTCTCCATTATCTTCAATGGTGGGAACTTTGCGGTCAGCGGTGAGGTCACCCGCGGTCAGCGATGCGCTGTCTGCCAGCTCAGACGCGCATAGCCAATCAGGAGAGTGCCACGACATGGCGCTCCCTGATTGCCTGAAGGGACCCTCTGTGACAGGAGTCACGGGGGGTCTCAGCATTCGGGGAAAGGGGTCCCATGTGTAAACATGGGACCTCTTTCAGTCCGTGTGGATCAGGTATGCGGTTTGTTTTTTTGCCAAGTACGTGGATTACAAAAACAGGACCGGACACACTGGATTTAGGGGAGTATAATTTTATTTACAGGTACCCCGGATTCTACTTGGAGACGTGTGGACAGAGTCGGCGTGTGAACATAGGTAAGTATGTGTGTCGGCATGTATGTAATAAAGTTTTACTTTCAAGGTGTCTGTGTCCTGTTTTTATTTGGGTATTTTTTTGCAGAAGAACTACAGGTACCAGCGGGCCAGTTTCCCCACGCATGCTGGTACTTGTGGTTCTCCAAGTACCAGCTTGCGGGGGAGGCTTGCTGGGACTTGTAGTTCTTCTGCAAAAAACAATATTCTTTCATTTTTACACATGGCCATCAGCCCCCCATCAGCAGCCCTTGGATGGGGGTGAGGGGGGGGGGGGACAGCCTCGGGCTTCACCCCTGGCCCTTGGGTGGCTGGAGGGGGGGGGGCCCCTTGATTTAGGGGGTCCCCACTCCTCCAGGGTACCCCGGCCAGGGGTGACTAGTTGGGTATTTAATGCCACGGCCGCAGGGACCGGTATAAAAGTGTCCCCCGGCTGTGGCATTATCTCCCCAGCTAGTGGAGCCCGGTGCTGGTTCAAAAAATACGGGGGACCCCTACGCTTTTTGTCCCCCGTATTTTTTGCACCAGGACCGGACGCAGAGCCCGGTGCTGGTTCTAAAAATACGGGGGATCCCCTGTCCATTTCCCCCCCGTATTTTTACAACCAGGACCGGCTCAAAGAGCCCAAGGCTGGTTATGATTAGGAGGGTGGACACCACGCATTTTTTTTGCAGAATTTTAACCCATTTCCACTGAAAACCATGCTCTCTCAATTTTTAGTCCGTTAAAAAAAAAAATATTATTTTAAAAAATATATAAATAATAGTTGAAAATCCTAATAGACAAACCAAGTACCTAATCCCTTCTAATATAAATAGATATGCTATTAGCAATAAAAAAAAAAACACAAAAAAACTCATGTTTTACATTTTTTTTTATTAGATTCCGCCAGCAAAGTGAGGCGGAATGAAATTGATGAATTTACTGTCGAAAAACACTGTTGTCGAATCGACATTTTTCTATTGAATATACTTTTGTCGAAAAGCCGCATTTTTACCATTGCAGACATGTCGAATTTGTGAACTGTCGAATTTCAAAAAGTCGAATCTGAACAGTCCGTTTTTTTGTCGAAAAGTACTGTATTGCATTGTCGATTTTTTTTTTTGTCGAAAATGCCCCGTTTTTCGACATTTTCGGCAATTCGACCGCAATTGCATATACCCCATAGTCTCCCTGCACCACACCAGCAAGCTACAACAGTTTAAATGGTATCAGAACAAAGGGATTCACCTTACAGGATAGGAGGGGACAGAACAAGGTTATAAGGTGGTGTTTGGTATCCAGCTGTAGGGTATTTTAAGGGCAATATTCCGGTGTTGGTTTGCAGAAGATCGCACGTTCCTGCGAATAGTTATGGGCAGGAGCAGAATATAAATATAAACTGTATTTACTGTACATTTGGTATGCGGCAGGAACCCAGAGGAGACCACCCACAAGTGCATCTGGAACAGACATCGCCCACCTATTCAAACCAACCAATGACCTCTCCTATACTGTAAATGACCATCCCTGTGTCCAATGGACTAAAAGATTACAGAATCCATTGTGTTAAGTTTTGGAAGATTGTATAAATGAGCCAGCTGCATGCCTGGTCAGACACAGACTCTAAAGGTTATCTACCTAGATGACTGAGGACCAGACTGGGAAGCGCAGGCGACAAAACCAAACACGTATGTACCATTGACTGTAGCCATTATTCCATTGTATTGCTTTTTTATTGTAACCCCCTTTCAGTAATAATATGTTGTGGTGTCGGAACCCGGCATTTTAAATACAAACTGGTGGTGTGTTTTCCTTTCCCTGCTAAGTTTCTAAGTGTATTACTATCACATGTGTAGCTGTTAAGGGCTCACGGAGTATCTTTGGGTGTGTACGCACTGAGTGTACCTTGTACAGCCAGCGCGACGTTTGTACGCAAAGTACGTACACGGTACGGGGCTCTGTACGCTAATGGTGTAATAAGTACGTAGGTTGAGGATTAAGTATAGCGGCCGCAGCGGCTCCATGTAAAGTGTATGAAATGTCTTTTTAAAGTGTTGCTTTTAGTCCTGTACGTAAACCGACGTTTACACAGTATAAACACACTTTTTCTAAAAGGCCCCAGAGGCTGCAACACCACTAAGCAAGAGGCATCATACCATGAAGGCCAATGAGCTCCCCAAACAAGCCAGGGACAAAGTTGTTGAGAAGTACAAGTCAGGGTTCGGTTATAAAAAAATATCCAAATCTTTGATGATCCCCCGGAGCACCATCAAATCCATTATCTTCAAAAACCTGCCAAGAGAGGGCTGGCCACCAAAGCTCATAGACCGGGCAAAGAGGGCATTAATTAGAGGGGCAGCACAGAGACCAAAGGTAACCCTGAAGGAGCTGCAGAGTTCCACAACAGAGACTGGTGTATCTGCGCATGTGACCACAATAAGCCGTACACTCCATAGAGCTGGGCTTTATGGAAGAGTGGCCAGAAAAAAGCCATTACTTAGTGTTAAAAATAAGAAGGCACATTTTGAGTTTGCCAAAAGGCATGTGGACGACTCCCCAAATGTATGGAGGAAGGTGCTCTGGTCAGATTAGACCAGGCCTGGCCAACCTGTGGCTCTCCAGATGTTGTGAAACTACACATCCCAGCATGCCCTGCCACAGTTTTAGCCTTCCCTAATAGCAAAACTGTAGCAAAGCATGATGGGACTTGTAGTTTTACAACAGCTGGAGAGCCACAGGTTGGCCAGGCCTGGATTAGACAAAAATTTAACTTTTCAGCCACCAAGGAACACGCTATGTCTGGCGCAAACCCAACACATCCCTCACCCCAAGACCACCATCCCCACAGTGAAACATGATGGTGGCAGCACCGTGCTGTGGGGATGTTTTTCAGCAGCAGGGACTGGGAAACTGTTTCGAGTCAAGGGAAAGATGGATGGTGCTAAATACAGGGATATTCTTGAGCAAAACCTGTTTCAGTCTGCCTGTGATTTGAGACTGGGACGGAAGTTCACCTTCCAGCAGGACAATGACCCGAAGGGGAAACATTTAAATGTGTTGGAATGGCCTAGTCAAAGCCCAGATCTCAATCCAATTGAGAATCTGTGGTCAGACTTGAAGATTGCTGTTCACAAGCGGAAACCATCCAACATGAAGGAGCTGTAGCAGTTTTGCCTTGAGGAATGGGCAAAAATCCCAGTGACAAGCTCATAGAGACTTATCCAAAGCGACTTGCATCTGTACCTGCCACAAAAGGTGGCTCTACGAAGTACTGACTTTAGGGGTGTGAATACTTATGCACGCTGAAGTTTTCTGTATTTTGTCCTATTTGTTATGTGCTTCACAATAAAAAAACAATCCATTTTAATTCCAAATTGCGAGGCAATAAAACATGAAAAATGCAAAGGATGGTGAATACTTTAGAGAGGTACTGTATAATGAGCTGACACTGTATTTTGATACAGATCTAACCCTGTTTACCAGGCTAGGTTGCACAGTACAGTAACTTGTACAACTACTTGTTGGTGCTAGGCTGCTTTTAACTTTTTTATAAATACATTAAAAAATATTCTCTAAGAATCTCTATGGATTAGAAATCCAAAAAAAACTGCATAATATGCAATATATTTATCACAAAATTATGAAATATGTTATTCTAAAAATAATTTTTTAAAATATTTATTTTGGATTTTCAAAAGAGAAACAGGGTACAGAATAAAGGAGCAACATAAACTACATCAACAATCCGGAAATGAGATACAGCCTTAGTCACAGCAATTACATAATCTTGGGAATCACATTAAAATAATACTTAGAAGCTATAAAGTCCCAGCAGAAATGTTACTAATTAAGAGCTAGTACTGCACAGATCTAATGAGAGCACAGTACATCTGGAACCAATAAATGTACATCCAGATTATTTATTGAGTTATTTAGATAGTGCACATATACAGCACTTCACAGAGAATGGTCATATCAGTCCCAGCACCATCAGAGTTTACAATCTATGGGGAAGATGTATTAAGCCTGGAGAAGTGATAAAGCAGTGATAAGTGCAAGGTGATAATGCACCAGCCAATCAGCTCCTAACTGCTAATTTACATATTGCAGCTGATTGGCTGGTGTCGTATCACCTTGCATTTATCACTGCTTTATCACTTCTCCAGGCTTAATACATCTGCCCCTCTATACTGTATCACATGGACAAACATACACACTAGGGTGAATTAGTATCAGAAGCTATTTTACCTGCCAATATTTTTGATCATGGACAGTTGGGAAAGAATCGCAGCTACTGTTCAAGACGGTACTCTTTCTGCCAAATTGATATATTCATCTTTGTTAGTTACAGTAGGTTAGCTGCACGATCCCAAAAAGGCTGAATGTGTCAATACAGGTTGTACATATATAATAATGCAATAAATATCAGGTGGTAACTTGATTGTCTGAGATTTATACTTACCAGAAAGCTTTATCTGATGCCTAAACCAGCCAGTCTGATATCAAGTCTGTATATTTTAGGTAATTTAAGCCACTTATTTAGTACATTAGGATTTAGGTCCAAGTAGGTAATAATTCTTATTACCAATAAGATTTATATTATTTGTCGCTAATGGACTTAAGTGACAAATAGGAATGGATTCGATTAGTCACAACATAAATTACGCATTTTTCCACTCATAGTAGGCAACTCTGTGCATAGGGTGCAACCAAAATCTTCCTCCTACCTCCTGTAGTTAAGGTGCCTAATTGAATCAGACCCATAGTTGTTTCCTGAATTTATATTTGGGAACACACTGTTCGCTACGCATGGTTAATATTTGACACAAGTTATTGTTTATAATTTTGTTAATAAAAAAAGGAATATCATGTCACAATAATTTACTATTATAGATTGCTTTTATTTTAGTGTTGACTGAAAATAAGAGAAATGTGTTGATCTACCTCTACATTCTCCAATGGAGTATATATGAGAGATTAATGAATGCTTAAAGGTTCTGTAAAGTAATAAATAGTTGTTCTACTTGATTGATTGTTCTTGTTTGTTGGAGGGACTGTAAACTTGAACTACAGTAAAATAATTTTTTACCCCCAGCTAAACAAGTACACATAACAAATTGGCTGACAGGAGGAGTTTTTGTATTCTAAACGTCAAAGAGAATTTAGATATACAAGGGGTGAGTGATAAGTACGTATGTTAGGCAAGAAAAAAAAATTATTGTTAAAATTTAAATTTTTCAACATAGTCCCCTTTTAGCTCAATACACTTGGCCCAACGATATTCTAACTTTTTCAAGCCCTCCAAAAAATAGGATTTGTCGAACTCTGTGAAATAGGCTTCAGTTTTGGCGATGACCTCCTCGTTCGATGCAAATCTCTTTCCGCTGAGCCATTTTTTCATGTTTGGAAAAAGGAAGAAGCCGCAGGGGGCAAAATCTGGAGAATACGGCAGATGCGGCAGCAATTCGTAGCCCAATTCCACGGTGGTGATGTGGGACAAGTGTGTCGGTGCATTATCGTAGTGGAACAGAACTTTTTTCTTCGTCAAGTGGGGCAGTTTTCTCTTCAATGCGTCATCGAATCTGCCCAATAATTGAGCATAATACTGCCCTGTGATCGTTCTTCCCTTTTCCAAATAGTCAATGAAGATTATGCCTTTCGAATTCCAGAAAATGGTGGCCATGACCTTTCCGGCCGATGGAACAGTCTTCGCCTTCTTTGGTGCACATTCGCCGGGTGAAGTCCACTGTTTTGACTGTTCCTTCATTTCTGGCGTGTAGTGATGGATCCATGTTTCATCAACAGTCACAAAAAGGTGCAGAAACTCCTTTGGATTGGGCTTAAACAGGTCCAAACACTGCTTTGAAGTGGTCATTCGATTCTGCTTGTTGTCCATAGTGAGCAAACGCGGCACCCATCTTGTCGATAGCTTTGTCAAGCCCAAATGCTCATGTAGGATATTCTGCACACGTTCAAATGAGATGCCTATGATCTCAACAATCTCTCTGATCTTCACTCGCCGGTCTGCCAATACGATATCATGGATTTTGTTGACCATTTCATCCGTAGTCACCTCAATTGGGCGACCCAGGCGCTCTTCATTGAGGACGGATGTACAACCATGCTTGAATTCATTGAACCAAAATCTGATGGTTGTCATCGAAGGTGAAAGGTCCCCATAAACGGCTTCCAAGTTTGATTTCCTCACACGTCTTCCCATCCAAAAACAAGAATCTAATCACCGATCGTTACTGCACTTTCTCCATAGTTAGAAAAAACTCAAACTTGCTCACTTCCAACAGCTACCAAAACAAAAGTACACAATAAATTTATCTGAATTTCTGACAGTCATTGTTTGACAGATGACACTAAATAATGATATACAGGTTTGACGTCAGTGGCGCCATCTGTCTTAAAACACAGGCACTTATATTTTTTATGGTGAAAATATACCACATTATTTTGGTTTAACTGAAGTGAAAATCTATATCTATATAAATATCTCTCTCTCTTAGATTTTATATATATATATATATATATATATATATATACACACACACACACACTGCTCAAAAAAATAATGGGAACACTAAAATAACACATCCTAGATCTGAACGAATGAAATATTCTTATTAAATACTTTGTTCTTTACATAGTTGAATGTGCTGACAACAAACTCACAAAAATTATCAATGGAAATCAAATGTATTAACCCATGGAGATCTGGATTTGGAGTCACCCTCAAAATTAAAGTGGAAAAACATACTACAGGCTGATCCAACTTTTATGTAATGTCCTTAAAACAAGTCAAAATGAGGCTCAGTTGTGTCTGTGGCCTCCTCGTGCCTGTATGACCTCCCTACAACGCCTGGGCATGCTCCTGATGAGGTGGCGGATGGTCTCGTGAGGGATCTCCTCCCAGACCTGGACTAAAGCATCCGCCAACTCCTGGACAGTCTGTGGTGCAACGTGGCATTGGTGGATGGAGCGAGACATGATGTCCCAGATGTGCTCAATTGGATTCAGGTCTGGGGAACGAGCGGGCCAGTCCATAGCATCAATGCCTTCGTCTTGCAGGAACTGCTGACACACTCCAGCCACATGAGGTCTAGCATTGTCTTGCATTAGCAGGAACCCAGGGCCAACCGCACCAGCATATGGTCTCACAAGGGGTCTGAGGATCTCATCTCGGTACCTAATGGCAGTCAGGCTACCTCTGGCAAGCACATGGAGGGCTGTGCGGCCCCCCAAAGAAATGCCACCCCACACCATTACTGACCCATTGCCAAACCGGTCATGCTGGAGGATGTTGCAGGCAGCAGAACGTTTTCCTTGGTGTCTCCAGACTCTGTCACGTCTGTCACATGTGCTCAGTGAGAACCTGCTTTCATCTGTGAAGAGCACAGGGCGCCAGTGGCGAATTTGCCAATCTTGGTGTTCTCTGGCAAATGCCAAACATCCTGCACGGTGTTGGGCTGTAAGCACAACCCCCACCTGTGGGCGTCGGGCCCTCATACCACCCTCATGGAGTCTGTTTCTGATCTTATGAGTAGACACATGCACATTTGTGGCTTACTGGAGGTCATTTTGCAGGGCTCTGGCAATGCTCCTCCTGTTCCTCCTTGCACAAAGGCGGAGGTAGCGGTCCTGCTGCTGGGTTGTTGCCCTCCTACGGCCTCCTCCACGTCTCCTGATGTACTGGCCTGTCTCCTGGTAGCGCGTCCATGCTCTGAACACTACGCTGACAGACACAGCAAACCTTCTTGCCACAGCTCGCATTGATGTGCCATCCTGGATGAGCTGCACTACCTGAGCCACTTGTGTGGGTTGTAGGGAGGTCATACAGGCACGTGGAGGCCACACACACTACTGAGCCTCATTTTGACTTGTTTTAAGGACATTACATCAAAGTTGGATCAGCCTGTAGTGTGTTTTTCCACTTTAATTTTGAGGGTGACTCCAAATCCAGACCTCCATGGGTTAATAAATTTGATTTCCATTGATAATTTTTGTGTGATTTTGTTGTCAGCACATTCAACTATGTAAAGAACAAAGTATTTAATAAGAATATTTCATTCGTTCAGATCTAGGATGTGTTATTTTAGTGTTCCCTTTATTTTTTTGAGCAGTGTGTGTGTGTATGTATGTATATATATATATATATATATATATATATATAAACCAAGAATATGGGCACAAGCGACCAATGGTGTCTATAGTAATGGAACGTAAAAAGATTTTTCATATATAAAAAAATGCATATTTATTTTACATGATTAAAAAACAATAATACACTTTAGTTTAAGAAAAAATGCTCAAGCATAAGAATTCATATAAAATGGACAAAAATATGATTAAAAATAAAAATAAATATAAAAGTACAAGGTACACATCGATTTGTAGTATATGTGTATAAAGTGCTTATCTTAGGTACAGGAGGTTGGTCTGGGAAAGATCATGGAATGGCCAACGCGTTTCGTCCTTCAGGACTTCATCAAGGGTCTTTTTCATCATGTAAAATAAATATGCATTTTTTTTATATATGAAAAATCTATTTACGTTCCTTTACTATAGACACCATTGGTCGCTTGTGCCCATATTCTTGGTTTCTATAACACTTTTTACAGCAGCTTACCACTGCTGTTCTTATTTAGGGTCCTGCTGACACCCTTTGTACCAAGGGAGTGTATTTTTGGACATACATTGTACATATTTGTGAAGGCTAACTTACCACAAGTGGCGCTATTTTTCTTTTTTATTGCGCATATATATATATATATATATATATATATATATATATATATATATATACATATACACACACATATATATATATATATATATATATATATATATATACACATACAGTAGCGGATCTTGCCACGGGCAAGCAGGACTTTTGCCCGGAGCGCCGCCTTCCGGAGGGCGCTGGCGCCATCCGGAGGGCGCCGCACCGTGGCAAGATCCGCCACTGCTGCCCGCTGTGTCCCCCGTCCGCCTCCGCTGCCCGCTGCCGTCCGCCTCCTGTGAAGGGAACTAGACGCTATGCGTCTAGTTTCCCTTCGTGGAGAGTAACTTTACTGAGCGGTGCGCAATGACGTCATGGCGCACCGCACAGCAAAGGTCCTCTCCACGAAGGGAACTAGACGCATAGCGTCTAGTTTCCCTTCGTGGAGAGGACCTTTTGCTGTGCGGTGCGCGATGACGTCATGGCGCACCGCTCAGCATTCAAGCGGCGCTAGCAATGTACAGGAGGCGTAACTGACCACGCCCCCTGTATTAGGCCACTCCCCTTTTCCTGCCCGGGGCGCAGAGCGCCCTTGAACCGGCCCTGTATACATACACGTGTGTGTGTGTGTGTATATATATATATATATATATATATATATATATTTTTTTTTTATTATTTATTTATTTATTTTTTTATGGAAATCTCTAGCACCTTATAAGGCAAATTATTTTTTTCTTATATACACACGTGTTGGGAGGATACAAAAATCACTTATCTCTAAAGTGCAGTCTTCAGTCCTCAGACCAGTAGTTATTCATGGTAACATGAAACAGAGAAAGAAAGGACAAAATAATGTGTACCGTATTACCTGCAATTTTCACACTGTGCTAGTGAGAGTGTTAATGGGCTATATAGCATTCCCAATGTATCACATTCCACAATAATACAGTAAAATAATACACAGTTTTATTAATACTTCATAAAAACCCACAACAGATTTTTGCAGGTAACAAACGTACAAGAATAAAAATGTTAAAAGCTTATCTGTCCATCATAAGAGGGTCCAGGGCATTTCCCAACGTGTTTCGTCTTCAATAACAAGACTTCATCATGGGGATACTCCTACACAGAGATTTGGCATTTTGGAGTGTTTGGAAGGTACATATATATTCTTTAGATCTTCAGGCTGTATGGATAGCAGATGGTCCTTGTACTCAGGCTGGATATGCCTCCCCCAGCAGTTTGGCAGCCTGACTAGTTAAAACTTGTGATTTAGAGGAATGAATTTAAAACTATTGTTTACCTATTAAATAGTTCTATTTGAATATATACACCTTCGACGACCCTGTGCGCATACTACTATAGTGACGTGATAGATAGATAGATAGATAGATAGATATATATATATATATATATATATATATATATCTAACAGAAATAAAGGGAGCGCAGATGGTGTAATAATGTTTTTTTTTTTTAAATCCAAGTTTGCTTCAAAGTTAAACGGACATTTAAAACTCAATATAACAGCATGTAAGTCTTCACCCGAAACGAAGCACAAACAGGGATCAACGACAGAGATGGTCTCGGATCTCCTCCTCTATATATATATTATATATATACACACACACACACACACACACACACACTAGCTGTTTTACCCGTACTGCACACGGGAGTTTCTGATTTTCACGAGTTAGTACAGCTATAGAGATGTAAATTTGAGATGTTTTCATGTAAGTAAATATTAATCCACGGTTCTTGGCGTTACCCGAGGAGCACCGTAGCAGAGACGGTAAAAAGTGACAGGACTATTTTTGGAGCTTATTACATTCTACACACTGGAGGCGTGATCCGATCTTGTCCGTTTGGGCGTTATCGTTCACACAACCCAAGCCAAGCCACACAGCAGTAATGATGTCATTATGTCAACCCCCTTTTCATCCCCGTAGGGGAGATTTATGAAAATTCTAATTATGCAGTTTTCCTTTTCCAACCTGAAGAATACCTATGTTACATGTCAGCATCCTAACATATCTGGAAGTAAGAGAATTAGTGATGAGTGAGTGAGTGAGTGAGTGAGTGAGTGATTGCTTTCCGCATTTATATAAAAGTCCTCCAGACTCCAGCAATGCTAAAGCTGACAGATCTGATGCCTCAATGTTTCTGGAGCTCCGACAGGCCATTCAGCTGCTGCATCTTGGGTGGATTAACTCACTGCCAGAGTCACAATCTCCCGCAGCGCACCCTGCGAGTCCTGGCTGCAACACCCAGCTTGTTCCGCAGACATGCTCACAAATGGTAATACAGGTACACACTGTGTGAGAAGAATCCAAAATATGGAAAAATCTAAAATGCTTCTGTGCCAAACATTTCAAATATGGAAGCTTCAGGGGGGGGCGGATAAAATTCCTGAGGCTGCATGGAAAAATCCCGCCCATGCCAATCAGTGCAGAGGATGGGCATGAGCGAAAAAGTAGCTGCAAGGTAAACTATGTTCCCCCCTTTACACACATTATATATATATATATATATATATTTAGATATTTACCCTATAGCTGCATGCTACTACCTACACAATTACATTAACCCCTAGTTACTATGTTTTTAAGTGAATCAACTTATAAAGCCATCTATCCACAGAGGGCAGTGTGTTAAGTCGTCCTGGTTCCGGTAAGTAGAATATACTAACTCAGGTTGCATGCACCATTATCAGTCAAACTATTAACTGAGGCCGTGTGCTTATTGCAGGAAAGGTTTGGCACTATGCAATAAAAAATAAAAATAGTCACTGACATTTAGAAGCAGTTACGGAAATCCTGATTAATTTAACCACCTTAAACTTTGGGGCAGGGGCGGTTCATTTTTACATTAATTTAAAAAATAAGAATTTACTCACCGGTAATTCTATTTCTCGTAGTCCGTAGTGGATGCTGGGTACTCCGTAAGGACCATGGGGAATAGACGGGCTCCGCAGGAGACTGGGCACTCTTAAAAGAAAGATTAGGTACTAAATCTGGTGTGCACTGGCTCCTCCCTCTATGCCCCTCCTCCAGACCTCAGTTAGGGAAACTGTGCCCGGAAGAGCTGACATTACTAAGAAAGGATTTGGAATCCAGGGTAAGACTCATACCAGCCACACCAATCACACCGTATAACTTGTGATAACTATACCCAGTTAACAGTATGAACAACAACTGAGCCTCATTCAACAGATGGCTCAGAACAATAACCCTATAGTTAAGCAATAACTATATACAAGTATTGCAGAAAGTCCGCACTTGGGACGGGCTCCCAGCATCCACTACGGACTACGAGAAATAGAATTACCGGTGAGTAAATTCTTATTTTCTCTGACGTCCTAGTGGATGCTGGGTACTCCGTAAGGACCATGGGGATTATAACAAAGCTCCCAAACGGGCGGGAGAGTGCGGATGACTCTGCAGCACCGAATGAGCAAACTCAAGGTCCTCCTCAGCCAGGGTATCAAACTTGTTGAATTTTGCAAAAGTGTTTGAACCCGACCAAGTAGCAGCTCGGCAAAGTTGTAAAGCCGAGACCCCTCGGGCAGCCGCCCAAGAAGAGCCCACCTTCCTCGTGGAATGGGCTTTTACTGATTTAGGATGCGGCAGTCCAGCTGCAGAATGTGCAAGTTGAATCGTGCTACAGATCCAGCTAGCAATAGTCTGCTTAGAAGCAGGAGCACCCAGCTTGTTGGGTGCATGCAGGATAAACAGCGAGTCAGTTTTTCTGACTCTAGCCGTCCTGGAAACATAGATTTTCAGGGCCCGGACTACGTCCAGCAACTTGGAATCCTCCAAGTCCCCAGTAGCCGCAGGCACCACAATAGGTTGGTTCAAATTAAACGCTGATACCACCTTTGGGAGAAATTGGGGACGAGTCCTCAATTCTGCTCTGTCCATATGGAAGATCAGATAAGGGCTTTTACATGACAAAGCCGCCAATTCTGACACACGCCTAGCCGAAGCCAAGGCCAAAAGCATGACCACTTTCCACGTGAGATACTTCAACTCCACGGTCTGAAGTGGCTCAAACCAATGTGATTTTAGGAAATCCAACACTACGTTGAGATCCCAAGGTGCCACTGGAGGCACAAAAGGGGGCTGAATATGCAGCACTCCCTTAACAAACGTCTGAACTTCAGGCAGTGAAGCCAGTTCTTTTTGAAAGAAAATAGACAGGGCCGAAATCTGGTCTTTAATGGATCCCAATTTTAGGCCCATAGTCACGCCTGACTGTAGGAAGTGCAGAAATCGACATAGCTGAAATTCCACTGTTTGGGCCTTCATGGCCTCACACCAAGCAACATATTTTCGCCATATGCGGTGATAATGTTTTGCTGTCACATCCTTCCTAGCTTTTATCAGCGTAGGAATGACTTCAACCGGAATGCCCTTTTCCATCAGGATCCGGCGTTCAACCGCAATGCCGTCAAACGCAGTCGCGGTAAGTCTTGGAACAGACAGGGCCCCTGCTGTAGCAGGTCCTGTCGGAGCGGCAGAGGCCAAGGGTCCTCTGAGATCATTTCTTGTAGTTCCGGGTACCAAGCTCTTCTTGGCCAATCCGGAACGATGAGTATAGTTCTTACTCCTCTCTTTCTTATTATCCTCAGTACCTTTGGTATGAGAGGAAGAGGAGGGAACACATAAACCGACTGGTACACCCACGGTGACACTAGAGCGTCCACAGCTATCGCCTGAGGGTCCCTTGACCTGGCGCAATATCTTTTTAGCTTTTTGTTGAGGCGGGACGCCATCATGTCCACCTGTGGCCCTTCCCAACGATTTACAATCAGCTGGAAGACTTCTGGATGAAGTCCCCACTCTCCCGGGTGGAGGTCGTGCCTGCTGAGGAAGTCTGCTTCCCAGTTGTCCACTCCCGGAATGAACACTGCTGACAGTGCTATCACGTGATTCTCCGCCCATTGGAGAATCCTTGTGGCTTCTGCCATCGCCATCCTGCTTCTTGTGCCGCCCTGTCGGTTTACATGGGCGACCGCCGTGATGTTGTCTGACTGAATCAGCACCGGCTGGTTTTGAAGGTTTTGCTTGACTTAGGGCATTGTAAATGTCCCTTAGTTCCATAATATTTATGTGTAGGGAAGTCTCCTGACTCGACCATTGTCCTTGGAAGTTTCTTCCCTGAGTGACTGCCCCCCAACCTCGGAGGCTTGCATCCGTGGTCACCAGGACCCAGTCCTGAATGCCGAATCTGCGGCCCTCGAGAAGATGAGCACTCTGCAGCCACCACAGCAGAGACACCCTGGCCCTCGGGGACAGGGTGATCAACCGATGCATCTGAAGATGCGATCCGTACCACTTGTCTAACAGATCCCAATGAAAGATCCTTGCATGGAACCTGCCGAAGGGAACTGCTTCGTAAGAAGCTACCATCTTCCCCAGGACTCGCGTGCAGTGATGCACCGACACCTGTTTTGGTTTTAGGAGGTCTCTGACCAGAGATGACAACTCCTTGACCTTCTCCTCCGGGAGAAACACCTTCTTCTGTTCTGTGTCCAGAATCATACCCAAGAACAGCAGACGCGTCGTAGGAACCAGCTGCGACTTTGGGATATTCAGAATCCAGCCGTGCTGTTGTAGCACTTCCTGATATAGTGCTACTCCGACCAACAACTGCTCCTTGGACCTCGCCTTTATAAGGAGATCGTCCAAGTACGGGATAATTATAACTCCCTTCTTTCGAAGGAGTATCATCATTTCGGCCATTACCTTGGTAAATACCCTCGGTGCCGTGGACAGACCAAACGGCAACGTCTGGAATTGGTAATGGCAGTCCTGTACCACAAATCGGAGGTACTCCTGGTGAGGTGGGTAAATGGGGACATGTAGGTAAGCATCCTTGATGTCCAGTGATACCATAAAATCCCCCTCTTCCAGGCTTGCAATAACCGCCCTGAGCGATTCCATTTTGAATTTGAACTTCCTTATATAAGTGTTCAAGGATTTCAAATTTAGAATGGGTCTCACCGAACAGTCTGGTTTCGGTACCACAAACATTGTGGAATAGTAACCCCGTCCCTGTTAAAGGAGGGGAACTTTGATTATCACCTGCTGGAGGTACAGCTTGTGAATTGCCGCCAGTACTACCTCCCTTTCCTTGGGAGTAGCTGGCAAGGCTGATTTGAGGTAACGGCGAGGGGGAGACGTCTCGAACTCCAGCTTGTATCCCTGAGATACCACTTGTAGAACCCAGAGATCCACCTGTGAGCGAACCCACTGGTCGCTGAAGTTCCGTAGACGGGCCCCCACCGCACCTGGCTCCACCTGTGGAGCCCCAGCGTCATGCGGTGGACTTAGTGGAAGCAGGGGAGGATATTTGTTCCTGGGAACTGGCTGTCTGGTGCAGCTTTTTCCCTCTACCCCTGCCTCTGGGCAGAAAGGACGCGCCTCTGACCCACTTGCCTTTCTGGGGCCGAAAGGACTGTACTTGATAATACGGTGCTTTCTTAGGCTGTGAGGGAACCTGAGGTAAAAAGTCGACTTCCCAGCTGTTGCTGTGGACACGAGGTCCGAGAGACCGTCCCCAAACAATTCCTCACCCTTATAAGGCAAAACTTCCATGTGCCTTTTAGAATCAGCATCACCTGTCCACTGCCGAGTCCATAATACTCTCCTGGCAGAAATGGACATTGCATTAATTCTAGATGCCAGCAGGCAAATGTCCCTCTGTGCATCCCTCATATATAAGACTACGTCTTTAATATGCTCTATGGTTAGCAAAATAGTATCCCTGTCAAGGGAATCAATGTTATCTGACAGGGAATCAGACCATGCTGCTGCAGCACTACACATCCATGCTGAAGCAATAGCAGGTCTCAGTATAGTACCTGAGTGTGTATACACAGACTTCAGGATAGCCTCCTGCTTTCTATCTGCAGGCTCCTTTAAGGCGGCCGTATCCTGAGACGGCAGTGCCACCTTTTTTGATAAGTGTGTGAGCGTCTTGTCCACCCTAGGGGATGTCTCCCAGCGTAACCTATCCGTTGGCGGGAAAGGGTACGCCATTAGTAACCGCTTAGAAATCACTAATTTCTTATCCGGGGAACACCACGCTTCTTCACACAATTCATTTAACTCATCAGATGGGGGAAAAGTCACTGGCTGCTTTTTCTCCCCAAACATAATACCCTTTTTTGTGGTAACCGGGTTAATGTCAGAAATGTGCAACACATTTTTCATTGCCGTAATCATGCATCGTATGGCCCTTGTGGATTGTACATTTGTCTCATCCTCGTCGACACTGGAGTCAGACTCCGTGTCGACATCTGTGTCTGCCATCTGAGGTAGCGGGCGTTTTTGAGCCCCTGATGGCCTCTGAGACGCTTGGGCAGGCGCGGGCTGAGATGCCGGCTGTCCCAAAGCTGCTACGTCATCGAACCTTTTATGCAAGGAGTTGACACTGTCGGTTAATACCTTCCACATATCCATCCACTCTGGTGTCGGCCCCGCAGGGGGCGACATCACACTTATCGGCTCCTGCTCCGCCTCCACGTAAGCGTCCTCATCAAACATGTCGACACAGCCGTACCGACACACCGCACACACACACAGGGAATGCTCTGACTGAGGACAGGACCCCACAAAGTCCTTTGGGGAGACAGAGAGAGAGTATGCCAGCACACACCAGAGCGCTATATAACAGAGGGATTTACACTAATACAAAGTGAATTTTCCCCCAATAGCTGCTTATATCACCTTTTGCGCCTAAATTTATGTGCCCCCCCTCTCTTTTTTACCCTTTCCGTAGTGTATACTGCAGGGGAGAGCCTGGGGAGCGTCCTTCCAGCGTTGCTGTGAAGAGAAAATGGCGCTGGCTGTGCTGAGGAAGATAGCCCCGCCCCTTCAGCAGCGGGCTTATCCCGCTTTTTTAATAATATTTATGGCGGGGGATTAGGCACATATACAGTTTAGAACTGTATTATGTGCATTTTGCCAAGTAAGGTATACAAATTGCAGCCCAGGGCGCCCCCCCCCAGCGCCCTGCACCCACCAGTGACCGGAGCGTGTGGTGTGCTGTGGGAGCAATGGCGCACAGCTGCAGTGCTGTGCGCTACCTTATTGAAGACCGGAGTCTTCAGCCGCCGATTTTCTCCTGGAATCTTCCGTCTTCTGGCTCTGCAAGGGGGACGGCGGCGCGGCCCTGGGAACGGACGATCGAGGTCGGGCCCTGTGTTCGATCCCTCTGGAGCTAATGGTGTCCAGTAGCCTTAGAAGCACAAGCTAGCTGCAAGCAGGTAGGTTTGCTTCTCTCCCCTAAGTCCCACGTAGCAGTGAGTCTGTTGCCAGCAGATCTCACTGAAAATAAAAAACCTAACAAATACTTTCTTTTCTAGTAAGCTCAGGAGAGCCCACTAGGTGCATCCAGCTCTGGCCGGGCACAGATTCTAACTGAGGTCTGGAGGAGGGGCATAGAGGGAGGAGCCAGTGCACACCAGATATAGTACCTAATCTTTCTTTTAAGAGTGCCCAGTCTCCTGCGGAGCCCGTCTATTCCCCATGGTCCTTACGGAGTACCCAGCATCCACTAGGACGTCAGAGAAAAGAAGGTTGAGATTTCTTTAAACTACTGGAAAAGGCATAAAGATACATACACAGCCCTCAGGCTCAGAATGTATCATGAACCTGTAACATACATGTTCAACCATGGCAACCCAGGGACCATTACCATGACAAAAGGAAAAGAACACAAATGAAGAATAACACTTCTAAGCTTCTAATTCCACCAGGACATGTGCACAGCTGACACAGTCACATACAATGTACTGGGATGAACATGGGCATTATTTAAAAAAAAATCAGTACTTAAATTTAGTGGTCAAAAGATGTTTATTTTGTAATGGTATTTACTAAACATTTGTACTCACTACATGGTCAATGATTCTGATGATGGTTGCCAAGGCAACTACATTTATGGTTGTTGTTTTTTTTTTACAGCTGATACAAACTAGATCACGGTACACACGTAAAGAAAAATGCAATATCATATACATTGTTAACAGCACATTTAATAAAAAAAATGTTTATTGAAAAGTCACACAGAACAGTAACAGTCATATATACCGTACTGTGCAAAAGTTTTAGGCAGGTGTGGAAGAAATGTTGCAAAGTAATAATGCTTTCAAAAATAGAAGTGTTAATAGTTAATTTTCATTAATTAACAAAATTGAAAAAATTAACAGAAGACCAGCCTAAATCAAATGAATATTTGGTGTGACCACCCTTTGCCTTCAAAGCAGCATTAATTATTCAGGTACACTTGCACACAGTATTTGAAGGAACTTGCAGGGAGGTTGTTTCAGACATCTTATAGAACTAAGTAACTAACTAACTTCATATTATCTCATAATATATATTATACACACATACATAAATTTACACATACACTTACTCTGTATAACTATATACTTGCATACATACTGTATATCCACAATAATAGAGACAGTATTCGTCATGCTTAACTAACAAATGCTCTGTTTGTTGCCCTCCACGGCTTTCCGCATGCATATGAACAAACCCCTGCATCAGTCCTACAGACTCTCACAGTAGCATAAGGTAGTAAATCAGCCCATATACATGTTTAGGAGCCAGACCATTATGCCTAACTAAAATATATGTAAACTTGTATAGACACCAAACGTGCCCCTTTAATGCTCCTGAGACTTCCGTACATGCCATCCGACTACCACACGTGCCACTACAATGGCCACATGCCTTCCCCTGGGCCCCAATCCAGTGTGCCAGACACATAAGTGCCACAAATTCACACTGTGCCATACACCACACCTCCCAACATATGGAAGTATGAAAGAGGGACTTTGGGCACATGCCCGATAAAGGGGCGTATCTTGTGGAAAAGGAGGCACGGTCTCACATCACACCCCCGCTTCTGTCACTCTGGTGGAATTCCCAGAGCGCCCTGAGCAGCTGAGATGACCCCAGGCTCACATGCACAGCATCATTTTAAAATTCAACCGAGTGCTCCCCCAAGAGTGCTTTTGTAAAATCTGGTCACTTTTGATGGTGGCTGCTTGTTCCTCCGTCTGCCAACTAACTGTAGGTAGATCGACTGTATGAATCTAGAAATGGGTTGAGAGGACAAGTACCTAACAGTGTAATACTTTCAAAGACTGTGGCACGTTGGAGGGTTTGAGGTAAAGTGTACCTGTACAGAAACAATGCACCACACACCTAGTCCTACAAGTCTGATTAGCAGCTGACAGGTCTGGCCATCTGCATTCTACTGTAGAACGCAAGACGCTCCTTGCAAAGGTCACAGCCACTGCTAGCATCCTTAGCAAAACAGTGACTACTGATCCTAATGAGTCTCTCAAATCTTGCTATTACTTTCATTAACTGCAACAACCTCATGTTACATGGGGCTTGCAGTTCTAGGAGCTTGAGGGTCATGTCACCCTCCACTGACAAAACCATAGTTCTGCTAACAAACTGCAAGTGAACTCGACAGATAGAGTTGTAGAACAAAAAGTCAGTAATGTTATATTTTGGAAGATGTCCAGATATAATTAAGTTCGTGCCTATATTTATTATGATTGGCATCATGTTAGCTGTATTGTGGGCACTGAGACATTTAGAGGGATGGCAGCTGTCACGTCAAATGCCATGCCCAATCAGTCCTGAGATGAAATTATTGCTGGTCTAGAGAATGCGTAGCTTTGTTGCTACCTCATCTACATCTGGAATTTTTGAACCATCTAACCAGATTCACCACCAGGAGACTTGCTGTTTGCATTTATTCTACTTTCTGAAAGAATGAACAAAAACCTCCATATGTAATAATATTGAATATTTGTAATTATTCAGTCATGGTGACATTTAATTTCAGCACTGTATGTGCAATATTAATGTATAAAGAGCCCAATAAATGCTTAGTTTGACCCAGTGGATTTTATGTTTATAGCTGGGTCCACACAGCATGTCAAATTTTGGACTACGACAATGACAATCAAGCACATCAAAAAGCCCAATGAAAGTAAATACTTAAATGTATTTACGGTGTCTGAATTTTAGTTTTTTACTAACCAGATGCCATAAAACAGCTAAACATCAACTAATGGTAACCATATGCATAATAAATAGGAATCATTAAAAATGTATTCATTTTTGTTACAAATTTACAGGTAAAAGTTGGCATGATGATTCCAATATACAGAGAAACATTGCAGGACAAAAAACAGGCTCAACTACCTGCTCAGATCTGTCCAATCAGCTGCCTTCAAACTCAAACTTGTACCCCTTAATACCCATAGTATGATCACCACAGCTTCTATGTAACACTTGCTTAATTCATTTCGGGTCATAAGCATGTACTGTCGCTTTAATGAATCCCTGTAAAGCACATACATTTCTCTTTAAATACGTCAATCCTTTGTATTGGAATAAGCTGTGAAAGATTATGCTCAATAGGTAGATATAACAAGCAATCAGTGACGTTCAGAAAACCATGAAAATGTATTTAAGCTACTCTGAGATTTAGGCACGTTCACAGATTAGACCAGCTCAATGGCGAGTGTGTCTTTGTATCTCCGCTCTATAGGAAATAATAGAGCCTTGGGCAAAAGAAACTGGATATTTATTAATGGTTTTGTATTCTTGAAATCAAATGCAAAGAGTATTAGAATTATTTAACTAAAGATCATACACTGTTCTTTCATCTGAAAAGTAGCCAATCCTACAGCTCATTTCAACCAACAGGCTCATTGGTCTACTTGGCCACTTTGCTGGTGACCCACTCAGATGCTGTTGGGCCATTCAAACGCAGAGGCTGTATCACTTCTAATGCAGACAGACACATAGGTCAATAGTGATCATGTTGTTTTCCTTTCTATTTTAATAACACTATTATCTGACATTGCAGCTGACACGGGGACAGCTAAAAAAAAGAAAAAGAAAGAGAAATATTGGGCCAACTGACTGATACACCACAGCATGGCCATCTAACATTGCTGCATGACAAGAACTACCAGTATGCAAAATAATAATAATTTTATCAGGGACGTTACACCAGAGTGAACAATGTAATCAGAAGATGGCTATTTGTGAGGTCAAACTGACTGACCAATCCTGTCACTTGGTTCTCAGGATTAAATGGTTGACTGTCACATGTACAGTATAGCCTTTACAAAATACTCTAAAACCAGAATTAAAATATTTCTGCATTCCAAATATTTTACAGTATAGCAAAAGAGGGCACCAAGGTTTCAGAGCAGACTGTAGCAAAACACAAGTCAACACTGGGCAAAATTATATTAAAATCGGCAAATCCGGCCATTCCCATTATCTGTAATTCTCCTTACACAGTGCAATGACATGGTGCAGGAGAACAACTTGGCACATCAGTCAAATTTTATGGGGGTGAATTCTCAGGCACATAATACCTCCATTATACCAGTATGGAGGCTGCATGAAAGTCTTTTTAAAAAGGACATAACCCAGCTATTTTCTTTAACAATGCCTACACTTAGAAATGCATTTTGACAAAGTACTCCAGTTGTATTCAATACAGAAGATCGCAGAAGTAGACCAATTGTAAAATACTGCTGTTTGGTAATCTGTGTTTATTATTGCCATACAGTATGTGGACAGATCAATAGATACCTGGTCATCTTATTCGGATACGCACTTAAAAAAAAAAAGTCTTGATTTAGTAGTAAGGGGTGAAATCATGTAAACACAGGCTCGAACACAGGCATGTCCAAACTGCGGCCCTCCAGCTGTTGTGAAACTACACATCACAGCATGCCCTGACAGAGCTTTAACATTCGCTGACAGCAAAATTGTGTCAGGGCATGCTGGGATATGTAGTTTCACAACAGCTGGAGGGCCGCAGTTTGGACATGCCTGCTCTAACATCTATAACTGAAGAAAAATTATGTCTTAGCAACTGGATCAACAACAATATCAACATTACTAGTCTAGCAAAACAAATAAAATACAGTATAACAATATCCAACAGCACCAGAAGTCACTCACCAGTTGTCCTGATCTCAGATTTATCATCAGACTGTCCTAATAAAAAAATAATAAAAAAAACATTGTAAGACGCTGAATATATTTTAGCTTTACATGAGGAAATCACATAAGTAAGAATTTAAAACAATGAGGACAGTGGCATACAATGTTATTCTCTAAATAAGTCTTCCACTACTGCATATGTGTACAGAGTCAAACAAACTTATGCTCATGGCGCGCATCAAGTATCAGTCTCTTAAATACTCTAATGGAATCTTTTTAACACGTTAGTAGAATCAAAAGTAATCTCAGACAGGAGAAGATAACCTAAAAATATTGCCAGTGGCATACTGAACAGATATCACACTGTATGCATGCTGAATTAATCATGGTTGTTGGCAAGAAAACAGATGTATTTTATCTATCTTCCACAATCCCTTATAGACATTATGTGAAAGAATAGCCTGTAAGCGCTGTCTGACTGAGCATTTTACAGGAGTTCACATTTTCATATTACTAAAACGGAAAATAAATGTAACAAAATGTATATATAAACATTAAATTCACCAGAGTTTATAATTATTTTCCTGCATTTTCCTGTGTAATGTATGACACCATGAGAGCAAAGGAGAGACCTATACCCCTTTTCCACTAGAAGTCTCGGGTCGGACCTGGGATTTGGAACACGGTTCTAAGCCAGGTCAGACCTGAGACATACCCCTTTTCCACAATGGCACCAACCAGGGAATATCCCGGGTCGGCGCCATTTACACAGCACCAGGGTCCAGTGTCTTCTGGCTGGCGCTTGGGGATGACGTTATCTCCAAGCGCCAGTAAAACCGGCAGATCGGTACCCTCGGGGCATGGCCTCGGTCCCATTAGGCCATGCCCCAATGTGATGCTGCCCACCGTCACACTGGGGGCAAGCGCAGCACTCTGGAAGCTGCTGGGCTGCCCCCAGCCTCCGCACACACTTTCCCGGCCAGCGCTACTGTGTGCATTGCAAGACAGACAGCAGTGCTCCAAAAAGGAATTTTCTTCGGGGTGAATCCCCACCTAGTAATACGTTGATGAGTTTGTCTCAGAATTCCAGGAGCACCTCCAGCCAAATTAAAAGGTACATGAATTTCTCATATTAGATTAATTGTAGCTGGTTTTCGTTACATTTAGTATTGACTGTCTGTCTGGTGCAGGAGAATATACTGTTGTTGAAGATCATACAGGACAACATAGATTTTCAGAGCCCTTACAACATCCAAGGACTTTGACGGAACTGAGGAGTCAGTAGCAACTGGCACCACAATAGGCTGGTTGATATGAAAAGCCAACACACCCTTTGGAAGGAATTGCTGACGTGTCCGGAGCTCAGCTCTATCTTCATGGAAGATCAAGTAGGGGCTTTTACAAGACAAAGCCCCCAACTCAGACACACGTCTAGCAGAAGCTAAGGCCAACAAAGTGACAGCCTTCCACGTGAGAAACTTGACCTCAACCTCCTGTAGAGGCTCGAACCAATCTGATTGGAGGAACTACAACGCCACGTTAAGATCCCAGGGTGCCGTAGGTGGCACAAAGGGAGGCTTGATGTGCAGAACTCCTTTCAAGAAAGTCTGAACCTCAGGGAGGGAAGAGAGTTGTTTCTGGAAGAAAATGGATAAGGCCGAAATCTGGACCTTTACGGATCCCAACTTCAGGCCCATATCCACACCTGCTTGCAGGAAGAGGAGAAACCGTCCCAGTTGAAACTCCACCATAGGAAACTTCTTGGATTCACACCAAGATACATACTTTTTCCAAATGCAATGGTAATATTTAGATGTTACTCCTTTCCTAGCCTGTATCAGGGTAGGAATAACCTTGTTCGGAATGCCCTTCTGAGCTAATATCTGGCGTTCAACCTCCATGCCGTCAAACGTAGCCATGGTAAGTCTTGATAAGCGAACCTACTGTTGCAGTAGGTCCTCCCGAAGAGGAAAAGGCCTTGGATCTTCCAGCAGTAGATCCAGAAGATCCGCGTATCAAGCCCTTCTTGGCCAGTCCGGAGCAATGAGGATCGCCTCAACATTTGTTCCCTGTATGAGCTTTAGAATCCTTGGAATGAGTGGAAGTGGAGAACACACGTACAATGACTGGAACACCCACGGAGTCTCCAGGGCATTCACCGCCACTGCTTGTGGGTCTCTAGACCTGGAACAGTACCTCCGAAGTTTCTTGTTGAGACGGGAGGCCATCATTTCTATTTGGGGTACACACCAAAGATTTGTCACCTCTGTGAACACCTCTGGATGGAGGCCCCACTTTCCTGGATGGAGATCGTGTCTGCTGAGGAAGTCCGCTTCCCAATTGTCCACTCCCGGAATGAAGATTGCTGACAGCGCCAACGCGTGCCTTTCTGCCCAGAGGATGATTCTTGTTACCTCTGACATTGCCGCTCTGCTCTTCATTCCACCCTGTCGGTTTATGTAGGCCAGAAAAAAAGGCATTTGTTTCCCCCAGCACCCTGAATGATAACCGTAACCAGATATAAATTCCACATAATAATAGAATTCAGAGATCTTCGTTACACATATTTGCGCAAATGTGTTAATAAGCCCCAAAGCCGCATCAAGGCGTCTCTGTATATCTGGGGTCCCTAGCGCTATATCTAGGTGCAGGGTGTGGCACCCCAAAACACCAGCATAAGCCAGAAAGCCCAGCGTAGCATACCAATGAAAAAACTATACTGTTAATAAATTAGTATTTAGGAAGCCGAAGCTATAGAGAAAGTAATACAAAAATTAAATGCAATTCAAATAGAGAAATAGTGTTAAAAAAAATAAGAATTTACTCACCGGTAATTCTATTTCTCGTAGTCCGTAGTGGATGCTGGGAACTCCGTAAGGACCATGGGGAATAGACGGGCTCCGCAGGAGACTGGGCACTCTAAAAGAAAGATTAGGTACTATCTGGTGTGCACTGGCTCCTCCCTCTATGCCCCTCCTCCAGACCTCAGTTAAGGAAACTGTGCCCGGAAGAGCTGACACTACAAGGAAAGGATTTGGAATCCAGGGTAAGACTCATACCAGCCACACCAATCACACTGTACAACTTGTGATAACCATACCCAGTTAACAGTATGAACAACAACTGAGCCTCAGTAACAGATGGCTCATAACAATAACCCTTCAGTTAAGCAATAACTATATACATGTATTGCAGAGAGTCCGCACTTGGGACGGGCGCCCAGCATCCACTACGGACTACGAGAAATAGAATTACCGGTGAGTAAATTCTTATTTTCTCTGACGTCCTAGTGGATGCTGGGAACTTCGTAAGGACCATGGGGATTATACCAAAGCTCCCAAACAGGCGGGAGAGTGCGGATGACTCTGCAGCACCGAATGAGCAAAGGCAAGGTCCTCCTCAGCCAGGGTATCAAACTTGTAGAACTTAGCAAATGTGTTTGAACCCAACCAAGTAGCAGCTCGGCAAAGCTGTAAAGCCGAGACCCCTCGGGCAGCCGCCCAAGAAGAGCCCACCTTCCTTGTGGAATGGGCTTTTACCGATTTAGGATGCAGTAACCCTGCCGCAGAATGAGCTTGCTGAATCGTGTTACAGATCCAGCGCGCAATAGTTTGCTTTGAAGCAGGAGCACCCAGCTTGTTGGGTGCATGCAGGATAAACAGCGAGTCAGTTTTCCTGACTCCAGCCGTCCTGGCTACATAGATTTTCAAAGCCCTGACTACATCCAGTAACTTGGAGTCCTCCAAGTCCCGAGAAGCCGCAGGCACCACAATAGGTTGGTTCAAATGAAACGCTGATACCACCTTAGGGAGAAATTGGGGACGAGTCCTCAATTCTGCCCTGTCCATATGGAAGATCAGATAAGAGCATGACACGACAAAGCCGCCAATTCTGACACACGCCTAGCCGAAGCTAAGGCCAATAGCATGACCACTTTCCACGTGAGATATTTTAGCTCCACGGTCTTAAGTGGCTCAAACCAGTGGGATTTCAGGAAATCCAACACAACGTTAAGATCCCAAGGTGACACTGGAGGCACAAAAGGGGGCTGAATATGCAGCACTCCCTTAACAAACGTCTGAACTTCAGGCAGTGAAGCCAGTTCTTTTTTAAAGAAAATAGATAGGGCCGAAATCTGGACCTTTATGGACCCCAATTTTAGGCCCATAGTCACTCCTGACTGTAGGAAGTGCAGAAATCGCCCCAGCTGGAATTCCTCTGTTGGGGCCTTCCTGGCCTCACACCAGGCAACATATTTCCGCCATATGCGGTGATAATGATTTGCTGTCACATCCTTCCTAGCTTTTATCAGCGTAGGAATCACTTCATCTGGAATGCCCTTTTCCGTTAGGATCCGGCGTTCAACCGCCATGCCGTCAAATGCAGCCGCGGTAAGTCTTGGAACAGACAGGGCCCCTGCTGTAACAGGTCCTGTCTGAGAGGCAGAGGCCATGGGTCCTCTGAGATCATTTCTTGTAGTTCTGGGTACCAAGTTCTTCTTGGCCAATCCGGAACGATGAGTATAGTTCTTACTCCTCTCTTTCTTACTATCCTCAGTACCTTGGGTATGAGAGGAAGAGGAGGGAACACATAAACCGACTGGTACACCCACGGTGACACTAGAGCGTCCACAGCTATCGCCTGAGGGTCCCTTGACCTGGCGCAATATTTTTTTAGCTTTTTGTTGAGGCGGGACGCCATCATGTCCACCTGTGGCCGTTCCCAACGGTTTACAATCTGCGTGAAGACTTCTGGATGAAGTCCCCACTCTCCCGGGTGGAGGTCGTGCCTGCTCAGGAAATCTGCTTCCCAGTTGTCCACTCCCGGAATGAACACTGCTGACAGTGCTAGCACGTGATTCTCCGCCCATCGAAGAATCCTTGTGGCTTCTGCCATCGCCATCCTGCTTCTTGTGCCGCCCTGGTTGTTTACATTGGCGACCGCCGTGATGTTGTCTGATTGAATCAGCACTGGTTGGTTTTGAAGCAGGGGCTCTGCTTGACTCAGGGCGTTGTAAATGGCCCTTAGTTCCAGTATATTTATGTGTAGTGAAGTCTCCTGACTTGACCACTGTCCTTGGAAGTTCCTTCCCTGAGTGACTGCCCCCCATCCTCGGAGGCTCGCATCCGTGGTCACCAGGACCCAGTCCTGTATGCCGAATCTGCGGCCCTCGAGAAGATGAGCACTCTGCAGCCACCACAGCAGAGACACCCTGGCCCTTGGGGACAGGGTGATCAACCGATGCATCTGAAGATGCGATCCGGACCATTTGTCTAACAGATCCCACTGAAAGATCCTTGCATGGAACCTGCCGAAGGGAATTGCTTCGTAAGAAGCCACCATCTTTCCCAGGACTTGTGTGCAGTGATGCACCGACACCTGTTTTGGTTTCAGGAGGTCCCTGACCAGAGATGACAATTCCTGGGCCTTCTCCACCGGGAGAAACACCTTCTTCTGTTCTGTGTCCAGAATCATGCCCAGGAAAAGCAGACGCGTCGCAGGAATCAGCTGCGACTTTGGGATATTTAGAATCCAGCCGTGCTGTTGCAACACTTCCCGAGAGAGTGCTACGCTGACTAACAACTGCTCTCTGGACCTCACCTTTATAAGGAGATCGTCCAAGTACGGGATAATTATAACTCCCTTCTTCCGAAGGAGTATCATCATTTCGGCCATTACCTTGGTAAATACTCTCGGTGCCGTGGACAGACCAAACGGCAACGTCTGGAATTGGTAATGACAATCCTGTACCACAAACCTGAGGTACTCCTGGTGAGGTGGGTAAATGGGGACATGCAAGTAAGCATCCTTGATGTCCAGCGACACCATAAAGTCCCCCTCTTCCAGGCTTGCAATAACCGCCCTGAGCGATTCCATTTTGAACTTGAACTTCCTTATATAAGTGTTCAAGGATTTTAAATTCAGAATGGGTCTCACCGAACAGTCTGGTTTCGTTACCACAAACATTGTGGAAGAGTAACCCCGTCCCTGTTGAAGGAGGGGAACCTTGATTATCACCTGCTGGAGGTACAGCTTGTGAATTGCCGCCAGTACTACCTCCCTTTCCCTGGGAGCAGCTGGCAAGGCTGATTTGAGGTAACGGCGAGGGGAAGTCGCCTCGAACTCCAGCTTGTATCCCTGAGATACAATTTGTACAGCCCAGAGATCCACTTGTGAGCGAACCCACTGGTTGCTGAAGTTTCGGAGACGCGCCCCCACCGCACCCGGCTCCGCCTGTGGAGCCCCAGCGTCATGCGGTGGACTTAGTGGAAGCGGGGGAGGATTTTTGTTCCTGGGAACTGGCTGCCTGGTGCAGCTTCTTTCCTCTACCCCTGCCTCTGGGCAGAAAGGATGCGCCTCTGATCCGCTTGCCTTTCTGAGGCCGAAAGGACTGTACATGATAATACGGTGCTTTCTTAGGCTTTGAGGGAACCTGAGGTAAAAAAGTTGACTTCCCAGCTGTTGCCGTGGATACGAGGTCCGAGAGACCGTCCCCAAACAATTCCTCACCCTTATAAGGCAAAACCTCCATGTGTCTTTTAGAATCAGCATCACCTGTCCACTGCCGAGTCCATAATACTCTCCTGGCAGAAATGGACATTGCATTAATTCTAGATGCCAGCAGGCAAATGTCCCTCTGTGCATCCCGCATATATAAGACGTCGTCTTTTATATGTTCTATGGTTAGCAAAATAGTATCCCTGTCGAGGGAATCAATGTTGTCTGACAGGGTATCAGACCATACGGCTGCAGCACTACACATCCATGCTGAAGCAATAGCAGGTCTCAGTATAGTACCCGAGTGTGTATACACAGACTTCAGGATAGCTTCCTGCTTTCTATCCGCAGGCTCCTTTAGGGCGGCCGTATCCTGAGACGGCAGTGCCACCTTTTTTGTTAAGCGTGTGAGCGCCTTGTCCACCCTAGGGGATGTTTCCCAACGTAACCTGTCCGTTGGCGGGAAAGGGTACACCATCAGTAACCTCTTAGAAATCACTAGTTTCTTATCGGGGGAACTCCACGCTTCCTCACACAATTCATTTAATTCATCAGATGGGGGAAAAGTCACTGGCTGCTTTTTCTCCCCAAACATAATACCCTTCTTGGTAGTAACCGGGTTAACATCAGAAATGTGCAATACATTTTTCATTGCAGTAATCATGCATCGGATGGCTTTTGTAGACTGTACATTTGTCTCATCCTCATCTACACTGGAGTCAGACTCCGTGTCGACATCTGTGTCTACCATCTGAGCTAGCGGGCGTTTATGAGCCCCTGATGGCCTCTGAGACGCCTGGGCAGGCGCGGGCTGAGATCCCGGCTGTCCCAAGGCTGCTGCGTCATCGAACCTTTTATGTAAGGAGTTGACACTGTCTGTTAAAACCTTCCACATATCCATCCAATCCGGTGTCGGCCCCGTCGGGGGCGACACCACACTTATCTGCCCCTGCTCCGCCTCCACGTAACCCTCCTCAAACATGTCGACACAGCCGTACCGACACACCGCACACACACAGGGAATGCTCTGACTGAGGACAGGACCCCACAAAGTCCTTTGGGGAGACAGAGAGAGACTATGCAAGCACACACCACAGCGCTATATAACACAGGGATTTACACTATAATGAGTGATTTTTCCCAATAGCTGCTTATTATCCTATTTGCGCCTAAATTTATGTGCCCCCCCTCTCTTTTTTACCCTTCTTGTACAGGATACTGCAGGGGAGAGCCTGGGGAGCGTCCTTCCAGCGGAGCTGTGAAGAGAAAATGGCGCTGGTGTGCTGAGGAAGAAGGCCCCGCCCCCTCAGCGGCAGGCTTCTCCCGCGTTTTGTATATCTTAATGGCGTTTTTTTTTACATATATACAGTTTTCCAGACTGTATTATGTGTATATAGTGCCAAAAGGTATTCTTATTGCTGCCCAGGGGGCGCGCCCCCCCCCCCCCCCCCCCTACAGTGACCGGAGTGTGTGGTGTGCAGTGGGAGCAATGGCGCACAGCTGCAGTGCTGTGCGCTACCTTAATGAAGACCGGAGTCTTCTGCCGCCGATTTCATCTCCTTCTTCTGTCTTCTGGCTCTGCAAGGGGGACGGCGGCGCGGCTCCGGGAACGGACGATCGAGGTTAGGCCCTGTGTTCGAACCCTCTGAAGCTAATGGTGTCCAGTAGCCTAAGAAGCACAAGCTAGCTGCACGCAGGTAGGTTTGCTTCTCTCCCCTCAGTCCCACGTAGCAGTGAGTCTGTTGCCAGTAGATCTCACTGAAAATAAAAAACCTAACAAATACTTTCTTTCTAGCAAGCTCAGGAGAGCCCACTAGGAGCACCCAGCTCTGGCCGGGCACAGATTCTAACTGAGGTCTGGAGGAGGGGCATAGAGGGAGGAGCCAGTGCACACCAGATAGTACCTAATCTTTCTTTTAGAGTGCCCAGTCTCCTGCGGAGCCCGTCTATTCCCCATGGTCCTTATGGAGTTCCCAGCATCCACTAGGACGTCAGAGAAATTAATAAGTGAAAAGTGTTAGTAGAATGTAAAGGTATGCCACACTAAGGCCATCCAGCTCAGCCAGTCCAGAGGCACCACACCTCACACCTCCATTACCCCAATCTGGGTCTAAGATTAACCAGCAAAGAGCCACATGATAATGGCTCCTTACTACAATATGTCTAAGCTAAGAGATACCTACCTTGGAGCAACCCCATAATGGTCCATGTGGCATGTTAGGGCCTGCACCTCCTCCTAATGCAGGAACCTCTTTTTTAACACTATTTCTCTATTTGAATTGCATTTCATTTTTGTATCACTTTCTCTATAGCTTCGGCTTCCTAAATACTAATTTATTAACACTATAGTTTTTTCACTGGTATGCTACGCTGGGCTTTCTGGCTTATGCTGGTGTTTTGGGGTGCCACACCCTGCACCTAGATATAGCGCTAGGGACCCCAAATATACAGAGATGCCTTGATGCTGCTTTGGGGCTTATTCACACATTTGCGCAAATATGTGTAACGAAGATCTCTGAATTCTATTATCATGTGGAATTTATATCTGGTTACGGTTATCATTCAGGGTGATGGGGGAAACAAATGCCTTTTTTTCTTGCTTAGAAATACCCCTACCTTTCGAGCACCTGAATGATATCACTAAGCTAATTGAGCATCTACCAATACATATGTTTGTTGTGAGAGGCAGAGAGGTTCCTGCATTAGGAGGAGGTGCAGGCCCTGACATGCCACATGGAGCATTATGGGGTTGCTCCAAGGTAGGTAGCTCTTAGCTTAGACATATTGTAGTAAGGAGCCATTATCATGTGGCTCCTTGCTGGTTAATCTTAGACCCAGATTGGGGTAATGGAGGTGTGAGGTGTGGTGCCTCTGGACTGGCTGAGCTGGATGGCCTTAGTGTGGCATACCTTTACATTCTACTAACACTTTTCACTTATTAATTTTTTAACACTATTTCTCTATTTTAATTGCATTTCATTTTTGTATCACTTTCTCTATAGCTTCGGCTTCCTAAATACTAATTTATTAACACTACAGTTTTTTCACTGGTATGCTATGCTGGGCTTTCTGGCTTATGCTGGTGTTTTGGGGTGCCACACCCTGCACCTAGATATAGCGCTAGGGACACCAAATATACAGAGACGCCTTGATGCGGCTTTGGGGCTTATTAACACATTTGCGCAAATATGTGTAACGAAGATCTCTGAATTCTATTATTAGGTGGAATTTATATCTGGTTACTGTTATCATTCAGGGTGCTGGGGGAAACAAATGCCTTTTTTTCTTGCTTAGAAATAACCCTCCCTTTCGAGCACCTGAATGATATCACTAAGTTAATTGAGCATCTACCAATATATAGGTTTATGTAGGCCACCAGAATGTTGATTGGAAGACTGGATTCCAGACCTGACCACCTTCCTTGGAATCCGTGGTTAGAAGGATCCAGTCCTGAATCCCAAACTTGCGGCCCTCTAGAAGGCGAGGCAATTGTAGCCACCACAGGAGTGAAATCCTGGCTTTCGGCGACAGACGTATCCTCTGGTGCATGTGCAGATGAGATCCTGACCACTTGTCCAGGAGGTCCACTTGGAAGGACCGTGCATGAAATCTTCCGTACTGCAAAGCCTCGTAAGAGGCAACCATCTCTCCCAGAAGGCGAATGCACTGATGAACAGATACCCGGGTAGGTTTCAAGACAGCCCGGACCATACTTTGGATCACCAATGCCTTTTCCACCGGTAGAAATACCCTCTGCACTTCCGTGTCGAGGATCAAAGACAATCTCCTTGTCTGCTCCAAATGTGATTTTGGAAGATTCAGGATCCATCCATGGTCCCTGAACAGTCGAGTCGTGAGAGCAATGGACTGCAACAACCTCTACCTGGAAGATGCCTTTATCAACAGATCGTCCAGATAAGGGATTATATTCACCACCTGCCTGCGGAGGAGGATCATCATCTCCGCCATTACTTTGGTGAACACCCTTGGCGCTGTGGAGAGGCCGAACGGCAGTGCCTGGAACTGATAGTGACAGATAGGCAAATCTGAGATAAGCCTAGTGTGGTGGCCAAATCGGAATGTGGAGGTATGCATCCTTGATATCCAAGGATACCAGAAACTCTCCCTCCTCCAGCCCTGAGATCACCGCTCTCAGAGACTATATTTTTAACTTGAATTCCCTTAAATAAGGGTTTAGCGACTTCAGGTTCAAATCTGGCCTGACCGAACAATACGGTTTCGGTACCACAAAGAGGTTTGAATAGTAACCCTGGTTTACCAGAGGAGGTGGAACTGGAACAATTACATCTGCCCTTTCCAATTTGTGAATAGCTTTCTAAAGGATAGCCCTGTCTGACAGCAAAGCAGACCTGATTTAAAGAACCTGTGGGGTGGGAGCTCTTGAAACTCCAGTTTGTACCCCTGGGACACAATATCCTGTACCCAGGGATCCAGACCGGACAACACCCAGACGTGACTGAAATGTCTGAGCCTCGCTCCCACCTGCCCGTTCTCCAGGCAGGGAGGTCCACCATCATGCTGAGGATTTTGAGGACACAGAGGCAGGTTTCTGGTCTTGGGAACCTGCCGGGGCTGTTTTTTTGGATTTAGCTCGGCCACCCCTGAAGAAAGTGGTAGGAGTCTTGGACTTTTTAGCTTTTACAGACCGAAAGGACTGCACCAAGGACGTAGAAAAGGGTTTCTTCGTCGTCTGAGAGGCTGAGGGAAGAAAGGTTGACTTACCAGCGGTTGCCATGGAGATCCACGCATCCAATGCTTTTCCAAATAGAGCCTGACCTGTGAAGGGTAGGTTCTCCACACTTCTCCTGGATTCCGCTTCTGCAGACCTTTGGCGTAGCCAGAGTCCCCTGCGTGCTGAGACAGCCAATGGACGACGTCCTTGCAGTCAGATTACCCAGGTCCTTTATGGCATCCACCATGAAAACCCGCAGAATCCTGTATGTTACGTAAAAACAATTCAATGTCAGTTCTATCCATAGAATCTAAGTCCTCTAGTAATATGCCTGACCACTTTACTATGGCTTTAGAAATCCATGCACAGGCAATGGTGGGCCTTAATGCCACTCCTGAAGCAGTGTATATGGATTTGAGCGTAGTTTCAATCTTGCGGTCAGCCGTTTTTTTCAAAGCGGTAGACCCCGGGACAGGTAACCCCACCTTTTTAGACAGTCTAGATACAGAGGCGTCGACTATAATAAGAATTTACTCACCGGTAATTCTATTTCTCGTAGTCCGTAGTGGATGCTGGGAACTCCGTAAGGACCATGGGGAATAGACGGCTCCGCAGGAGACTGGGCACATCTAAAGAAAGATTTAGGACTATCTGGTGTGCACTGGCTCCTCCCCCTATGACCCTCCTCCAAGCCTCAGTTAGGACACTGTGCCCGGAAGAGCTGACACAATAAGGAAGGATTTTGAATCCCGGGTAAGACTCATACCAACCACACCAATCACACCGTATAACTCGTGATAGGAACCCCGGTTAACAGTATGATAACAAAAGGAGCCTCTGAACAGATGGCTCGCAATAACAACCCGATTTGTGTAACAATAACTATTTACAAGTATTGCAGACAATCCGCACTTGGGATGGGCGCCCAGCATCCACTACGGACTACGAGAAATAGAATTACCGGTGAGTAAATTCTTATTTTCTCTGACGTCCTAGTGGATGCTGGGAACTCCGTAAGGACCATGGGAATTATACCAAAGCTCCCAAACGGGCGGGAGAGTGCGGATGACTCTGCAGCACCGAATGAGAGAACTCCAGGTCCTCCTCAGCCAGGGTATCAAATTTATAGAATTTTGCAAACGTGTTTGCCCCTGACCAAGTAGCAGCTCGGCAAAGTTGTAAAGCCGAGACCCCTCGGGCAGCCGCCCAAGATGAGCCCACCTTCCTTGTGGAATGGGCTTTTACAGATTTAGGCTGCGGTAGTCCCACCGCAGAATGCGCCAGCTGAATAGTGCTACAAATCCAGCGCGCGATAATCTGCTTAGAAGCAGGAGCACCCAGTTTGTTGGGTGCATACAGGATAAACAGCGAGTCAGTTTTCCTGACTCCAGCCGTCCTGGAAACATAAATTTTCAGGGCCCTGACTACGTCCAGTAGCTTGGAATCCTCCAAGTCCCTAGTAGCTGCAGGCACCACAATAGGCTGGTTCAAGTGAAACGCTGACACCACCTTCGGGAGAAACTGAGGACGAGTCCTCAACTCTGCCCTATCCATATGGAAAATCAGATAAGGGCTTTTATAGGACAAAGCCGCCAATTCTGACACACGCCTGGCCGAAGCCAGGGCCAACAGCATGACCACTTTCCACGTGAGATATTTCAAATCCACAGTCTTAAGTGGTTCAAACCAATGTGATTTCAGGAACTCCAAAACCACGTTGAGATCCCAAGGTGCCACTGGGGGCACAAAATGAGGCTGAATATGCAGAACTCCTTTGACAAAAGTCTGAACTTCAGGCAGTGAAGCCAGTTCTTTCTGGAAGAAAATCGACAGGGCCGAAATCTGGACCTTAATGGACCCCAATTTGAGGCCCAACGTCACCCCTGCTTGCAGAAAATGCAGGAATCGACCCAGTTGAAATTCCTCCGTTGGGGCCTTCCTGGCCTCACACCAAGCAACATATTTCCGCCAAATGCGGTGATAATGTTTTGCGGTGACATCCTTCCTGGCTTTGATCAGGGTAGGGATGACTTCCTCCGGAATGCCCTTTTCCTTCAGGATCCGGTGTTCAACCGCCATGCCGTCAAACGTAGCCGCGGTAAGTCTTGGAACAGACAGGGCCCCTGCTGCAGCAGGTCCTGTCTGAGCGGCAGAGGCCAAGGGTCCTCTGAAAGCATCTCTTGAAGTTCCGGGTACCAAGCTCTTCTTGGCCAATCCGGAACCACGAGTATAGTTTTCACTCCTCGCCTTCGTATTATTCTCAGTACCTTGGGAATGAGAGGCAGAGGAGGAAACACATAAACCGACTGGTACACCCACGGTGTTACTAGAGCGTCCACAGCGATCGCCTGAGGGTCCCTTGACCTGGCGCAATATCTTTTTAGCTTTTTGTTGAGGCGGGACGCCATCATGTCCACCTGTGGTCTTTCCCAACGGTTTACCAGCATTTGGAAGACTTCTGGATGAAGTCCCCATTCTCCCGGGTGGAGGTCGTGCCTGCTGAGGAAGTCTGCTTCCCAGTTGTCCACTCCCGGAATGAACACTGCTGTCAGTGCTAACACATGGTTTTCCGCCCATCGGAGAATCCTTGTGGCTTCTGCCAATGCCCTCCTGCTTCTTGTGCCGCCCTGTCTGTTTACATGGACGACCGCCGTGATGTTGTCTGATTGGATCAGTACCGGCTGGTTCTGAAGCAGGGGCCTTGCTTGGCTTAGGGCATTGTAAATGGCCCTTAGCACCAGAATATTTATGTGAAGCGAAATCTCCTGATTTGACCACAGTCCTTGGAAATTTCTTCCCTGTGTGACTGCACCCCAGCCCCGAAGGCTGGCATCCGTGGTCACCAGGACCCAGTCCTGTATTCCGAATCTGCGGCCCTCTAGTAGATGAGCCCTCTGCAGCCACCACAGCAGCGACACCCTGGCCCCTGCTGACAGGGTTATCCGCTGTTGCATCTGGAGATGGGACCCGGACCATTTGTCCAACAGGTCCCACTGGAAAGTCCTTGTGTGGAACCTTCCGAATGGAATTGCTTCGTACGAAGCTACCATTTTTCCCAGGACTCGTGTGCATTGATGTACCGACACCTGTCCCGTTTTTAGGAGGTCTCTGACTAGAGATGACAACTCCTCGGCTTTTTCCACTGGAAGAAACACTTTTTTCTGGTCTGTGTCCAGAATCATTCCCAGGAACAGAAGACGTGTCGTCGGGACCAGCTGTAACTTTGGAATATTGAGAATCCAGCCGTGCTGTTGCAGCACTTCCCGAGAAAGTGCTACCCCCACTACCAACTGTTCCTTGGACCTCGCCTTTATCAGGAGATCGTCCAAGTACGGGATAATTAAAAACTCCCTTCTTGCGAAGGAGTATCATCATGTCGGCCATTACCTTGGTAAAGACCCTCGGTGCCGTGGATAACCCAAACGGCAGCGTCTGGAACTGATAGTGACAGTCCTGTACCACAAACCTGAGGTACTCCCGGTGAGGAGGGTAAATGGGGACATGCAGGTAAGCATCCTTGATGTCCAGAGAGACCCTGTAATTCCCCTCGTCCAGGTTCGCAATAACCGCCCTGAGCGATTCCATCTTGAACTTGAATCTTTTGATATATGTGTTCAAGGATTTTAAATTTAATATGGGTCTCACCGAACCTTCCGGTTTCGGTACCACAAACATTGTGGAATAGTAACCCTTTCCTTGTTGAAGGAGGGGTACCTTGACAATCACTTGCAGTGAATACAGTTTTTAGATAACCACCACACTGCCTCCCTGGCAGAGGGAGTTGCCGGTAAGGCAGATTTTAGGAAACGGTGGGGGGGGGGGGGGGGGGGGGACGTCTCGAATTCCAGCCTGTACATCTGAGATACTGTTTGAAGAACCCCGGGATCCGCCTGTGAGAGAGCCCACTGTGCGCTGAAATTTTTGAGACGGGCCCCCACCGTACCCGGGTCCGCCTGAGCAGTCCCAGCGTCATGCTGTGGACTTACCGGACGCAGGGGAGGACTTCTGCTCTTGGGAACTAGCTGTGTGCTCCCTCTACCTTTTCCTCTTGGCAGAAAAGATGAGCCTCCAGCCCTCTTGCTTTTCTGGGGCCGAAAGGACTGTACCTGATAATACAGTGCTTTCTTTTGCTGTGGGGTAGCTTGTGGCAACCAGTTTGATTTCCCAGCAGTAGCTGTGGAAACGAGGTCTGAAAGACCATCCCCAAACAGTTCCACCCCCTTATAGGGCAAAACTTCCATGTGCCGTTTTGAATCGGCATCGCTTTTACATAGCGCTTATTATTTGATGCCAGCCGGCAAATATCCCTCTGTGCATCACGCATGTATAAGACAGCGTCTTTTATATGCTCTATTGTCAGCAAAATATTGTCCCTATCCATAGTATTATCCGACAGGGAATCTGACCACGCAGCTGCCGCACTGCACCTCCATGCCGAGGCAATAGCTGGTCTCAATTTAATGCCCGTGTGTGTGTATATAGCTTTAAGGGTAGTTTCCTGCTTTCTATCAGCAGGTTCCTTTAGGGCGGCCGTATCCGGAGACGGTAGTGCCACCTTTTTTAATAAGCGTGTCAGCGCTTTATCTACCCTAGGGGGTATTTCCCAACGTGACCTATCCTCTGGCGGAAAAGGGTACGCCGCTTAGAAATTATCACTTTCTTATCGGGGGAAGTCCACGCTTCCTCACACACCTCATATTAATTTCTCAGATGCAGGAAAAACTACAGGTAGTTTTTTCTCACCAAACATAATACCCTTTTTTGTGGTACCTGGGATATTATCAGAAATGTGTAATACATTTTTCATTGCCTCAATCATGTAACGGGTGGACCTATTGGAGGGTACACTAGTCTCATCGTCGTCGACACTGGAGTCGGTATCCGTGTCGACATCTGTGTCTGTCACCTGAGGTAGCGGGCGTTTTAAAGCCCCTGATGACATTTGAGACGCTGGAACAGGCACAAGCTGAGTAGCCGGCTGTCCTATGTCGTCAAACCTTTTGTGTAAGGAGTTGACACCTTCCATAAGTCCATCCACACAGGTGTCGACCCCGCAGGGGGTGACATCACATTCACAGGCATTTGCTCCGCCTCCACATCATTTTCCTCATCATACATGTCGACACAGCAGTACCGACACACAGCACACACACAGGGAATGCTCTGACAGAGGACAGGACCCCACAAAGCCCTTTGGGGAGACAGAGGGAGAGTATGCCAGCACACACCAGAGCGCTATATATCACAGGGATATCACCTATAGAGAGTGTTTTCCCTTATAGCTGCATTATTATAATATACTGCACCTAATTTTTGTGCCCCCCTCTCTTTTTAACCCTTTCTGTAGTGCAGGACTGCAGGGGAGAGCCAGGGAGCGATCCTTCCAGCTGAGCTGTGAGGGAAAATGGCGCCAGTGTGCTGAGGGAGATGGCTCCGCCCCTTTTTCGGCGGGCTTTCTCCCGCTATTTTAATAATTCTGGCAGGGGTTAATATACACCTATATAGCCCCTGGGGCTATATATGGTGTCAGTTTGCCAGCCAAGGTGCTATTTATTGCTGCTCAGGGCGCCCCCCCCTAGCGCCCTGCACCCATCAGTGACCGCAGTGTGTGGTGTGCATGAGGAGCAATGGCGCACAGCTGCAGTGCTGTGCGCTACCTTGGAGAAGACAGAAGTCTTCAGCCGCCGATTTTCCGGACCTTCTTGCTTCTGGCTCTGTAAGGGGGACAGCGGCGCGGCTCCGGGAACGGACGACGAGGTCGGGTCCTGTGTTCGATCCCTCTGGAGCTAATGGTGTCCAGTAGCCTAAGAAGCCCAAGCTACCACCACTTAGGTAGGTTCGCTTCTTCTCCCCTTAGTCCCTCGGTGCAGTGAGCCTGTTGCCAGCAGGTCTCACTGTAAAATAAAAAACCTAAACTATACTTTCTTTCTAGGAGCTCAGGAGAGCCCCTAGTGTGCATCCAGCTCGGCCGGGCACAGAAATCTAACTGAGGCTTGGAGGAGGGTCATAGGGGGAGGAGCCAGTGCACACCAGATAGTCCTAAATCTTTCTTTAGATGTGCCCAGTCTCCTGCGGAGCCGTCTATTCCCCATGGTCCTTACGGAGTTCCCAGCATCCACTAGGACGTCAGAGAAAGGTGGGTTTTCCCACTTTTTCCTATCATCCTCAGGGAAAGGAAAAGCCACAAGAACCCTCTTTGGGATCTGAAATTTTTTCTCAGGATTTTCCCAGGATTTTTCAAATAATGCATTTAATTCCTTAAACGCAGGGAAGGTCAGGGAGGCCTTCTTCTTGTCTGTAAAGTAAGCCTCCTCTACCTGTTCAGGTGGTTTGTCAGTAATGTGTAACACATCCCTAGTAGCCTCAATCCTCAGTTGCACCCCTCTTGCCAGAGAAGCCTCACCCCCCCCCCCCCCTCCTGCAAATCCGCATCACCCTCTGCCATGTCAGAGTCGGTGTCCGTGGCGATCTGCCTAATCTGAGCAAGCGCAAGTTTCTTGAATGCACCA